>NC_086053.1:8268406-8588049 GCF_947568885.1 Cydia strobilella
ACAGGGGCGGATAGCAAATGGAAATGGACGTTCCATTTTAGATTGTTAAAATGGAATTCTATTGCGGTCAACAAGTTTATTATGCAAAGCTCTTTTTGGACTGTATGTTTGTAGATATGTACTTAATAAAATTGTTTTGTAGATTGAGGACAACTACAAAATAGCAAAGGTGTTGCGGAAAAACTTCGGAACACTTGCTATTTAAAAGTGAGCGATATCAAATTCCGAATTTATTGAAAAGGATAACACAGGTTATTAAAGCTTCATTTACCTGGCTGTGCAAGTTATGCAAAATGGTCAACGGTACCTGCTAAACGCGGTAACTAGTCTGATGGCCAATAATTAATTATCTAGTGCAACTCTGCCATTCGATTCACATCATAATGTCAATGTAAACCTTATGACAGAAGTAATAAGGATCAAGTTAAGAGGTGGTTTTCTGTACGAAGCAATCAAGGCGGCGCCAGGCGTCATCGGGAGTTAATAAATTGTATACCTATTAATTACTCGCAGGTTCCAATCTAAAACAGACCTTAATGCAGCCGGCAGATAGAATATTACTCATTTACAAAATATAGAGTGTAGATTCGCATAAACGACAGAAGCACTTTGATCCATTATGCAGTGATTGCCCTGAATGAGTATTCAGTAATTATACATCACAATATTCATAATTTAAAGCGGAAAATTGGCGCGTTTTACTCCAAATAGCCTGATAATCGACTTTGCATCATTCATGCATAACCTGGCTTGTTAAACAAGCTTAAAAGTTCAGATGCCCTAGTTATAGATTGCCTACTTATTATCCGAGTAATGGAATTGGACTGAACTAGTTTCGCAGGATGCGGTCATGCAAACAGTAAGTAGTCGGTAGGTATTAATTGCTGAAGTAAACTGGAAAGTTAATTAGAAAAAGGAATAATTCGTCGAATAACGTCGAAAACTTAAATATTTGTTAGCTGTTGAACAGTACATGTCCTAAATTTAAGATATTACAAATTTACAACAGAAGTCTAAGCGAATCTACACGAAGAATATAAGTATGTCGAGCCACAAGCATCTAATTATTACGGCCGAAGAACAAGGCAGTACCTAATACCGCGTATTTTTAACGTCATACCCTCCGAGAGAGATTTAAGCAATAAAAACAATGTTTAAGAAAAAAATTAGAAGTTTGTTAAATATTAAATAGTTACGCTAATGTAAGCTAGGTATATTTAAGTAGTAGGTATGCACTCTGGAGCAGTTAATATGGGTCATACAAATATATATACTTACAGGATACAGGAGACCCGTTTTCATGGCACTTGGATATATTAATAATTAGGTTAGTTTAGTATAAGCATAAAATTATAAATTGGGTGTATTTCATTCGCCAACAAACTGTTTCGCAGTTTGGCGAAGTTTTGTAATAGTTTTATGTGTTATCTGTTTATTAGCAATAAAAAAAATAGGTCGTTACGTACCGTAGAACGTAACGACTCTGTACCTAAAGAAACGAGAATTAAATCAATTGATGAATATTTAAGCTCTTAAGAGTCCCCGGCAAGCTCGGTTCTCCATACAAACGTAGTTACGCTCTCATTTTAAAACGACTAGCTAGAATGCTCTGAAACTGTGTACTTACAATAGGATAAGGTAAATCTAGGTCTGTTAGTTTATGTATGTACAATAGTTAAAAAAAATACAGCGAACTAAAGTTTTTCATACAAAACTTGTTTTTGCTCTATTTCGTTTGTTTTATATACTAGAGCTATATAAACTAATTACACCTAGATATATCTTATGTCATTGTATGTGCAACGTTTCATTACAATTCAGCAGGTAGTTTTAAAATGAGAACGAAACTCCGTTTGTATGGGAAGGTGAAATTCGGCCGAGCTTGCCGGGGACTTAAAAAAGTCAAAAGCCAGTTTATTCTAGCTTATTGTGATATGAGTACGTAATTTTTTTGCAATGAATTCAGTTTTTATAGTATAGCAGTTTTTAGTCCCGAAACTTTATGCCTTACAATCTATTGATTAAAAGTATTTTTAGAATAAATACCTAGAAGCTAAGAGTGCGCGAGTTTCTACTGTTTCCAGCAAGCTGGCGCGCATTTTATATGAAAATGTTGACAGTTCAGTACAAATCGCGCCAGCTATTATGAATTTACATGACCAGTCCTAAAAAGTACCTACATAATTTAAATTATCAGAGTTGCAAAATTTGCTGTTACATATTTTATACGTCTGGTACCTACCAGATAAATTCTGGATAAATTTATTTACGTGCCCTATACGTAAAGTACCTATGTTATATAATACTTATTAAATTTCGTATGAATTACAAAGAACAAATAAATTCTCCGCGTAGCTATCGTGTTAAGTCGGAAATGTATTCTGAAATTCTGTTTGAATTCTTTTACAACTTTAAGAGAGCGTGATTTTGCGGGAATATTTGGAAGCAATCATTTAATGCGGTTGTACAAAATGAATATTTGGTGGTATAAGAAATTAACACGGTTTCCTCTTTAATTATACTTCCCAAGTTAAATGTTATTTCTAAAAAACATTCGAACTTGACGCTACAGAAAAGAACGAGGAAACAGAGATCTGCCTGCTTTCCAGAAGGCAAAGATAGATTTAACTCCGTTTCGGACACGCGAAATGGCAGTGATTTTAATATCGTAAACGTTTGCAAACAAGATGCTTTCCTTGGAGCAATGAGCGTACCTGGCACAGGCACACCGCTCCACTCCCTCGCTGACGCTGTATACACTGCCACGCCGCATTCGACGCTCACCCGGCGCGTGCTGTCACACGCTCCGGCTCCACATCCTCAAACTACCCTTACTCGCACGAAACTCGCATTCTACTGCACCTTTACTAAGTAATACACTCAAATCTAATGTTCCGTTACCTAAACTTTATCCACATCATCAAGTTTTACACTTATAACAAAGGCGAAAATTTCATGTTTTTCACATCACGGACAATTTACAAGTGCACAGTCACGTCCTGCATCTTTTATTGGTTTCCCGGCACTGCACTTCACGTTACACTGGACGGAGAGCTCTTGCAGTCATGGTATTTACCTAGAACAAAGAGTTTTATTAGGTTTTTATAAAATTTTCTTATGAGTAGGAAGGATCTGCCAAAATGGCGTAAGGTTCAAAAATTTAAATTAAAAACATCCGTAAGACTATACTTTCTGTCTCTCGAAATCGTTATAAATTCGCGAGTGCTTCTTGATAATGAATGACCACATTTAAACGTGCACTTAAAAATAATATTTTATCTGTAGTGCACCGAAAAATAATTTCTGGGCGATGAATTAGGTGAATGTGTTATTATTTGGCTCACTGCATCAATTTTGACGCATAATAATTATCACTAATCAAACAACACTAGAGCCCGCTGTGACTGACACAAACGCGGCTTACTTATTCATTGACCACTGTCTAATTATCTCCAGTCAAATGAGATTATCCAACTAACCCAGCTTGATTTAAATGAAAACAGACACAAAGGCTTTGTGGCGGCGAGAAACTCGTGGTACCAGCGCCAGAGCGCAGGTATTACAAGTTTATCATGTCTCTCATATATTGCGATTAAAATTAAAATTCTGCGTTCATAGTGCTGCTTTGTGCGTACGTGCTTCAGTCGAGTTCCCACTCTCTGTTAAAGTGTAAGGCTGCGTTTACATAAACCAGCTACTTTTGAAGGTCCGCTCTGAAAATACTAGCAACATTTTTAAGCATTAAGTACTCTGGTTTGGACACTGAACTGTCCTTACTCTGCTAGACTCTTTGCTTTGTGTGGATATATCCTTAGTTGAAGTGTAATTTGCATTGAATGTGATGTGTCGGCGCGAATTGAGAGTGAACGCTGAGCGTTAGTGGGCCGGAAACATACTCGGGGCTATGTCATGACACTGATATTCGAATTTCATATTATACCGTATGAAGCAAACATCTGTTATCGAAAAATTTACATATTTTGTGAACAAAATATCTCAGTTGTTGATTCGTTCCGTTCGCTTGTTGGTATTGAGAGAATATACCGAGAGTAAAATACAAAGGAACAAGCGAATACAGAATACCACGTTGCTACATCTTCCTAACTATTAAGTATTCTTTCAGATTTCAGTATTTCAGATTGGAAAAGGATTTTGCGGATACATATTTATTGTTTAAAACATTTTTATTTTTTATAAAAGAAAATATGACATCGGCAAAAAGATGTTTTGGAAGGAACATTGTCTTACAAAAACCTTCCTGTAGGCACCGTGTTACATTTTGTATTATAAGAAAAGTATGTTTTTGTTGACAAAAGGTTTTAATGTTTAATGTATTTACATCTTTGCTATTTTCATGGCAAATCAAGACGATATTTGATAATTATTTTGATAGTGTCTGACTGTTCCCCTACCTATGTACGAATGTACCCCCTCGGTGGAGTAGATTCGTACATTCGAAAGCTTCATTCATTTATTATAAAAGTTATCGACTTCTAGTTGGCAGCTGAATGTACGCAGAATGTTATAATAACTAACTGAGCAATCTATATTAAAAAGACCAATTTTTGAACAAACAAAATCTAAAATAAAAAGAGTCCGAATGGTAGGCACCATCTTTCCATACTGTCTGAAAATAATGAATACCTACTAGTGGTACACTACTAAGCGCCACTTGCACCATTTCACTAACCCGGGGTTAACCGGTTAAACCTGGAGTTACCAGTACAATTTGACACTGGGTTAACAGTTTGACCGCTTAATCCCGGGTTAGTGGGATGGTGCAAGTGGGCCTTAGTATGTAAGTTCGTATTCCACTTTGTGGTTTGTTTTTTCCTTGCGACGCGAAGAAACAGATACATCAGTGTTCGATTATCTATTATATCGGTTTTTGTTTGCTAGAACTATTCAATATAACAAACGACTTTACCACCAATGAAAATTAGTAACAACCTTTAATCTCGGAAGTAAATCAAGAGCTTCAATAGGTGCTCCGCTAACCTAAATGGTCGTTTCTCGGTTAATAAATTGACCCATTTATCAGACACTGGCTGGACTTTAGTTTAATAATAATAGCAATGCATTAGCGCGATATTGCGAGTGACACACCTGTTACTGTGACTCCGGGGTGGATAAATTACCCCACTAGTTAACGAGCTCTAGAAGATTCGCTACACTATAAGGAGAAACATTGCTTCGTTGCCTCCCCAAATAAATAATGTATGTAGGTGTTATTATTTTTTCTTCCTTTTTGGTCCGCCTTTCATTCTCGGCGGCTGTAATTACTTTGCAGATGGTTTGCTTCAACGGTCACGATCCTCATCGCCCTTAACACTCCATGGGATTCGGTTGAGTTGAGAGCTTCTTCACATTACTCATGCCATCCAAAGTCCGCATGAGTTCCCAGGAATCGAAATTAACCCCGCTTGCTCCCCATACGTCGACCAGCGGGCTTAGCACGGTCGTATTTTTATCACCTGTCACTATGCCTGTCACTTTCGCACTTACATACTTGTTAGAACGTGACAGGCATGGTGACAGGCGATAAAAATGCTACCGTGCTAAGCCCGCAGTACACCCATGACTTCTCGAAAGTTAGAATTAATTCTTTATAAAATATTTTGTTCAGATGTTATTAATAGGTACTAAAGCAAATAAATACCTTCTTAGTTCTTTAGAATAAACAGGGTCTTCGATGTATCCAGAATATACTCACATTATGTCAGAAACCAACTAATCATAAACAACATTGCAGTTGTCTACACATAATTCCGCTCCAGTTGGCTTTCTGTATACAACAATGGGGAAGAAGCCGCCGAGGCGCTAATAATATTGAATTAATCCATCTCACACTTTCGCTGTAACGCTTGGCAGAATGTTTGTGTTTAATGTGTTTAATTAATAGTTTGACGCGTAGCTGGCGATGGTGTCGCCGTCGTCGCTATGCTTAGATGTGTCTTTGTGAAAGCGTCGTGATTTGAAGACTTCAAAGTCTAAAGAACGTATAACAGGAAAATTAGTTCCCGCTCGTTGTATACAATAAGCGCGTCACGATGTTTTGTGCTGCTAGTAATTTTTAATAGAATTGTCTAGGAAATTAAACAAAACAGTATCCATATTGACTATGTTAAGTATTCGATAGAAATATGTAGAATGTGCCATAATAATGACATGATTAAAGTTTTAAATAAGATTCAAACATAGCAGTCGAGCACTCCAGATAATGTTAAGCCTTACACTTGCATGGAAATCAATAAAAACATATTAAGCTAAAAATTTTAATATAGTTAAAAATCTCAATCAAAACGTTAATTTTACTATATGACTAAAAAGTCTAAAATTAAATATAGGTATATCACTAAATATTTAAATAAAATAGGTACCTACTTACTTGTTGCGATGAGCTAACTTTATTTATAATATAAGTATTGTTGTTTTCTGAAGCTTTTTGGTTGGTATTACTAATACAATAAAAAAACATTAAGGATTCCGAGCGTATTGCATATGAAATTATCTATCCCTCTACTAAACAAATTAGTGAGATTAGGTTGCCAAAAGCATGTTCTGGGCTCCTTAAAATACAACCGGGAACGCGCTAAGATTAGGGCGAAAATTTGTACATAATATCATAGAGTAACTTATACTAGAGCGGTACTGTCATAGTAAATTTTGTAACCCCAGTAAATTCACTGCCATCTGTCGACACACTTTAAAACTAAAAATAAATATTTATAAAAATACGATAAAATGTATTTAAATATGGATAAATGATTTTTTTATTTGCATTAATTATTTTTATATGATTTTGACCCATGTTCTTTCACTGGTATGCGTTAAAATTATAAATAACAAACGAAACAGTCAACGCCCTCTATACGAGTGTAGGCCAAAACTAGTGGCGCCATCTGATCGAGAATCAAATTTTCGTGATTTTCGAGGCACGTTTTTTCCTTAGACTGTATCCATCTATTACGGAGTTATATCAATCTTTGATAATATATATCTACTTCTAATTTTCCATAGCAGACTTGCAACAACGCATGTAGGTATGTAACTTTAGAGTGCTAAGAATTTTAGTTGTTTAATACCGTGGCGTGGTAGGTAAGTACATACTACTATAGTATGTAGGCGTACCTACTAAATAAACTTGTAACGGTGTCACTTTTGCCGAGATACTGCATTTCTCATTAGCACGCTCGTTAAATGCAAACAGTTCGCTACCTACCGAAAGGTAAACTCATATCGAAACTTAATCGTTTTTAGGGTTCCGTACCCAAAGGGTAAAAATGGGACCCTATTACTAAGACTCCACTGTCCGTCTGTCCGTCTGTCCGTCTGTCCTTCTGTCCGTCTGTCCCTCTGTCCGTCTGTCTGCCTGTCACCAGGCTGTATCTCAGGAACCGTGTTAGCTAGGCAGTTGAAATTTTCAAAGATGATGTATTTCAGTTGCCGCTATAACAACAAATACTAAAAAGTACGGAACCCTCGGTGGGCGAGTCCGACTCGCACTTGGCCGGTTTTTTAAATATGCATTCCAATTAAGTACTAAGTACGCTATAAAGTGTAACGCTCACACAAAAGACAGCGGGAATTTACGTCACGATTGTCATGAAAATTAAATTACATGTAGTGTAGGCCATAAAATACAAATCAACACAAATGTTCTGACAAATTATACGAGTACATGTAATAAAATTAGCCTTGTTTAACAACCGAAATTATGTCGGACAGGCCTGTTGACAGAGGGAAAAATTGCTTCGATAGCCACGAATTTCAGACTTAGGTGCGCAGCCGAGTAATAAATGCGAGCGCGCCTTCAGGTCTCGCTATAAGACATCTGGACACTGAGTTAATTTATAGGTCCCATTATTCACCGCGGCGGCGCCGCGTGCGTGACGTCACAGTACAAACATTCGCGACTCCAGCTTTTTCCGTAACTAGACCGATCCATTAACGTTTATTATGATTCATATTTTATTCCGTTAACCTTAATAGTTCCACTGCTCTTCATACTTACGTTTTTATTAGTGAGAGGAAGTCAGCGCCTAATAAATCGAAGAGGGCGTTGAAATTTGAAGAAACGGGTCGGCAGTTAAAAAATATTCGCGCGCAAAATAAGCCAATAAAAATGATATAACGCGGAAATATTTATGTCATACCTACTTTATTTTTCATTCGAATGACGACATTCTCACATTCGACGGTTCATTTCAGTGTGAATGGCTTCAGGCACCAATTCAAGACGAAACAGAGTATAAAAGGCCCATAACCAAATTACGCTCACAAGAAATATTGAAAAGGGTCCCATTAAACTTCATGAACTGAGTGATGGGGGTGTCGCTCGTAATGCTGGACATTAAAGGACTCCTCGGTGCGTAAATAAGTAATGTGTTTCCAATTCTTGAATAACGACCGTGTTACTATGAACGCTTTAAGACGTAATATGCTGTGTTATGGTCCAGATTTATGATTATTAAAGTCAGGAAGCGCATGTGCCAAACAGAGATTATGGGACGGAATGACCGTCGTGCCATTTATTACACGTCTTATGAAGCTACGTCTATTCATCCTACAGGGCGACCGAAACCATCTCGTGGTGAGCTTTATTCGAATAATTATAAATTATAATACATGTTCCGCTCACCACGAACGAAAGTGTGGGCGGGCCGCTATGTCTTCCGCTAACCATGAAAGATTTTATGTTTCTAAAAATAAATGCTTACAGATATAAATAACTTTATTATACTTCAAAATAACGCACATCACCTTGAATATTTCAAATATACCATACCAATTTCATTTCCAATATTCACACAATAACAATTAGACGTGACGTCAGAAATGTCCACCACTGCTGATACAAATTTAAAGACCCCACTTGCACCATCCCACGACTGTTTAGATTAGCTACCCAAAATGTTTGTTCCCCAATAGCTTTTGTTCCATTCGCGTTTTTCCCCATTCTGCTTTTTAACCAGGCGTTAATTTTTTTCAGTAGTTAATTTAATCACACGCGTATGTCCCAGTCGCTTTTTTTCCCAAAGAGTAATGTTTTCACGATAGTCACACTAAGTCGATAGATAGGTAGGTTAGGTACGTTAAGTAGCTTCAGATGCCCGAAGGGCAAACCGCCCAGAAATAGGAGCCCCGCGTAGCGGGGCTCCGTCGGCTCAGAGTAAGAAGGGCTTGTTCTCGGAAATATTACTCTTTGGGGAAAAAAGCGACTGCTGGGATATACGCGTGTGATTAAATTAACTACTGAAAAAATAAACGCCTGGTTAAAAAGCAGAATGGGGGAAAACGCGAATGGAACAAAAGCTATTGGTGAACAAAAATTTTGGGTAATTAATCTATACAGTCCATCACACTAACCCGGGGTTAACCGGTTAAACCGTTAACCCAGTGTCAAATTGTACTGGTAAACATGGTAACTCCAGGTTTAACCGGTTAACCCCGGGTTAGTGGGATGGTGCAAGTGGTGCTTAAAGAACTAAAAAAAAAAAACATTTACTAAACTCTTACAAATACAGGGTAAGTAGTTATAATTTATCTTACTGCACAACTACGAGAAAGCCAGAGATCGTTTCAGTCTCAGTTAGTCATAATACAAGTTACGTCGTGCACATTTGCATCGAATAACTTATGTAACGAGGTATTGCTCGGGGAAGAGAACACCAACACTGGAGTGAGCTGTACTGACAATGCCAATTCGAGATACCTTTAATTGGAAATCCTAAAGGCCACTGAGCCGCTCTCGAGACTGCATCAATATTTTCGTAAGGTTTATTCTACAACTGGGATACTTTTGAACTTGTGAACACCATGCCCGCCATTATGGTTTATTTGTTATTAAGACTTGCCATGCAACAATAAACAACTGTTTACATAGAAATTGGGGCGCAAATATTTTAGGAAAAAGTAGGCTGTTTACATCGAGTTCAATACGAAAATAGGTGTCTATATACAAATAATACCTGATTTTGTATAGGTATAATATTCTTATCGCAAATGGTATGTAGAAATAACGACCAGACCTATATGCCTACAATTTTGCCTTATGATTACAATTTCACATTTATAGTTGTAATATTCTATCTAAATTTCACAACAATTTTTGTTCGTCAATCATACGAGTATAAACTAAGATTTAGGCAATCAAAAGTTTTATCACTACTACTAAATAAATTTAAAATTTCACTATCAATTCAATATCAATATTCATGATCTTCTCATTTACGATTAATACATATAAATTTAATTTTAAGACGACAAATGGAGCAGGGACAGTGCTTCTTCAACTGAAGAGCCTTCCACGAAGTTTACACACGATTTCCAGATAAAATTGAATCTTTTTAGTTTCAAGTCAGATAGGTACCTTCTTTCTGGCAGGTAAATAATGCCGTGTCCCTGGAGAAATGCATATATTTAGTTCAGGACATCCATTTAACACTTAATCAACGTATGTAATAACGACAACGACAGCAAGATTCTCGTGAAATGAGAATGTTGCGTTGGGCAGGTGGGGTGACATTTCTGGATCGCGTACGAAATTTACACATACGAGGCAGCTTCAGAGTAAAACCTATCCCTGACAAACTGGAAGAAACCCGACTCAGATGGCATGGTCACGTCATGCGGCGACCACCTGACCACATGACACAGAAAGTGCTGCACATTTACCCACCGCCGTCGGCAAGGCGAGGAAGACCCCGACAAACATGGATGGCCACTATAAAGAGGGACTTAAAGATGGCAAATATACCAGCCCAGACGACCCGGGACAGACAGTCCTGGCGAAGAATTACTAGGAGAGCCGACCCCAAATGATGGGATTAAGGCTAGGAAAGAAGAAGATTCTAGTGAAACAGTCAGTAACCAAACGATTGCAAGTCTTGAAGCACACATTGTACATTATAGCACAAAACAAGCATTTTAGCAGGTACAACAGAGTGAAGCTAAATAATACCGTTAAAAAACACTTGAGCTAGTTGTTGTATTCTATGTCAGAAAAAGTGAAATCGACCTTTTTATAATATTTGTTTTTAACATTGCTATAGTACAATATATTAAAAACGTATGACTTTTTTGTTAGGTACAAATAATTCCAGGGATTCCAAACACGGTTTATTTAATTTGCTGTAAATTATTTTGATATCTTTATTTTTAACTAAACTGCTTGAACACGAAAAGTGCAACCTCTATTACCTAACTCCGGTTTGAATGCATTTATTAAGATTGTGAGGCTTAAATGCCAAGCGTTTGACAGCCACGCCTTTTCCTATGACAATTGACAATGCAACTGGTCCGACGGCTCATCCACCTTCATGTAATGTAAGTATAATATCAAGATGTAAAACTAGATAGTACCAATTTTGAGTGTAACAGCAGCAGTTTATTTTATCTTACAAGGAGAGCACGTGCTCTCCTTTATTAAATATATTAGTTGTGTTATTTTGAATACATATATTGTTTGTGACGACTGACGAAACTTTTGCAATTTCTTGTTTTCCTTACTTATAATCCAATTCATTAGCTTTATAAGCGCTTTCTACTTAGAAAGTTTATCAAAACCTTATTTGCCTTTAAAGCTTTTGAAATTTGACTGGATTAAGCAATGCTTTTACTTATAGCCATTCAGTGATTTTTCCCATAAAAATGAATACTTAGCTCATTGAGCCGAGATCATTACTTGAGATGATGTTGCAGAATAAACCCGTTTTCCATCTTAATGATTGATTTACAGTCATTAAAAAATCTATAATCTTGCGTTATGTATTATTATGTTCAACGTAACTTATTTATATAGTTTTCTATTCTACACGATAAAAAATTATGTCGGTTGGAGCTAAATTTGTAGATCAAAGTGAACACATTTTGCTATACCACTAACTGTGAAAGGAAATACTTACACCTATAACTATAACCCAGAAATATGACGTCTAATGGATAAGAATTAATGAATTGTATGTATACTATCACAAGCGACTGTTACTGTACGCAATAAGGGCGCGTTAACAGACTAATGTAGGTGACATTGTCCTATTTTAGTTGTATTTAGTCATTCGATGACTGAATGCGCATTTAGGTCAGCGAGTGCGAGTTTGGTGCGATGCGTAGGTTTCAGCAACAATCATATAGGTACAGCCAATGTACACCAGAGTTGAGGTCACGCACACCACAACAAATCATGTACTGAGAAAGGGATTTTGAAATTAGTGTTATTTTTTGTACGCATAGCAAGTTCAACAGCCAACTGCAAATATGACCAAAAAGTTTCTTGGAGATACTTTAAAGTAGTATTACATTAAATTTCATGCACGCTTTCATTCTTACACTATCATTTTTGCAATAAGTAACTACTTTTTATAATCGAGTGTTAGATGTTGAGGATATCTCAAACGGTCTTTTAGTTTTATTTTTAAATATCTGACAAGTGACAGATGGTTTGCCGCGGTTTTGGACAATAATGACATTGACAGGGGATTAAGTTAAGACAGAGAGAAAAACGCAAGTTGTTGGATAAGAGATTTGTATTGCTTTAATTATAGAAATCTCAAAATAAATAATCTATTGTAAACTAATTTGGAGTTTTAGTGAGTGTCTTATACGAGTGTAATCTAATAATTTACGTCAACTCTCCTGCCGATGCCTAGCTATATCCAAAGATACTTTACATGCAGATGCAATCATAGTTTCGAAAGCACATCAAACTATTTCTGAGTGTTTAAATCAAACTCGTAAATTATGAATTTATGATACAAGCGTTGTTGAGCGGGGCACTAACGGCTAACGGCCCCCGCGTGTGGACATTCGCAACACGATCCAGATGCATCTTAGCTATACTTAAACAGAAATGCAACCAGAAATGTAGTAGTATATAGTAGTAGTAAACTCTTTATTGTACAAATATACATATTAAAAATTACATGGTACAAATAATAAGATGTACAAAGGCGAACTTATCCCTTTGAGGGATCTCTTCCAGTTAACCTTTGAGTAGATGTAAAATATTCCCATTAAATATTTATAATACCTAATTAGCTTCAAGCTTTCCGATTTCAACTTCGTAGACTGTCCTTAAGTTAATTTAATGATTACACTATTATTATATTATTTCCAAAGGTGCTCGAGTTTTTCGTCATCATCACGCTTGGCGTTGTGCTTAGGGATGACAATCATAATCATTAACTTTGCGATTTATAAAAGTCCTTCACTCTAAATTTTTATATTAAAGGAAAAAATGGAAAAAGTTACACTTCTGGCAGGATTTGAACCCGCAACCTCCGCAATCCGTGCGTTGCCAGAAGTGTAACTTTATCCATTTTTCCTTTAATATAAAAATTTGGAGTATCGCTCGCAGACGTATCTGCATGTTAAAAAAATTGAGTCCTTCACTCTATCCTAATGTTAGCTTAATCTTCCAAAGTCACTACAAGTCTAAGTATATAGTACTATAAATATGACTTTTTCCTCTATTACAGAGTACACAAGCATTTTTCACGACAAAAACAATAAACTCCGGACAGGTGAGTTATTGATTTATTCTTCCATAAAATACGAAAAGGTGCGAAGCCAGTTCATAAGGATATGTGAGTAAAGTCTCCGCTGTCAATAAATAGTACGCACCTTTGTGTTATCCTCAAGTATTATTTAGGGCGTTTGGTTCGTTGTTGCATGGCCTGACGTATCCTAAATAATATTTCACTCTTATCTGGCATGCCGGTCGCGAGCCGTATTTATCTGGAGATGACACACATGACATGTCGTGAAACAAATGCCACGCGCCAGAGTACTCAGTGGATTTTGCGCCTCGGCGAGTTAGCGTTCTTGTTCCGCACGTAAGTTTAGTATGTAATTATTTTGTTCGTTTTCCGTCTAATCGAGATACTGTATAAGATGCGTCACATGTTAACAAAAAGGAAACGTTTCTATAATATTTATATCGTATGTTACCCTTGCTCTTTTCTCGGTAAACAAATGTTGTAATGTAAGGGCCAGTTCTCGACTAGGCGTCCTAATGTGCGAATTAAAAAGGTTTTTGGCACATTTTTCCCGCCTACGCAAACAATAATGAATATGTAATCAAAACACCGGGCCTGCACGCTCAAAATTAGATAACTACCTACTACTTATCTGAGCCTCCTTTGATGGTGAAGCTAATACAATTTTGGAGGTTCACCGTAAGTTCTCTCGGGTTTCCAAGTAATTCGATTAAATGTTTGCTTTGTTCAGGCTTACTGTGGCCTCAAATACGAGCCACTTTTCCTTGAAAGGAAATCGCTAACAGTTAGAGATGTGTCAGGAAATATTTACGTTTAGGAGCTATATTCCAGCTATATTCATATAACGTTACGGTACCTATACCTACCGTGGTAGCAAGCACTGAAATTGTATACAGTAATGTATGTACATTGCTACAACGTCGATAAGGCTTTGCCTTCACGCGACTGAACTGGTCAGGGTGTTTGCCCACGCAGAAGACAGACAACGAAGTACTGGCTTAATCTGTAGTACGAAGTACCATTTAATATTTACCAGTCGCTTTTCCGTAAAGAATAACACCGTACCAAGAGTAACTATCGCGGTAACCGAAGACAATATTAATAACACCGTGTCAAAACCAGCATACATCCTAATAGAAATTCAAAGGTGTATTTATGTGAAGTTCCCAACTCGCTTTGGGCCAGAGCGTAGGATTTACAGCCGAATCCATCTCGTGCATCAGAGGAGGCCTGCGCGTTGTATTAGGAAGTATAAGTACACTAAGCTAAATTTGTTTTTTGACTGAAACAAATTGATTTAACTTTTTTTATGTAATAGGAAGCAAACGACCAGACGAGCCGCCTGATGAGAAACGGTCATCGCCGCCCATGGACATAAGCAACATCAGAGGAGCCACTTATGCGTTGCCAACCTTTGAGAACCCTAAATACCTGCTTCTTGAAGAACCCTATGTCATAGCGCAAGGGAAACACCTCAGAAGGTATTAGGTAGCTCGATTCCACAACTTGCACGTGCTGGGCAAAAATGATCGAGATGCCCGCTTGTTCTTGGTTTGCCAAGTGTCAAGAAAGTGAGGATGAGCTTTGTTTCTTTGGCGGGAGGTACGGTGGTAAAAACGTGACTATGGCACCAGATCAAAAAGTTATTCAGAACATTCCCCATTGTACAGACTGTAGAACACGCACAGAGAGCCAACGTCCCTCCGAAGGCTAAAAGGTTCTAAACCGACCGTAAGATCGGGATCACCAACAATACGAACTGCCCGACGTTGGATGGAGTCAAGTGGAAGAAGTTAGTATTTCGGTGAGCTCCAGACCAGACATGAGAACAGTATACTCCATATGTCGTCGTAAGTACTGTTTCGCTCTATTAAGCACCCCAAGCTTCTTAGAGGCCAGTTTGGCTTTGAGTTCCAGATGACCCGGAAACTGGACTTCGTTCGTAATGTCGACACCGAGTATCCCGATACTCTTGGATATGGGAAGGCGAATGTTCTGGAATTTTGGCGCTAGGACAAATGGGGTTTCTAAGCTGAAAACGCGCAAACTTGTGTCTTACTGGGGTTAAACTGGACGAGATTACGTTTACCCCACTCGGATACCTGCTCAAGAGAGGCCTCGATTTCGGACACAAGTTGCATTCTAAATTCCAACACCTGCTTACGAGGGGCATTTGCACGACCTGTGTAGAAGCTATCGCCCGTGCTGTTAACTAAATATTAGGTTCCCTTGTAGTCTAAAACATTTTATTAAAACTTCGATAAACTGATGTTGGCCTCGCGCCAAAGCCTAGAGTAGTCAGGTTGCTTGGATTACACTGCTTACTCGTGCACACTCGCGCTTCCGACAGCTTTAGTCAATTACCCGCCTTATCGCTACGTGTTTACCTGAAATAGGTCGTACCTACTTGTAGATTATAAGTACTTAGGTATTTAGTTATTTTAAACCTAGCGTACTCCAGCGTTGAAGATAAATAGGTACGTAAGTAGTACTTACAGCTGTGGGAAAACTATAACTTTAGATCAATTATATTGGATCTTTTTCATAATTCTTCTGCATTACTTGATATTGTTTCAAAATTAACAGTAACTTTTACTTAAATAATACCTATTGGAAGTATTAAAAAATATCATGAAAATCGGCTTTTATACTACCTCGCGGAAATTCTTATAAAAACGTAACAACCAACAAAAAAAAATACAATTGTGTACTATAATTGTAATTTAGCATCTTGCCTATTACTTTCAATCAAAGCTTTACATTTTACATCTAAACCCATGTCAACCAGAAAAAAATATTTTTTTTCTCTAAGACGATCTTCGTCTCAGAGTGTACTAGTAGTTCATCATTTGGCCTTTGTTGTTGATTTTTGACCGACTACCTACTTGGTTTGTCATGGGCGGCACTATCATTTAGAGCCTCAAGCAAACAAACAAAACCAAGTAAGTATTTGGCACGAAAAAGTCCGAATGATGGACTACTAGTACACTGAGACGAAAATCGTCTAGTAGAAGTTTATTTTTTTCTTAGACTAAGAAACTGAAACACAACATTAGGCAGATAATATGGAGTCATGCGCACACACGTCGGACATGTCGGGTGTCCCCACCGACACTATTCGATGTGGTTCTAATTGGAGCCCGTTGTGCCTATAAGATTTTAGGGAATGAGACATCCGAACTGGAAAAAATTATAGCACATAACAAACACTTTTCTGAAAACCGCATCAAAATCGGTTTAGCCTAACGCGAGATAATCGCGAACAAACATACATACATACATACGGGTCAAACTGAGAACCACCTTTTTTTTGAAGGCGGTTAAAAAGTACTCACTTGTACCGAAAACAAGGGGTGACCTTTAGCTTTTGACTAATAGTGTAGAAATACAATCAATGTTAGCTTACCAATTGTCATGATTTTGTAGTAATTATATCAAAAAGTGCAAGCAAATATGAATTTTACTTGGCAACATTCTTAAAATATCTGAATTTAATATTAGGGTGATGGGGTGGTGATGGGTAATGTTTAATGACTTACCTGGCAACACTAAGCGGGAGTTAAAGAGACTGTGGTTCAGACCCGGCCACTTGGATTGGGGAAGTCAAGGAGACAACTTGATGGTAACGGGTGAGCAAAGTTAAAGAGGTACCTCCATTTTATAACACAAGCAATCAAAGAGATATGTCTTATAATACAATGATAGCGTAAATATTCCGGCATAACTTGCTTGTATCTGTCGCCGACATCGGGCGACATGCTGCTGAACACAAGCGACCATTTCATTCATATTTTCAACGACAAACAAACAGCTTCGATATCTAATCCCAAATCCCAAAATTGTCCAGCCGTATTATGTACAGACTATTCGAATATCTAACCACATTATTAAGAGGATACCTACACTTCGGCCGCCTCTCCATACAAACGTAGTCCCCTTTTTCCTCTCTGGGTATTGACATTATGGAAAAAGTTTTAACATATTTTGATGTATATTAACCATAGCTATGCCCCTATGTTTGACTTTTTAAGTACTCCTAACTCTTATAAAAATGAAAGATTTGAAAAAAATCAAACATAAGTGCATAGCTGTGGTTGATATACAACAAACTGTGTCAAAAATGTTAGGAAAATGAGGACTACGTTTTTATGAAAAGGCGATTTCGCGCGGCCGCGCCCGAGGTGTTTCCTCTTAATGTTATGTTATTAAAATAGATAACTAACTGCCCGCGGCTTCATCCGCGTAGAATTATTGATTCCGTGAAAAAAACTATCTTTTGTCCTTTCCCGGGACATAAACTACCTATCTCCATACCAAATTTCATCTAAATTGGTTCCGCGGTTTAAGTGTAATGAAGTAATAGACATATACAGACAGGTAGAAGAGTTTTTTTAATGCTTAGATATTTTTGTTGTGTATAAACAAAATTCATTTTGCAAAACGTGTGTAGCTACTATGCAATTCTGTTCTTTTCAAACATACGGAACATATTATACCTAATATTTACCTATACGTCTATGTTATCGAAATAGAAAAAAAAGGTCTATTACTCGTATCCATATTAGATAGAGTAAACTGACAAGTGCGAGCGTGTATTTGAGCGTGTATATGAGATTACAATAGTTATATTTTTACTATTTTATATTATTAACAATAACAATAAACATAATATACAATACATTAACAGTTTTCGCCTATAAAACCTAAAGTTGCCCGGGGCATCCTCCCCACACCTTCCCCAGGACGCTTCATATACCATATAGATTATCCCTATAACACGGTTATCTCAAGCAAATCTCAAGAAATAGACGCTCGCAACTGTCAGTTTACAGGCATAAGCCTGATACTCTGTTTTCTTAGTGCTTTTTATTTTTACTTTTATGAAGGAAAAAATGATTTATTTTTGATTTTTAATAAAGCTTCTATTCACAAAGGCACTACTTAAGTACATAGTGGATGTATTGTGTTTAAACAAAAGTGGGTACTTACCTAAACACAGGTAGAACATATATTGGCAAAAAGCCATATTGACCAGCCTCTAAAAGCGAAAACCAAACGACAGTTATTGCAGAATATTGGAGATTCCTAAAACCACAAGTCACCTTTAGAATTTAAATTAATAGCGACCGCTTTTCAATTTTATTTCATTAGGGGTAGTTTTTTTATCCATTGACGTCGGATTTGCCTGATTTCAGAATTCTCACTTTGATTTATATTTTACTTAGCTACAGTACTTTGTGCCTATTAAAGAATTCCCAATACCTACTGTCTTATTTGTCATTTTAGATTAGTTAGCTAGTTATATTATAACCTCAGGCGTAATGTACGGCCAACTTGAGTTTGGCCCGATATAACAGCTGTACGTAATTCAGCCATTTATTGTAATATGTATTTTTATTTTAACTTATTTCTATGTTTGTCTTTTGTATGTTATATATTAATTTTGTTGTTCCTTTTGTTACCTTTCGTGATTGTTTCACCGGATGGTCTCATCGGAAGATAAGCACTGGAAGTCGCCAGCAACATGCTGAGGTGAGACCATTTCGTGACACTTTCTCTTTTTTATGTGTCTCTGTTTTGTATGATTTTCTATTTTTGTGTTTGTGCTCACGAATAAATTATTTCTATTGCTTTGATACTTCATTCATTTCAGGCAAATTGTAAGATTTGTAAGTTCTCAAAATAACGTACGTTATCAAAATAGTTTCTTAATTATAAATGATATAAATAGGGAAAGGTATTTGCTTCTAAAATAATACAGCACGGGAAATACTACGATGATTGATGTAATTTGCAATGTTAATAGTAGAAAAGTATGAATGCATATTTATAATGATTAAGCGTGAACAATCGTGCTTACAAATGGTCGTGATGTTTCCCGCTGACAGAGACAAGTTCTCTGTACCATTCACAGCAACAATTTATCGAGAAGATAGCTCCAGACCAAAATGTGTATTTATTTACTTCGCAAACAGCGGGCAGAGTTCCAATCTCTTTGGCGATATAAATAATCGCAATTTTATCGTATCTCAGAACACACTGACTATAAAGTAGTCCCTACGTGGAGTCCGTTATACTCGTATTTATCCAGTAATTTTGACGCAGTTCGCCCCCGCCTCGACCCGCTTCCAAACGTATCTAGGCCGGTAATCCTATTCACCGCAGAAGAATAGATTTGTAGCCGACAACTGAATTATATATTTCCAACCTAATTGCGTTACAAAATCAGCCTTTATTGTGGCGAGCTGGATAAATCTAGCTAGTTTATTTATGGAGCAAGCATGTGGGTACATAGTTTGGATTATGTACGAAATGCCCTGCGGGAATAACGTTTCGGGAACCAAATGATTCACTGCCCCATTCGGGATGAAATCGCACAGGTGGATATTGAAAAACAAAAAACTTTCGTATATAAAATTAATTAAGTCAAATACAGTGTTCGGTCAGGTAATACTCGTAATTTATAATAAATCAATCATTTGACGACCGGTCTGGCCTAGTGGGTAGCGACCCTGCCTGTGAAGCCGATGGTCCTGGGTTCGAATCCCGGTAAGGGCATTTATTTGTGTGATGAGCACAGATATTTGCTCCTGAGTCATGGGTGTTTTCTATGTATTTAAGTATTTATATATTATATATATCGTTGTCTGAGTACCCATAACACAAGCCTCCTTGGGCTTACCGTGGGACTTAGTCAATCTGTGTAAGAATGTCCTATAATTTATTTTATTATTATTATTTATTTATTTTAAAGAGACCTATTTATAAGGACACTCACTAGAAAGAAAATACTACCTACTTATAGGTCAAAATTAATTTTAATTCAGCAAACAATAATAAAATTGGTTCGTTATTTTGTAATAATTATTCTGTGAAAAGACGGTTCTGTGCCTTTCATGCTCGGTATACAGCCACGATTGAAAATTATATAAAAAAATTGGACACCTATACAATTGGTCCCTTTATGCAGCAATTATTTAGGTATAGCATATTCATTCTCAAAACTATTTGCGACTACAGCCACCGCGTTACTCAATATATTACTTAATTATTTAAAAAAAAAGCATTACTCATGTAAGCTCATCACTGAAACATTCATAATTGCCCTGTACTGTTTACGTGTGCGTAGAATAACAATAAACGATGTCCTCTATTAAATCCCGCACTACACTCGACAAAGCACAGATATAACATGTCAGGAACGCGTATCTGGAAATGGTCAAAGCCGCCCAATAACATGCGATATATCAACGTCAGTACAGGCTTACCAGTTATACTACAGGCTATAACATGGTCTACAATCTACATGGCCCGTCCAAATTGCATTTTCATCGCTGCAATAGCTTGCACGGGCCTGAATCACTAAGCGACAGACTGATTTGATTACAGGCGAATTTCATTATAGACGGACGTGTCAAGTAAACGGTCGGAACTGTCGCCAGTGAGGTGAAGCTGATGCTAAATCAATAATCGAGGGTAATATTATGTTTGGAAAGGTATTTTCTAGTGTCCCATCTATTCCTTTAGTGTTTCGTTTGTCAAATAGCAAAAGTCGGCCGCTAAACCCGTGCAAACAGGAACACTGACGCACGAATACATTATATGTGAAAGTAACTTTTTAAGCGATGCCAAAAGTTGTTCGTAGGAAGGGAGTTGAAAATCAACAGACCGCAACATCGCAGGCGTAGGTGTTTCGCGCAGTAACGGACAGAAACTCCTTCCTGTGCGGTAGACTTATAAGCCTGTTGCATACTTCCCGGGTTCCTTCGCCTAACTTTCCGAGGAGAATACATTATTACTTTCGTCACTGAACAAAGATATCGCTTGCCAAACACTTTGGTCTCAAAGGATTTTCACATATTCTGACAGAATTTGATAACGTTTCACTCAAACGCTTTTTTTACGTAAAAAAATTTCTTCATCGTTGTTTTTAGGAACTGTTCACAATGTTAACTGAGGTAGGTATTGATTTATGTTAGAAATACAATTGGTCCCTAAATACCTAAATCCCTAAATCCTACCTCTAATGGCTTAAGCTCATTTTTATGACAACAGTATAATAAACCACTAACGGCGCGATTCGGGAAATGAATTAGAGATTCACTAGATATGAAATAGTAAAGACATGTGATGATATGACATTCCACGGCAAAAGGTACCTTATGGCGGCTGGCGCTTACGTCGCATAGCGTCGTAAATTATTGCGGCGCTATGCGACGTAAGCGCCATCCAATATTAATTGGAGCGGCTTTAATAATAGCATAAGCGCCAACCGCCATAAGGTACCTTTATCCGTGGGACGTCACATATCTTTACTATTTCATATCTAGTGAATCTCTAATTCATTTCTCGAATCGCGCCGTAAGTGTTAACAAATTTAATGATATAAAAACGAATCGAAGGCATAGGATGTGGCGATGTTATAGATATGCATTAAAATAGCAAAGATTGCGAAGCAATGTAGCCGATGCGCCATTGGGCCCGCTGGATTTCCACTTAATAAAGTTCAAATGAGCCGTACGAAATGTTTATTATACCTATCGCTATCGATATGTAACTTTGCTCTTTGGCGATACGAAAATCTATATATATCAGGATCGGAACGGTGTTCCATTTCCACTCAGCGGTTATCGGAGCTATTTATCTCACGGCAAATTCAATACCTAATAAGGCATGGGAAGTAATTAAATGATCAGCCGTTTTTAAAACTGATTAAAAAAATTGCCATTAAATAATTTCAACATACAAAAACTATAGTAATAAGTAGGCTATCTAGTATTAAAAGCCGGACAAGTGCTAGTCGGACTCGCCCACCTTATTTTTGTAGTATTTGTTGTCACAGCGGCAACAGAAATACATCATCTCTAAAAATTTCAACTGTCTAGCTATCACGGTTCATGAGATACAGCCTGGTGACAGACAGATGGACAGCGGAGTCTTAGTAATAGTAGGGTCCCGTTTGTACCCTTTGGGTATTGAACCCTAAAAATTAATACTAACATTTTATATAGTTAGCAGCCGTAGTAAATAATTCGTCGTGAAAAGGATTCACACACGCTCCTAATTCAATTTTCAATAAAGTGGGATCTTTTTGACCCTCAGCTAGCTTAGCAGTTTCTGATACTGACTGTACTAGCTTTAAATCACCTTACACGTAAGTTTATTACAAAAATATTCAATTTAGTGCAATCCGTTGCATTGCTAGGGAGGTTTTGGGATTATACTGAGCAACTTTTATTATGTGACCAACCCCGAAATCGCGAATTTTTTTTAGCTGTTTCATACATTTTGACTGGCCCATTTTCTATGGGAGGATAAATTTTTTTTCGCGATTTCGTGGTTGGTCCCATAGTAAAAGTTGCTCTGTATAATTCCAAAATCTCCCTGGCAACGAGAATGCACTTATTTTATAGCCACCCTGTATATTTACGCATGCGTGCGAACGAAGGCATCGCGTCATTAAATCATTTTTGATATTATTACAGGAATGCCTAAATTAAATTCTAGTAACGGGTTGCCCAATTCACACTCCACAGACTACGGGACAATTTGTGCTGCTCCAAAAACCTTTTAATGCGACCCAAAAACTGAATGAAACCCCGTTAGATCTCACGCAAGCCATTTATATGCCAATAAAGTTTAGCGCCGAGGGTATGATTACGCCTCCATTCATGGGTTGCGCTGCAGATATTTTCTGAGGATCCCCAGAAACCATCACTATGTATCTCTCTTTGCCGTGAAATGTTGCAGCTTTTGGTCGCCGTCGATGGAATTTATTATACATCAAAAATGAGAAAAGGGGACGCTAGTGCCTACCAAATAAAAAAAATCATTCATTCATTCATACCAATCTTGCTACAGGCTAATATTTTCATATTATTTGTGGACTTATGTTTGATTTGCACTGAGTTTCCAAACTTTCCAACGTAAAAAAGAAAGGATTTTTTCAAATTTAGAATGAAATGTAAAAGATAATATAAGAGCTCTTTTGCGATAATACCTACCTTTTTTATTGTTTCCTTTCATATTTGCTGTTCTATACAGCTGTATTGAAGTGTTCCATCAAAAGCATTTTATTATATTTTGTATTATTAAACGTATTTTTATTACATAGTTAAATGCCAAAGCATAAACCTAAAATTACAATTTATAATCGAGTCTAAAAATAACTAAGATAGTTCAATTAAGATTGAAGAATTCGCAATGAGGTGGGAGTTATTTTGATGACGTCATGCCGCTGAACTGTCTCCCAGCAGTTCTAGGTTCCAATACAATTCCCAACATAATACTAAAAATTAGTAGCGTTTTCCGGCTCTAAACTATCTCTTTGACCGTTTCCTATAAGGCATATGATTAAAAACAATATTTGGGAGGATATACGTAATTATGTGGATTATTAACTTAATTATACTATAATAGCTTTTGCCCGCGACTTCGTCTGCGTGGAGTTAGTAATTTGCGTAGCTTATTTTTTACCTAATCTGCTTTATATCGTTTTTATCAATTCCTCATACAAACTTCCACCCTCCTTTACACCCCCTTAAAGGATGATTTCTGGGATAAAAGCTACCCTATGTCCTTCCCCGGGACTCAAACTATCTCAATACCAAATTTTAACTAAATCGGTTCAGCTGTTTAAGCGTGAAGAGGTAACAGAGAGACAGACACACTTTCGCATTTATAATACTACTAGTTTTTGCCCGCGACTTCGTCTGCGTGGAATTAGTAATTTGGGTACCTTAATTCTTCAACAAATCTGCTTTTTAATCCATCCTTTTTTCACCCCCAAATTGGTCCACACTATACATTTCCACCCCATTTTTTACACCCTTAAGAGATTTTTTCGAGGATAAAAGTTATTCTATATCCTTTCCCACAGCTCAAACTATCCCCATACCAAGTTTCATCTAAATCGGTTCAGCGGTTATTGATTCCCATACAAATTTCCACCCCCCTTTTCACCCCCTTGAGGGGTGAGTTCTGGGATAAAAAGTATCCTATGTCCTTCCCCGGGAGTTAAACTATCTGTATACCAAATTTCAACTAAATCGGTTTAGCGGTTTAAGCGTGAAGAGGTAACACACAGACAGACAGACAGACAGACAGACTTTCGCATTTATAATATTACTAGCTTTTGCCCGCGACTTCGTCTGCGTGGAATTAGTAATTTGGGTACCTTAATTCTTAAACAAATCTGCTTCCATCCAAACTATCCCCATACCAAATTTCATCTAAATCGGTTCAGCGGTTATTGATTCCCCATACAAATTTCCACCCCCCTTTTCACCCCCTTGAGGGGTGAGTTCTGGGATAAAAAGTATCCTATGTCCTTCCCCGGGACTCAAACTATCTGTATACCAAATTTCAACTAAATCGGTTCAGCGGTTTAAGCGTGAAGAGGTAACACACAGACAGACAGACAGACTTTCGCATTTATAATATTATTATATATTATATATAATATATATAATATAGTATTAGTATATTAGTATATATATTAGTATTAGTATTATTAGTATGGATAGTATGGATTATTGTGATGATGAGATGACGGGTGACAGAGAGGTATGGAAGAAAAAGACATGCTGCGCCGACCCCAAGTGAATGGGACAAGGGCAAGCGAATGATGAGTATGGATTATTATGCCAACTCGCACGCTTTGAACGAAGTTTCAGATTATTAGTGTAACGTAAAAAAAACTCCGATGTGACTAATTAAATTGATTCTACGAAGCCACGCCCTATAACATAAAAGAAATAAAAAATATTTTTCCCCTCACTAGCTCGGAAAGCCGTCTCATATCCTTTAAAACAAGCGGGTAAAAACGCATTTTATCCACTAGTGGGGAAAGTAATTTGACCTTGGATGGAGCGTGTTTAAGTAGCTTTTGACAGATAACAAAACGTAAAATGCTCATAATAATGGTTCGTTCGATATTAGTATATAATAAATGGTTTGAGAATTTAATAAAATGAGAATTTAATAAAAAATACCAAATTTAGCTTTTTTTAAGGATTTTAAGTCATACTTAAATCTTAAAATTTCATCAAACATCAAACATTTATTCAGCAAATAGGCCACAGGGGCACTTTTACATGTCAATTTTTACAAACAATAAAATTAACCCAAAATTACAAATAACAATTACATAAATGTAAATGTTAAATTATACAAGAAAAAAAAACTAATAAAAACTATACAAATAACAGAAGTACTAAAATTGTTTAGAGATGTAAAAGTCTCTAGGTGTCAGAGATAAAATGTATATAATAATAAAAAGATCATCAAATTATCCAGAGATGTAAAGGGTCTCCAAGACTTGAATTGTTATATAATTAATAAAAATACAAGATATTAAATCAGACAAACAGACAAGAACCGAATGAAGTGCCTCACGTTAATGCCACTCAAAAGTAAAGTTACATAGGTAAAATGAAGCCCGTGTAAACTTAAACAGACCGGTCTCCACAAACAGCACCCGTTCACGAGTATGACGCGTATCTCAGCCATCGTCTCCCTCAACCTTCATTCGGGAAAGTGGTAACAACCATAACAACCATTTGCTTTTTAGGGTTCCGTACCCAAACGGTAAAAACGGGACCCTATTACTAAGACTCCGCTGTACGTCTGTCTGTCTGTCTGTCACCAGGCTGTATCTCATGAACCGTGATAGCTAGACAGTTGAAATTTTCACAGATGATGTATTTCTGTTGCCGCTATAACAACAAATACTAAAAACATAATAATATAAATATTTAAATGGGGCTCCCATACAACAAACGTGATTTTTTTGCTGTTTTTTTTTCGTAATGGTACGGAATTCTTCGTGCGCGAGTCCGACTCGCACTTGGCCGGTATTATTTATAATGATGTTGATTATGTTGAATACAATTCTGAACGCACAGGTTGAGTCGATGCAATTTCATTACGCATCGTCAGAAATGTCAATATTGTCAACAAACATTTTACTTTGTAACTTTTCACACCGACTCCGACTCTCGTAAAAATACACAATTTCCAGAGTTTTCTGTTATAAATATAATATCGTAAAAAAATGAGTGATTCCAGTGATGAAGATGATCTAACGCCTGGATGATGCACTTTCCTCGCTATAGTGAGGTGAAAAGTTTTGTGTTACACACGGGTGCAATAGTTATTTGTGCAACAAGAGAGGAAAGTTGGTTTTTCTTGCGAGTGTTTATTTTGAGTCCCGAGAAAGCGAAAGATTCTAAGGTAGAATCTTGAGCGTAGCGAGGGACTCAAAAACACGAGATGTAAAATAACTTTGCTCTCGTGTTGCACAAATAATTTTTCACCTCAGTAGTGAGAACATATTAAAGGTTAAAATGTATTTCGAATTACACAGAATAAACAGAAAAAAAAAAGTATTATAATATGTACGATACGATAAGATACGATACGATACGATACGATACGAGACGAGACGAGACCGGACCGGACCGGACCGTACCGTACCGTACCGTACCATAATTTTTTTTAAATAAAAGTATGAAGTTCATGGCCTTCACTAAATTAAAAAGCTACATTGTTTCACTCCCTGGAGTGAGGAAAGTCGCACGTCGCAGGGAGTGACGAAAGTAGGCTTGTTCGAGCTGCTGAGGTGAAAATGTATTTTACTTCTCGTGTGTTCCCTCGCTACCCTCGCTACGCTCAGAATTCTATTTTAGAATATCCTTTCGCTTGCTAGTGTTCCAATTCCACACTCGCGGGTAAAATACAACTTTGTACCATTGTATAACAAATAACTATTAAGAACAGGCATCCAAAACAGATATAGAATATACATATCAACATTTTCTTAAACCTAGTAAGTAGGTATTTGTATTTTCACAACTCCCTTGGGTGCTATGACAGAGTTTACGCATTAAGGCGAGTTATTTTATTAATTACATATTCTGTAAAAACGTGGGTTAAGGGAAAATTAATTACGCAAACCTAGAACCCTCCGCACGGATTTCCAGACGACCAAATGATTTAAATTCTTCCTGCATATCGCAAGTGCCATAGAAAAAAAATCGCAGTAAAATACAAAAATTTTCCTTTTTTTTTTTCTAAAAATAATTCGCCTTTGGATTGATTTTACTAATAGATAACACCATGAATGTCTACCTTCACGTCCCAAAGGACAGACGCTGACAGCAATATCAACTACGCGTATATATACATTAGTATATTATATAATACCGTATGAATCGCAGATTCTGATTTCCCATGGGATTTGTAATCCTGCTACTTGCTTGACTTTTAAAATTTGTTTTCAATTTCGAAATCATGGTTCGGTAACGAAATGCTCTCCATGTTTCTTCTCGAAGTGAGTTTTTTGTAAATTTATTAGAGATGCGTAAAAATTACAGGGTATGTACTGTGTTCAGTTTCAATACAAATTGTGATACTTGCTTTATCTAGTGTATCTGTGGTGCTCCCCCTGATACAGGCGACATTGATCAAATTATCTGTGATGTTAGCCTTAAAATTGGTAATCCTTTACGGATATGAATTATATAATTAGTGTTACAAATATGTGTCGCAAAAGTTCTTGTCGCATGTAACAAAATTAATGTGCCAAAAATCCAATGAGGATTACCTCCACCTCCGACAATAAAGAAAAGGAAACACACGGACCTCTCTACATAACGACTGCCGACGACGTGCGCTCACGTCGCGTTCCGCCTCTCACGTCGAGTTAGAGAAACATCCTAATGTTTAACTGAAAATAAATGTAAAGGGCCACAATTCAGCACCTCTCAGCGCATGCCGCCTTGTTGAGATAACGACAGCCTCAAGAGCCTATAAAAATGCTAATGGAATGAAGGTGAATGTGCTGTTTCAAAAGAAAGGGGATTGTGTGAACCGCGTATCATGAAATAAAGTCGAGGTCAGCTAGTTTTATGAGTCTATTTAACATTTTAATGAGAGCGCTAGCAGACTCTTTAGAATCTGCACGCAAAGCCCTATCTAAACACTTAAGTACTCACTGGCCCATAACATTTTGGTGGTGAAAGGAATGAGACCCGAACCAATTTATTTGCAGTATGAATTTGATTTAGGTAGGTAGCCAACTGGAAATGCGAGATAAGACAAATCTCATAAGCATTTGTAAGAGCTGATGAGCTGCGTTCTACACTTTTAACGGAATTATTTTAATAAAGGTTATTAACTTTGGCATGACTTGCCAACTTTTTTACTTCCAATAAAAAAGTTCTGCGAACATCTGTGCCGTAGTAAAGTTTAGGTTTAAAATTAGTTTCACGTATCGTATACATTTCGCAGATGTAATAGTTGTTTTTTGTGTAATTACAGGGTAAGGGTATTGTCAACTAAATGAGTAGTCATTATATTTATCTCACTTAGGATTAGGAAGACACGCTAACAACGGTCCGGGCCCATGCCGAGGCGCCCAACACTTCGTTTTCTATAGAAAGTATCACGTGATCTGCGCAGTTGTCTAAAAGATAATTAAGCGCCATTTACACCATCCCACTAACCCGGGGTAAACCGGTTGATCCGTTAATCCAGTATTAAATTGTACTAGTAACCATGGTAACGCATGTTTAACCGGTTAACCCCAGGTTAGGGATGATGCAAGTGGCCCTAAGTGTCGGACGCCTCGGCCCGGTCCCGTAGCGTTGTAGTGTGAGTGATCCTTCACTTCTACCTTTTATTCCTAAATTAAGTAGTAGTAGTAGTAGTAAACTCTTTATTGTACAAATATACATATTAAAAGTACATGGTACAAATAATAAGATGTACAAAGGCAAAAAAAGCAAAAAAAAAAAAGGCAAAAAGGGTAAATTAACTTCATAATTAAGATTTTAAATGTATATCTATATTTCGACACGGAGGTCGGGACTGGATGAATCGGGCACAAAACCGACGGGAGTGGAAAAAGAGGGAAGAGGCTCAAGAGGCCTACATCCAAGATTGGATCACCAAAAGGCCACCATGATGATGACGGTGATGATCTAGGTATATTTATTACATAGTCATAACAATAAAATAAAATAAACATAAAGAGATTATACATTGACCTCAATAAAAGTGAATATCCATGGATACTTCTGCGCCAACAAACAAAAACTTTGGTGATGATTTTCGTTTGCAGTCGTAGGAAGTTTAATTTAAACAAGTAATAAGAAAACTTCTAAGTTATAAAATAAGTAGGTATACACTCGTTTTCTGTTTTATGTCCTTGTTTATTTTCGAAGCCAGCGATTGCTTAATTACAAATGTTCCTAAATGTTACTTTAATTCAACAACTCCTTGACTACACTTGAGGGGTTTTAAACGTTAAACTTTCTGTTAGGAAATTTATTGAGGGTTTCTCATTTTTTGTTTGCAGCCTTCGACAAGCTGCTATTTAAGCGTGTGTCACGTCATTGGCAACCGGTGTCTGAACAAAGGGGTGGCTGAATAGAGTCGGATTTCGATTCATGGCTGGGACGTGCGGTGCGGCGATAGATCGTCGGATCTTAGTCGAGCGCATTTAGCAATTACCGCCGCATTAAAGGCTCAGACGACGGCGCGTGATTGCGGATGGATGACGCGACTTTGCGGAATATTGCCATGGTCTTATTCAATGTACCTATTTAATGAGATAAAATGTGAAATAATACAATATTATTAAATAATATGTTAGGGATGATTTAAATATGGAAGCTTTTAATAGTATGTCTCGTGGAATATTAATACGTCATAGGAGATATCCGAAACGTAAGTAATAATAACCGTGTAGTGAACAGTGTTGGGCGTAATTAATTACTTCTGTAATTTAATTATTAATTGAATTACATTTAATTAAACTACTTTTAATTGTAATACTGTAACGTTATACGCTAGACGTAACTATTATTATTAAATTAAACTACGAAACGAAATAAAAATACCACTTAAAACTAATTTTACAAGCTATTATTTACAATTAAAACTATATAAAAAAACATACAAATGCAACAGGTATTCGTCGGCGCCGTCTTAGCGCTCCGATAGATTTGAAATGCAACATTTTAGAGCTCACGGAAACAAGTTCTTGTGTTTGTCGTATGACGAGTTGCATTAGCGGATCGTCCTGCGACCATTCCCGATCTTCATTCGAGATAGAACGCACGTCACACAGTACATCGGTCTCTGATACATACTTCATTTTTGGAAAATGTAACCGATATTCACGTTGTCGTTCCTTATGTTCCTCGAAGTTTTTAGTTAACGTCGCAAATACGTTAAATACGTACTATCGCGAGTGATAGTAAACCCCAAATTGGGTAAGTGGTAAATTTATTAACGCAAATGTAGTTTTTACTTGCTAAATAGATATTAAGATAATTTGAGTGTCTTACTATGCTTCATCAAACCATTTCACGGTTAAGTACTTTAGTTTTATAATGATTTTGCCTAATCATGCATTGTAACGATATTGCATCAGAAATTATTTCCACCCTCATTTAAAAAAAATATAAACTATTTCATCATCTTTATAAATTGTAATCTCCGATTCTGATTGTGAACATCCACGGCATCACTGCTACATTTTAGGTGCTTTCTTTCTTCTGCCGCTTGCCGGGGATGCTCACAAATTACGTTGCCGGACTGTATTCTCATGCGTTACAATGACGCGTTCCAGGGTCCAAAGTTCGGGCTGCTATTTTGGGTGGAGGATCCACCGCAGCCACCCTACCACCAACACTACTCTCGCCGGTCGGAAGACGGTCATTTCTTCTCGCCCCGGGCAGCCACCTGAGTACAGTCGGCCACAGTTGCAGCGCCCGCGCACACCACCGACTGCACATACAGGCGAGAGTACCTAACCGCAAAGTGGATAGGATCCATTTGTGTGAATTTACGAATAACCTACGACCCTACTAGAAATAAAGATTCGCTAAATCTCAATCTTTAAGTTAGCTTCTGATATTTTAATTAAATTTATTATTGCACGAATTTAGATTTTATTTATTCCGCTCGTTATAGTTAGTGGTCTAGATCCCAAACCGTGACAATACATGTAGTTGAATTACTTGCAATTGAAATAACAATATAATTTTGTAATTACAATTACATTAATTGGTAATTAAATTACTCAATTACTTTCTTATACGGTAAACCAAACCGAGAATTTTCCATAAAACAATCATCTTGTGCTGTTTGTTAATTTCAAGCAGTAGTAAAGTAGTTATCAGTTTAAATTGGTAGGTGTCTACTATCAGTAATAATAACAAAATCTCGTTATTGTAATTGTTATTTGAAAGGGCAATTACTTTTTACAATTAATTGTAATTAGTAATTGCAATTATATTTTGTAATTGCAATTGTAAATTTGTAATTCAATTACTTTTTGCCCAACAATAATGTTTTTGAAGGAAACTCGCAATATGGATAAACAGCTCATCTGTTAGGCAATAATTCGTATGAAAAGAAAAAACTTTATCTAGAAAAGAGTAATTAAATAACGTTGAACTTTCAGGAAAAATAAAAAACATGTATAATTTATGTTTAACAGTCTTGGGTACATATTTAATGACGATTCAACATATGACGCTCACTCACCCTCGATTGACGACCAGGAGGTTTATTTGCCTTGTTTATTCGATAAAAAATATGTATATAATTCTGATCCAAAGGTTGTATCCCATAACAAACATTGTGTTTTAAGGGGACCCGAATAACTTTGTCAACTACTGAAGCGCAATTTCTGTAAGGACAGTTAGGAACAAAGATGGAAAGGAAGCGAAATTCCGCGCAAACAGAATAAAGACCTTTTACGAACTTTCCCTGGAAACTTCTGGGAACTTCAAAGAACTTTCCTGCCAGCATGTATAAATAAAATGTACGAAACAAGTGAATCTGTTTTCATGAGATTAAATAGATTTTGGGTGGGTGCCTTTGATGCGTTGAAATTTCTCCCTGTTAGCTCATGACATGAACTTATCATACTAATTGCCTTTTTATTGGATTGCGATGAATTATTCTGCTCTAAAATTCACGCCGGGGGCCGGTAATACTTAAGTAATTTTGGAATACCTAGTCGAAAACATGGACATAATTTAGCCTCAATATATTTATCTGTCATTAAGTTGAGTCAGACAGGCCCTCTAATTGTGTTACTTAAGTTAATCTGAAAATGAACATGGACAAGACGAAGATCATGTCTAACGTTCATGTTGTGCCAACTCCCGTATTAATCGGAGGCTCTGCGCTCGAAGTTGTTGACGATTATGTATACCTAGGACAAACAGTCCAGTTAGGTAGATCCAACTTCGAGAAAGAGGTCACTCGTCGAATCCGACTCGGTTGGGCAGCGTTCGGGAAGCTCCACAGTATCTTTTCGTCCAAATTGCCGCAGTGTCTTAAGTCAAAAGTCTTTGACCAGTGTGTGTTGCCAGTGATGACATACGGATCTGAGACGTGGGCGCTAACGATGGGCCTCATAAGAAGGCTCTAGGTCACGCAAAGGGCAATGGAGAGAGCTATGCTCGGGGTTTCTCTGCGTGATAGAGTCAGAAATGATGATATCCGCAGTAGTACTAGGGTCACCGACATAGCTCGCAGAATTGCAAACCTTAAGTGGCAGTGGGCGGGGCACATTGCTCGCAGAACTGATGGCCGGTGGGGCCGGAAGGTTCTGGAGTGGCGTCCGCGTACCGGAAGACGAACTGCCGGTAGGCCTCCAACGAGATGGAGCGACGACCTGGTGAAGGTCGCGGGAATTCGGTGGTTGCGAGCGGCACAGGATCGGTCGGAGTGGCGAGCCTTGGGGGAGGCCTATGTCCAGCAGTGGATGTCTATCGGCTGACATGATGATGATGATGATGAAGTTAATTTGGGTGTAGGTAGTGCTCTGGAATCTCTTCAAATTGTATACTTAATAAAGCTTTAAATAACTTATTTTTTTTTTCATAATACCTACATAAGCACTACGCTTTCAATAGTAAATCTATGTGCAAGCCTGGCTTAATCCATGAATAGGTACACAGCAATGTACCTACAGCGCATTTTGTAAAGCTCTCTATGTGAGCGGAAATCCACTCACGATACTGTTTTGTGAGAAAACGCAGGCGGCGACGCGATGAAATATAAATTTCCATCAAAACCGTTTGGTTGGAAGCGACATCGCTCTACATATTTATTTACAAAGCCACTCAATACATTCATTAATAATAATAAGATTAAAAAAATATGTAAGTACCTATGTTTAAAGAAGGAGTCATCGTTCATATTATTTTCTAAACAATCGATTTTATCCATAATCACATCCTGAGCTGATGTCGGTGAGAACAAGTGTTAAGCCCATTTCAAGAAACGGGCAGCATGCCTAAAAAACAAAGATACCCTCTGATTAAAAACCTTACTCCTTCGAATTTTGAAATGAAGAAAGAAAATCATTTCAACCCTAATTATTACATATTCAATGTATGCTAACTAATTGAATCCACAACGTCACTTAGCGGTTTAAATTTGCATAGCATTCTGGATGTTTCTGTGCAATTTGTGCCAGAGGGGTAAAACATTTAATTGCGTCCGTCACCAGGGAGCTGTTTAACTAACTATTCGAGGGACGTCACAACACAATGATCAATCATGCCTCGAGCGATGTTCCTGTCATATTGTGTTCCTAAGCCCTCGTGAATACAGAGATATTTCCGGTCGTCGCTGGGAACTGATAACTTGTAATTATCTATTGTGATAAAAGCTTACGTTATTGTCATTTACAAGGTAAATTTTCTACTGTTTGACAAGCGAAATTTCTATTTATTAGATGACAGATGTCACAAATTATTTTATAGCTAACATGAGCATATGAAGGTGTTTACATTTTCTTTTTTGGTCAACTATCCACACGGTTTGCTTGTACCTATCTGCTTGTTATATAATCACAGCTTTATATCGTCAGCGTCACCTAGAATATGATACTTTTTAATTACAAGCTATGCTTAGTTTGACTAGGGGCCTGTTTATCAAAAGCTTGTAGATTGTAATACAAGTGGAAGTCCCTTTTTGTCAGCTTTTGTTAGAAAGGGACTTCCGCTTGTATTACAGGCTACAAGCTTTTGATAGTTTTGATAAACAGGCCCTAGATCGATCTGTGTAAGATCGACTCTAAATATTTATTATGACTTGTGACAGAAATTTGGAACCTCACTGTACTGTATTTCACTCATCTCACTGTATACTTATCTTTTAAGGAGGATTTATTTATTAAACTTTATTACACAATAAATATGAGTACAAATGGAGGCTTTCAAGGTACAAGTGAGAAAAATATTTCAGAAAAAATAGCAAGGACATTAAAAATATGATTTAAAATGTTACATATATTATTTTACTATACAATGTGTGGCCTGTAATAGGAGCAAATGAACGATCAAATGTAGGATCAAACTGACCAACATTTGTTCAGCGACTTTTAAAAATAATGAAGACTTTAGACTTCGTATTTTTCATACAAAATAAATAGTATCTTCAATGTACGCCATTATCATTGTGATTGACGTTGCCTGTCACACCTTAAACATAACAAAATTCGCAATACATTGCGTCTTGGAAAAAACTTTAATGTGTATTAAAAATCAAAACAAGTTATTTTTAAAAGTCGCTGAACAAATGTTGATCGGTATTAGGAGTACAGCCTACAGTTTAATTTTTTGCTCCTATTACAGGCCACACATTGTAGACATAATACTAGATAAATCAAATAAATACTAACAAGGGGCTAATAAATTAGCTCTTACCGACATTTTTACAGCTGATATTATAACTTGGCTCCTGGAGTATATTAAAGTATGAAACATCACAGGTTTTATGATGTTTTTGGAGAAAATTGGAAAACAAATTTGCTACGTAAAAGTCCTGTTAATGAGGACTGTCATTGAACAGATTCTAGAACCTCTTTTACCTAACCACTTAACTGACGACTTCACGTTGATAATGATAAATCAAATACTTGATTGTCAGTCATGCTATATGTTAAACATCTTGTCAATCAAATATACATGATGATTATTTTTAGATAGAATTGATTTATTTTTTGTTCGGTTAATGAAAACAAAAAATGATATGAAAAGCTTTCTTAATTTCTGTTTAAAGTTAATTATTTTAATGTAAAGTACCATTTCTTATAATATCGGTAACTAATTTGATAGCATAGGGTTTTTTTTAAAGTTCGTTATTTTCAAGGGTGCATTTCTGAGCTTAAATTAAGTAACTTTCTCGAAGAAACCGTTATTCTAATTATCTCTATTTTGGAGATAATCAATGATTAATTTTTATCTGATAAGGTCCCTACGAGCGTGTACACTTGCCTTAGGGCCTGTTTACATATTGATTAGTGTTTAGTATGAGTTTAGTACATTTGCTACTAAACGCAAGTACTACGCAGTACTATCTCGGACCATCGATATTCGAAGTGCCATTGATATTATGTCATGTATTGTTTGATGGATTTAAATAAAATTGCCCGTGTTACAATAAAGCTATTAATAACTTTTTACGAAAAAAAAAATTAACGATGCCATTCCTTTTCTAACCGACTTCAAGATTTCAAAGGAGGAGGTTCTCAATTCGGTTTTATGTTTTTTTAACCGACTTCAAGATTTCAAAGGAGGAGGTTCTCAATTCGGTTGTATGTTTTTTTTTTAATGTTTGTTACTCCATAACTCCGTCATTTCTGGACCGATTTTGAAAATTCTTTTTTTGTTTGTAAGTATATACATACAGATTGGTCCCGTTTTTGTCAAAAAGCAGTTCTAATGATGGGATCCATGAGGAATCGAGGGAACTCCTCAAATGGGTAAGGCATATATATATATATATAGTGATTTTAGTATTTTCATCAACAAATCAAGCACTTACATTTAAAAAAGTAACATTTGATGAAGTGGAACTGCTGATGATGATCAGAACGGAACTCTTCAATGACGCATAGTTCACGTTTGGCGATTTGTCCTCTTCGTTATGTTTGTTAAGCAAGTTAGGTGTTCAAGAAACATTTTTGTCAAGCTCGAGTTCTGATGATGGGATCCATGAGGAATCGAGGGAACTCCTCAAATGTGAAAGGCATACATATAGTGATTTTTGTATTTTTATCAACAAATCCAGCATTTCCATTTTAAAAAGTGACATCTGATGAAGTGGAACTGCTGATGATGATCAGAATGGAACTCTTTAACGACGCATAGTTTACGTTTGGCGATTTGTCTTCTTCTTTATGTTTGTTAAGCAACTTGAGTTTTTAAGACATATTTTTGTCAAGCTCGAGTTCTGATGATGAGACCCACGAGGAACCGAGGGAACTCCTCAAATGTGAAAGGCATACATATAGTGATTTTTGTATTTTCATCAACAAATCCAGCATTTACATTAAAAAAGTGACATTTGATGAAGTGGAACTGCTGATGATGATCAGAATGGAACTCTTCAATAACACATAGTTCACGTTTGGCGATTTGTTCTCTTCCTTATGGACCCAGACCCAAACTTGGACCCGGACTCGGACCCGGACCCGGGTCTGGACATGGACCCCAACTCGGACCCGGACCCGGACCTGGACCGAACTCTGACCCAAACTTGGACCCGGACAGCCGGACACGGACCCGGACTCGGATCCGGACCCAGACCCGGACCCGGATATGCTACTAGAAAAGTGGGTTAGGTGGGTGGGTGGGTTTTGATGCTACGATTCTCACAGAACAGAACTGTTAGGTATCAGAAAAGTAGGTTAGGTTAGGTTAGAGCTGTGACCCTTACAGAAACGAAATGCTATCAGAAAAGTAGGTTAGGTTAGGTTAGAACTGCGACCCTTACAAAAACGAAGTGCTACTAGAAAAGTGGGTGTTTTTACTTCCTTTTCTACATAATTAGGCAAAAGATGCTGTCTTTTTCATTTCATTGTCTGGAATCTAAGAGTGCACCATCAACAAGAAGTGAACTTGCAGCGGCAACCCATATTGAAGTCGGTTTTTTTTTCTTAAAAATTATCTTAAATGTACTTACTACTTAGCCATACCCCGAAGAAAAACACATATACATTTAAGTATAATATCAATAAGGAATGTTGTTACATTGAGAATAGATTAGCGATTGAAAAGTAATACTCGTATTGGCAGCTGTATTTTTTTATGCTAAATCGACCTTTCTGAAATATGCCAAGAACAGCGCTGTCACCTTGAAGGGCGTAGGCTATATTTCATCTCCGAAATTTATACAATACTCTAGGGACGGGGATATAAAATTCTGCTCGGAAAATGTTTATAATATTTTTTCGTGCATTGCTTTACAAGATTTGTGCCCGGGAATACTGTTATCTCTAAAATCACTAATTAAGTAGGCCAATTACAGAACCCTCATAAGTAAGTAGGTAGAGTTTGAAGAAATAGATGAGCATCATAAAAAGTACGGGTTATTGAGAAACAAATAATAAGTTGTTAGTTGAGTTTTTGACGTTATAAAGCATTAGGTAAGCAATAAAGTATATACTTACATTCTATAGTCTGATATTTTAAATATTTATTTAATATAATTAGCTTCAGTGACTCGATCTTTCGGTTAATTCTTTGGGGATGAAAGGATCTTAACTCTTTAACAGATTTTGAGAAATTTATTTAAGCTTCATTGCAACTTCATATTCCTTAAAAATCTGCACAATTAAGTACATTAAGATGATGTTTAAGGTGGTAATTTTTACCATAAAATATAGCTTGTAAGTCGTAAAAAGGGTTATATAACTTATATATCTCGGACAGGATAATTAGGAGAAGCGCTGGTAGCCTAGCGGTAAGAGCGTGCGCGCGAGTTCGAACCCCGGCTCGTACCAATGAGTTTTACGGAACTTATGTACGAAATATAATCTGATATAGTTTCCCCTCTGGGTTGGAAGGTCAGATGGCAGTCGCTTTCGTAAAAACTAGTGCCTACGCCAATTCTCGGGATTAGTTGCCAAGCGGACCCCAGGCTCCCATGAGCCGTGGCAAAAGCCGGGACAACGCGAGGAAGATGATGATCTCGGACAGTATTTAAATGTAAACGGAAGTACAAATTTATATTATTTATTTTCAAATTATAACCATAACTATGTTTTGTATTTGTAGTTACAAATAAGCCTTATATACCTACTCGTCAGTGGTCCTGTTTCCTCATTAAACTGTATACAGGAAATTCCAGAAAAGAACATGGAATTTTTGCGCGCTTGAAAAAATATATTTTTCGCGATAAGCTGCTTTTATGCCACATTTCTTTGTGCGTGGGTACCGATCCTGCGTGTAAGAACGTAATTCTCCCACACAAATATGAATGAGTCAGCATGATTCTTTATCGAGATAATGGGCAATGTACTACAGTCTCCTGAGTTCCAAAAATAATTGTTTTGATTTAGAAATTGAAATGTTACTAAATAACAGTTTTTTAACATGGCCAATATAATTTACACAGAGCCTCATAAGGATAGTGATGTATTTTTCTACAGCTATGCCTGACGTCAACTTAACTGTTCAAGGAGAGGTTAAAGAAGCTATGCGGTTATCTGATTGATTAATGTGCCTATATTTGTATTGTATGTTGCTTTATATTTTTCTACTTCTTTCCAATTTTTTGTGTATTTTCCCCATTCCTTTTCGTGTAACATATTATATGTTTATCCTATTAATTTCGTATGTAAATACACCCTAATATATCCTTTGTCTTTCTGGTACCTTGTTGTACATTTTGCTACATTTGTCACCCTCTTTTCACTTTCTCCTCTCATCTACTCAAAGGTTAACTGGAAGAGATCCCTCAAAGGGATAAGTTCGCCTTTGTACATCTTATTATTTGTACTATGTAATTTTTAATATGTATATTTGTACAATAAATAGTTTACTACTACTACTACTATTACTTATCTCCTAACAATTAAAATTACACATTACCAATAACATTATTTAATAAATTTCACTTGCTTTCCGAAGTTAAGTATGAATGCCACTCCAAAATCCATATTTCCTATTAATATCCGGTCTGAGTTATACTCGTTTACCTACATCAAAGATCATTGACAAGTAAGTATAATGCTTTGAGCCTGTTTATTTGAACGAATTGTGAGTTTCTGATGTAAATATTGATTCTGATGTGGTAGAAATAAACAAAGAGCTTGAATGGATCTGTATATTAATTTGCTTTGAGTTTGTTTAATATATGTCAAACACACCTAAAATTTAATGCATTCAATGATGGAATATCAAGCTGATTAGATCATTGATTGAGAATAACTAACGAAAAATATGTTTTCGCCGCCCATCTTTAAATTTTCTTGTTGGGACGGCAAAAGTACGTTGCACTGACACTTGTAAGTTGTAAATTTATTTAATTTATAATAACATCGTTTGGAATTGGAAATACGACCAAACCCAATACCGTACATAATTACGGTAATTACGTACCTATATAAAACTTAAAAGAAGACAAAGTATTATTCACCGACTGGTCAAATCTTAGTTTAAATTTCTACATCTGTAAATCTGTCCGAACCTAAATATATCTAAATATTATTTTTATTAATTTAGTGTAGTTTTTAATGAAAATTTGAAGCTTATTATCAGAATTTTTAGAAAATTAATCATGCAAAACGGTAGTAGTTGCGACTTTATAAGTGCTTTCTAGATCGCTCACTTTCGATCGCGCACATTAGCTCACTTGAACTGTCGCACAAAGGACGTAGGCACATATCGCCAGTCTAGGGGCTAAGAACTAGAATCGCTGCTCACAGAAACTAACCACCCTCTGTCATCTGTGTAGGTATTCAGAAAAGGGAACGCCGGTCAAGTGCGGGTAGAATTGCGTTGACGTCTACTTGAGGCGTTTTAACATACTGAAAGAATACAAGAAAAAGGCTACTTTACTTTTAATACCCAAATTTCTGTTAGTCAGTAGAATAGAGATGAAAAATATGCCAGGAACCATAAAGCATAAACACTCCAACAAACAGCAACTTTATTCTATGACATTATAATTGAGAATGTCGTTATTGGAGCTATGTCGAACACTGGAGCATCTACGTTACATTCGCATAAATAAAGAATGTAATAGTACATTACTACAGAGGCCGCCGAGGCCGGGAAGTAAGGGGTTACCGCCCGAATAGAATATACGACGGATAGTTATGAGGCCGACAACCCCTTTTCACGCCTATGCCTATGTACATATAGTGCTTTTCTCAAACATACTATGAAATAATAATACAAATATGATGATGATGATGATGAATGTATCGTGTCCTAATGTGATAAGTTATTCAGTGCGTGGGGTATTAGACGGGAACGAAAATTTTATTATTTTTGCGCTACGACGCACGGTTTAGGAGATACAGCGCTATAGAGATTTTTTTATTTTTTGTCCTTTAGTTTTTTCATTGTGATCTTTAGGGTTCCGTACCCAAAGGGTAAAAACGGGATCCTATTACTAAGACTCCTCTGTCCGTCTGTCTGTCTGTCACCAGGCGGTCTAGCATAAGTTGCGTTCTCGCGCGCGACTCCATACATCTAGCGCGACTTCAAGTATGGACTCGCGCGCGAGAACGCAACTTATGCTAGACCGCTAGGTTGTATATATCTCATGAACCGTGGTTGCTAGACAGTTGAAATTTTCACAGATGTATGTCTGTTGCCGCTATAGTAACAAATACTAAAAAGTACGGAACCCTCGGTGCGCGAGTCCGACTCGCTCGGGGCCGGTTTTTATTTATATATTACTTGGTTCTTAAAGAGGAACGAAAATTTTATTATTTTTGCGCTACGACGCCTACGACGTACGGTTTAGGAGATACAGCCCTATAAAGATAAAAAACAGCTGTTTAGCTTGTTCATGAACACAGACGCCATGTTTACATTGAAATTCAAAAAATATATACTTCCCGGCCTGCAACTATGTATGAAATTTCATTACAGACCCCTCGTCTACCCCGCGCCCGAGACGTGATACTTCCCAGCCCAATATAAAGAACATATAATATCAATATTTCATTGCATGTTTGAGAAAAGAAACTATCGTACCGCCCGCACCTTCGATAAAATCTCCAAAGTAAAATAAATCGCTTGACCGTTATACTTAGTGTTGGCTCAACACATGGCTCTTGTCAAAAATTTCATAAAATGGAAAATAAGAAACAAAAATATAATTTAGCTGTAATACCTGTATAGTAGGTACCTACCTGTTCTATTCTATATAATGTATCAAAGTAGAAAGTACCATAAGGTATACCTACATTTGCAAAGACTATCAAAAACTACTAGTTCGATGTGAATGAATAAATAAGTAGGTACATACCAGAATCAGTATTCAAAATTGTTAGCTACACACGAATCCACACAAGTTAGATGCCTCGTAATAACCAAACTTGGGCAATGTAAATAGGTATCTTAGAAGTTTCTGTAGTACCCGTTACTGCATGTCAAAGGTTAACAAGTTGCAGGAAGTTTACTTCACCTGAATGTTATGGAAACCGTTTTCATAGAATTCAAATTCAGAAAAAAGAGAGAACATCGCCGTAACGTGAATAGAAAGTGTTACATAGAGTAGCGTTAGGCCCACAGTACGTTCAATATTAGTTGAGTTTTATGCGCACGATAAGGGCTTAGGTATATGGAACACGGCGGAATTCCTGTGCCGCTATTGCTCTGATTATTTATTATTATTTCAAGATACGATAGTCAAAATATTGTACCTATTTCGTTTAGGCTAATACATCAGAGAACAAGACCTTCACACTTCATAATTCTAAATTATCATTCTCATATAGTCAGATATGTGGAATTCTAGAGAAGCGGAACCCACACGTAATAATAGGCGCTATTTATTGGTAATAGATATATAGACCATAATCTGTTATTAGACCTTATTACAACGCGATTAATCATCCTGTCTTGCGGTTATCCGTTAAATTACATTAAGTATACTTTAAAATAATTGTATAATAAATTTTTAATAAAAAATCATTCATTTTACTTTCCTCGTATTCGAAATGAAAAGTAGAATGTTTAACTTGGGTGAAAGGTATCATTTCAGCCTCGGACTATTGGCGATCTCACTGCGTTCGAGCACCAAAATACCTCGGCGGAAATAAGTGCCTTTCATCCCTTGGTTAACAATCTACTATTAATGCACTTAGTTAAATTTTTCCTGAAACTGTAATATATTTAACGGAAAAGTGCCTATGCGAAGAAGATAAAATTTTACTAGCAATCCGAAACAAATAAAACTTTTACACAAATAATATTGTAACTTAATAGCCATTAAAATAAATTGCCTATGAAATGTCAACGTCAATAATAAAACCAAAACAAATATATTAACAAAATGAGTTTTTCTAATTATTAGAAATAAAATACCTACCAATTTCAAATAGCATCACTGTAACACACACTGAACATGGCAGTCACTACACGCGAACGTGTAAAAGTGCGGAAGATTCGGTACGGGCGCGACGTGCAATAACTCCGACGTCCGACACGGCACTGGTAGCCCGGACGGCCCGAGCTGCGCGAGCCGGAACGCCGGAACAGGCCGCGGCTTTCAGCGATTCATGGCCATGTGGTCATTTTAGTTTTTTTCATAGGTTGTCATGTTGTTGTCATAGAAATGTCTCCATGACAACCACATGACAACCTATGAAAAAAATTAAAATGAGAAACTTTACACTTATTTTTATAGTTTAATTGCTCCAATTTTTTCAACTCATCAGTCATACAATTAAAACAATAAAAAACGAACTACATCTATTTAATTCCATTTCCGTCAACATATACAGATAGTTTTTGGTCTATCAACTGGACAGCTGGCTCCAGAGACCTCAAATATGCATCATTTTTCGAAGATAGAGCCTTAAACTTGTAAAACAATATGATTTTTCTATAGCAGCGGTTGCATATTTTCGAAACTACATCTATATACCTAAAAAGAATCCACAATTTTGTTTTCAAAATAATTTTAATCACATTATTGCCATAATTAAAAGTAAATATATAATTTCAAGTTGGGGATAATAAAACTCCATTTCGCACTGTAAGTAAAAATTGTTACAGCAGCAATTACTACAAAACAAAATATATCTTTCTGTGAAACGCAAACTCGCTTTAACTCACTTGATATTATTCACGTTTTTAAATTTATTGCATGAAAAAAAAAGCGTTTTAATGGCATGGAAAACGTTAAAGATATTTACCATTAAAATGAAGCGTAAGAATGAAAAATCTCCGCCCGATAGTGTTCCTGTAGTTTGCTCTTCTTGTTGTAGCTTTCTTTACAAAATTCTTTCTTGGCCGTAATGTTCTGAATTACCCGCTATACTTAGGTACTCACGCCGACAAGCCGCGAAATATGAAAGGAGCCGATAATACCTACGCAATAAACAATATATTTTTATAGCCGCAAGCTCTACCAGCGTATCTTGAGAACTGGAGTGCAACAGTCATAAAAAACGTAATCAGAAACAAGAACAGTAATTCCAAAAAAGTCATCGCCACGTGCCCGACCTCTTTCCGATGATACCTCTGAGTCAAACAACTTTTGTGAGTGGTCTAACTTTTTTAATTATGTTTCCTTGGTCCAACTCATTTAGCTTTATGCGAGAATTTGTTTTTGTTACGTCAGCAATAGTCAGCATCAGCAATCAAGGATAATTTCTGTAAAACGTTGTTTTGTTCCCTAAGTTCAGATAAAAACCTGCATCAATTACCTGCTTTAGGTAACAAACACATTGTCAATAAATAATAATGAAGATCTAATTTTATTTACCCTAACATTTACTTAACTGGTTATATCTTTGTTTTTCAAGTTTTTCAACAATAAATTATAAGTTGAATATAACCAAGTACCATCAAATAAATATACATTCAGAAGGTGTCGTTTAGTTTTGATACAAACAAAATGCCCAATTATAATTAGCTTAGTTGGGAATTTTCTGAAAAAAGTGTACCCATTTCCAGTCTTGAGTTGTTAATAAAAGTTGTCAAGCTGTCAATTTTGTGACGATAATTAAGCATTAAATATCAATAAAAAATTGTTTTTGGTATTCATTTCATAAAATATAAGCAATTACAATGTAAAAAACAATGACAAGTGCAAGTCGAACTCAACCACCAAAAAACACGGAACTAAAAAGTACGGAACTCTGTACTTTTTAGTTCCGTGTTTTTTTTTGTTATAGCGGCAACAAATACATCATCTGTGTAAATTTCAACTGTCTAGTTATCACGGTTCATGAGATACAGCCTGGTAATAACTTTGGGTACGGAACCCTAAAATTAAAGGCAAAAATACAGATTTCATGCTTAATTGTCGTTACAAAACTGACAGCATTAACTTTTCTTAACTAAATACTCACGCTAATTGGGGAAACTATTTTCTCTAAATTCCCAGTTATGTCTGAAAAATTAATTTAGATTATAGGTTTTTATATAAAACATTACTTACCCCCACAATTTTAAATTTACTTTCAAAAAATCTAACATACATGTTTTACCCAACCACATCGTTCCTGCACTAATTGCAAAAAAGGAGAGTATTCTATTATGAGAACAAACTTAAGTCAAATTTTCAAACAAATTAAAATGCTTTCCATCATGCATTCAAATTACTTTGTTCGCCGCATTCGTTCTTTTCTGAATAGCGCCAATTGATAAGTTGCAGCTGCAGCAAGTTTTCAGGTTTCTTTTTATACTAGAACTGAAAGTTGCTTCCTACATTAGGTATACTACTGAGGTGATAATACCGAAATTATGAAATAAAACTATGAAAACGGATTATATCGCATATATTGAATTTGTAATACATCCCGACATTTCGAACCCTTCACAGCGTTCGTGTTCAACGGGCGACGGGCTACCAGTCAATATATAATCAAAAGGATAACAAAAACATCTAAATATACCTGTCACAGATGTCAGTCAGTTCCATAGCCTTTGAAACTTATCCAGCCGAGAATGTGAAGCAGCTATACCTATTTTTATAAAGAAAGGTTGGCTCCATAGTACTTAGTATGACCTACAAATTCATTCCGAACAGTATGTCCGGAACGTTAAACAAAAAGATTAAGTGCCAGTTGCACCATCCGCACTTGACAGACTGATCAACGTCACCGGGCGCGCCGCGGCGTATTACTATGAAACTTCCCATACAATAAAATTTAGCCAACTCTTTAACGATGACAAACAGTTGGTGCAACCGACCCTAAGTATTTGTAGTTTTCCATGTTAATAAAAAGTGGCACAAGTAATTAAAATCCGTCACTTCAACCGGTACTTTATTAAATACCATAAAATCGCAGCCCAAGTTTTACGAAATACTCAATTGCGTATAATTACGCCAAATTTATTTCCTTATACGTTAAATACTCGTATTTACCACATTCTCTTTGATTTGCTACAGCATAATCAAATCTTCGATTCCGTAATATTATTGCGACCACAAAAAGAAGGCAAATAAGATTCGGGATTGGATAAAAGAGTTCCGTATAGAGATAGGTAGGGGTGGGTAAATACCGGGTATTTACTCGGTATTAACTCAAAGCACCCGAAAAATACCCGTATTTACTCATATCGGTGGGTAAAAACGATTGTTACGAAAATATTAAAAAAGTGAGATATAAGAACAAAGTAGTTTTTTATTGAAAAGGGTTAACGTGTATTATTAACAATATTTATACAATGAAAAGCATAAAGGACGCTTAATTTTTGAAAGTAAAAAGGTAATTATCACTGAGATCACACAGGTAATTTTGTTTTAAATAAAATAGCTATTTACAATGCATGTGCTCGAAAAGTGCGTTTCCTACGGAGCCATATCATGCGGAAAGTACTACTTTTCCGCACTAGTGCTTTTTGTTTTCAATTTTTTTTTACAGTACATATGGTGCTACTTTCTCGCACTAGTACGGAAAAGAGCACTTTTCCGCACTAGTGCTTTTTGTTTTCAATTTTTTAATAATTAAACTTATTTGCCATTATATGTTTTTTTTATTTACTCGCACAATGCATAGTAAAACATTGTATGATACACGTGCGTAAAGATGATTTCCGCATTTGTTGCATAAATAGCTATTATGCAACAAGTGCGGAAATCATCTTTACGTACGTGTATCATACAATGTTTTACTATGCATTGTGCGAGTAAATAAAAAAACATTTCATGGCTGTAGTGTGTAGATGCTTATGTAAGTGTTTCCAATGATATATAATTAATCGATGATCTTATGAATAAAGTGTAGTCTTATTTAGAATCTGGTTGTATCAATACGTCTCCCGACTTCCATCCTCATATGGAGATCCTGCCATCGCAGCGCTTTGCGCGCTGCCTACCACGACCGTGACTACCGCGCGCGAAAGTGTAAAATAATATTATAAAGGACTAAATCTGTGCTCATCATGGGACTCATTTAAAATATGAAGTTATAAGTGCGGAACGAAAATGGGGTCAACGCAAACAAAAGAAGAGGTCGTCTTAGCCCAGAATGCTGCCGGGGGCTCCAGCAACAGCGCCGAGGTGGTTAAGAGTATAAATACCACAAACACTCTGCTCGTCGTGGTGGTATGCATCTTTGGTGTCATATGCTTGGGTGCTGCATACTACTTTTATAGAAAATGCCACAAAAGGTGGATACGCGAGGAGATACGCGAGCACGCATTGAGGAGGTCAATTTTTCGCCGGACGCCGAAATCGGAAAACGAGGTTTAACTACGTAATACGTGTTTGAACTTTAGCGGAATACGAACTATATACAGCTCAATGAACAATAGCGTCGTAAAAGAAAGTGCAGTGAAGTGTTGTGCGCGTTTTAACCGTCTGTGCCATGTGTAGCCGTCTGTACCTACTCACCGGACAATGGGTAAGATAAGAACTTAATTGGTTTATAATTAGCATATCACGTATCATAGCTTAAGGCGAATATATCTTTTAATTTTAATTATGAATTAGTATGGCAGATAAATTATTAGATTTAATTGAGCAGTTAACTGTTATAAAAAAATATTTAATTAAAATCGGTCCTAAGAGAAGGGTAGGACAATTGGGTAAAAATAAGTTGATTGAAGCACAAGTGCATGCTGATTATTCTAGTATTTTGGATAGTTTAGAAGAAAGTAAAGAGAGTATAAATGAAGAAGATCTTATATCTATAAAGAATTTTTGTAGTCAGTTTGACGCATTATATGCAGAAATTTTAGAATTGTGTGGTGAAACAAATATGTTCGAAATGGAGTAATTTAACCTAAAAACGGTTTTGAGTTTATTGCCAGTAATGACAGATAATATCAACGACATAAAGAGTTTAATTAAAAAGTTTAAAGTGTAGAGTTTAGTTAAATAAGTTTAACGCACGCACACACACACGCACGCACACACACACGCACGCACACACACACGCACTAAAACAATACCTATACACCCAAAATTGCACATGCATCACCTGTAAACCTAAGTTTTTATGTATGTAGTCTTAGTTTCACCTTGTCTTAATTTTAGCTTAATGTAACTAGTATTATTGTGATTACCTACTCATTAGTAACTTCTTTAAATTTAAGTATAGTGTCTTATTGGCATTTCGCACAAATCATGTCACTGATATTTCGTGTCAGGATTGGTTACCTATTTACGTGACAGGCTACGCCTAGTATAGGAACCCGTACAACCTTCATTGTAAATGCATAAATGTACATAATTGTCTCATAGTTTTAAGACCAGATAATTTTTGTTTCTGCCTAAATCTTTGTGTATAATAAATGATTTTTATTTTTACTTTTTACTTTACCTTTCTTTAAAAAATATGGAACTTAAATTGTATCGATGTTCCAGATAACTGCATATCGCGCAAAAGTGCGTAATTTACGCGGCACTTACTTACTTTAAGGGTTTTTTTTAAGAAAACTCAAAAATGGGTTAACCGATCATTTTCAAAGTATTTTTTTTAGTTCTCAATTCTACGGCTAATCTCCCGATATTTTTTGATATTGTTTTGTACTTGGGTTCGAAAGTTTAACATTCAAGTTATTAAAAACTGTACACCTAAGTATAGGCTGTTATTTTTTATATGGGCACATTAATTCTGAATATTTACCTCTGTAACTACTTAATATAGTTGTTACACATACTCACAACACCTTGTCAGGTAGTCACAAAAACCATATAAAACACATAAACAATAAAATAAAATTGGATACGGATTCCCAGAAAACATTTATGTCCAGTTTTAATACTGATTTTATTCTCATCGTGGTCGCCGTTGCGTAAGGGGAGATGTGATCTCATTATACAGAGCGGGCCATTATTTTTGTTCATATTTGCTTTATGCCTGAGCAAACATCACATGACAGGCACCTTCATTTTCGTTTCCTCGTCATTACACCGCTAATGGACTTCAAACGAGGCCGATTTCGACTTACAAATTGTTGCCAATTTCATCTCATTATATTATCTTATTTCATATTAAGATAAGATTATTTTAATTTATTTTGAAATGCACTGTGAGTACATCAAATTTAAACCTTAAATAAATAAAATAAAATAAAAATAATAGTCGTCGAAACGGAGGGCAGAGGGCCTTACCACGAACCATAGAGTAACTTATACTAGAGCAGTACTGTCATAGTAAATTTTGTAACCCCAGTAAATTCACTGCCATCTGTCGACACACTTTAAAACTAAAAATGAAGATTTATAAAAATACTATAGAATGTATTTAAATATATATAAATGATTTTTTTTATTTGCATTAATTATTTTTATGATTTTGACCCATGTTCTTTCACTGATATGCGTTAAAATTGTTAAATAACAAACGAAACCGTCAACGCCATCTATTCGACTGTAAGCCAAAACTAGTAGCGCCCTCTCAACGAGAATCAAATTTTCTTGATTTTCGAGGCACGTTTTTTCCTTAGACTGTATCTATCTATTACGGAGTTATATCTATCTTTGCCACGAACGAAGTTTTGCCTCTGTGATGCACTAGTAAATTCGTACGTAAAAGTGCGACAGAGAGGCAAAACTTCGTTGGTTCGCGGAAGGCCCTCTGAGTCATTATTGGTGCGCTTTACTTTATTAACGTATTATTTTTTATAAATGATTAAATAAATTCTGTAAATAATGATTTTTATACAGGTAGGTATTACGAGTAAGTATTTGATAATACGTTGCCTACGTCCAAACCAAATATAATAGGATATAATAGGATAAGAGCGGTACTGTCATAGTAAATTTTGCAGCCACAGTAAATTCACTGCCATCTATCGACACACGATTAAAACTTAAAATAAAAATATCAAAAAATGTATTTATATGTGGATAAATATTTTTTTCTATTTATTTTGCAATATTTGCATTAATTATTTTAATATTATTTTGAACCATGTTCTTTCATTGATATGCGTTAGAATTGTTAAATAACAAACTAAACCATCAACGCCATCTATACGAGAGTATGCTAAAGGTAGTGGCGCCATCTGATCGAGAATCAAATTTTCTTGCTTTTAGAGGTACCTTTTTTCCTTGGACTGTATCCATCTATTACGGAGTTATATCTATCTTTGATAAAACGAAGTGATATGGCAAAGCAAAAGGGACAAAAAACGTACGGTAAGTCGATATAAATACGAGAGAAATAACAAACTATGTTAATGTAAATTATTTAGGATCCACAATATTTATTTATAAGTATTGTCGTCGAAAACGTGATAGCAATTTTATTATGACAGATCTGTAAAATAAAGTAAAACTTCACAGTATTATTCAAATGAACAATAATCTTCGCAATTAATAAAATTAAACGGTTAATTAATTTTTGAATTTGGATTTGAAATATTTTTGGTAACATTATGAGATATATTAGGGTAGGGCCGGTTTTGAAGGTAGAAATTGAACGATTTATCGCGGATACTGTTAAGGCCTATTACTAAATGATAATTTTATTACAACTTTATCACGGACAGAACTTCAATTAACGGCAGTAAAACATTATTGCAACGGTGATTCAGCGCAACGATAATTAATCCAACCCGCATTCAAATATACATTGTAACAATAAGTTCGCAAAGAGGCAATCTAAATGTATAGCGCGAGCCAGGGTCCTCATAATCTAGATCAAAAGAGTAATCCTTTAGGGTCACATCAAGTGCCATAAATATGTAAATTGAATTGAACGGCTAATACAGTGCGGCCAGAAACAAATAAAACTAAAGACTGTTAATCAAGTAATCAACGTGACATTACCTCATCTCAAACCCAGTTATTAATGTTGCAATTCATTGAAAATATGGATCAGCATAAAAACGTATATCTTAACAACTTCGTCTTTAGGGTACATAATTTTATTATTTCTGAATCAATATTTTTAACTTTAAACTTTTTTTACTCAGCTCTTCTTATTGTCAATTTAATAGGTATTAGAGTATATTACCTATCACTACATAGTATCATTGAAAGTCCCATTATAGGGGGTGGTGATTACATATTAACCAAAATTAAAAAGAGCAAATTGGGAACAACGAAACGTTTTCTTTTTCTTATTTAGACAAAAGAGATTTGTCGAATATCAACAAACCGAACCTCTGTTTTACAAAAAGTTTACAGTTTTTATTATTTACTCGTCCGTCTGTGGCGCGACGCGCGACGCAATCTACACGTATATCATTTACATGTCGAACTATGGCTATTATCTTAACGGCCAGTGCTCTTGTACTCAGTTTACCTCGCATTATAATCCTCAATGCCAAATAAACAGATAGTACCTAATACACATTAATTACCAGCGGATTAATCGATTATTCATCACTTATCACCTACACTTGCTATATAAATGTAGTCTCACAGAACTACAAATGACAAGTTAACATACAAAATTGAACGATATAAATTAATTACTGCAGCGTAGCGTTAAATATTGTATAATTCCAAAATAATTGGTGTAAAGTTCGCAAATAATATCGGAATTTTAATCCGAGTACGTAAAACAGGCTTTTTTTATACACTACATTACATTACACAAGTAACTACTTTGAAAAGTAGTTAGAAATAAGATTAATAGTCAAGTCAAAAGTACAACTTGGAATCGTTCATTCGTCTTTATGGCAGATGACATATTATGTAGATACATTTTCACCCGGCCTCCAAATAATGTGGACATTTCATAGACAACACTTTCGTCGCCAGATTACAGTTTAACAAACGTTTTACTTGTACTACTTGTACTAGTCAGCTTTTAAGAAGGTAGCTCAGATTGTTCGGTTGAGATTTCCCCGATTTATGTGGGGAAGCAGTTTATACTTCTTATAACTAGCTTTACCAGTGTGTGCACTTGTCTAACACGGTGGAACACTAACTCCGGTCCAACGTATTATCTAACCATTCTAACCTAACGACTCGGGTTTTATAACAAACTACTTACGTTTATTTTTAACTTCGCTTTATTCCTGAATTGTGTTCAGATTATTTTTAACGGGTATTTGGTTTTTCTAAATATCAGTTTTAAAATCTATTACGTAATAAGTTTTAAGTAGCTAAGACCAAATAAAATATATGCATTGATAGGACGAGACATCAACTTTCATTTGCCTTAAATCTCGTGAAATACACTCTTCATTAAATTCAATTTTTTTTCGTCTACTGAATAAGAATGAATCCATTTTATAATCTCCCTTCAATAAAGCTTATATCTTGATTCTGAAATCCCCTATTGATTACAATCATTCCTGAAACGCTTCGTGAAAATGTAATCGAAGCAATCCTACTGACGTTTGGCAACAAAAGGCTTTGCTGAAAAATGAAAGAAGTATTCCAATTCTATGTAATATAAGCTTGCTTCATTTTCTCGTATTTAAGGAAACTGTTCGATTTACGGAAAAAGATGTTCCGTCTTAGCCGAGACGTGAAAAGATTCTATCGCACGAAGCAATTATTCTTGTACCTAGTTGTTTGGCCAAGGATTTCTTATGAAAGTAATAGACGAAGCGGAACCAACCTAGAACGATTTTCTACGTAATTTTCACATTAATAAATAATCTATCAACCGTCATTATCCCTTAAGGTACAAGAATCAAGTAATTATTTTCTTATACAAAATACAGCCCGTTTAACGTCCCTATAGAAAGAAAATAATGTTCTAAATTAGATAACCAGCAGTTTGTTATTTTCTATCATTATAGGACCCTTATCTCGAAAGGAATATTTTATGTCAAATGCTTCTCAGAATGGTTACAAACCCAGAGGTCAAGTCCAAGTAATTTTAAATAAACGCTTTAAATTACTATGCATCAGGGGGAGGTACCGTAATGGCCTCTTAGGCAGCACAAATGTGCGCTCCGACCCATTAAGGCTTTTATGCAACACTTTAAAGTAAAGAATGCCGAACAAATGAACGAATAAAAAATCAGTCAAGTCAGAGTTAGAAAAAAAAAACCCGCACTGAAGTCTTGTTAGCACATTTGTTGAAAATTACCCAAGGTTAATTTCACATTTGGTTTTTTGGGATAATTCCTTTGCGTATTTAAACAGTATGGTACAAACTATTCTTTTTAAACCATGTACCAACACTTTTTTTTATTATACATATATTAAAAAAAAATTAAGAAAATTGCAAGTAGGTTCTAACGGCGTAATAAAAAAATTATATGTTTAAAATGAGAGGGCAAACTACGTACCAATCTACCGACATCATCAAATATTTGTACTACCTATTAGGTAACTGAAAATACAACATGTACAACATGCATATTCAGCGTATTAAAAACAGACCGTTTTAAATTTAAGATAAATGATTTGTTATAAAATGTACTGATTTCTTCTCTATTGGATGAAACAATTTATTATTTTAGATAAATGTACTGAGTTGTCTTATCATTTCAACTTTCAACTTACCTTGATACTTTGACTATAGGACCCTAAAATGTAAATCGCTACAGTAATTCCGGCATGAAAGCATCGAGTAAATAGCGCCATCCGCGGCGCAATCGCTTAAAATAAAATTAGTGGTGTTCTCGAATGGATGTTAATCAATTAGACTAAGTGGGACGTTTGTCAGTGTAGCTATGGAAGAAGCATATGTTAGGTATCGGAAGGGTTAATTATTTAAATAGACTTAAAAGTAACACTTAATCAAACCCAGCCGGATATCATTGTCATTTGTGTTAGATAACATGTTAATTTTGGAAAGGGCCAACACGTTTTTGAGAAATATGTACGGGATGATATAAAGTAAGACCAAGATAAGTCTGCAACGATTTTGATTTTGGTCGATTTTGGAGCAAAAATGTAAAATTGATAGATTTAGTCGTTGAAATTATACACGTTTTGTTACGTAATATCTAAATAACACGTATTGGTTTCTATTAGCACGTCTTCTCATCAAGAGAAGGGGCAGTTTTTAAAAATTCATCAAAAAATTATGGTGGTAAATTATACAAATTAATGTATAAGAATAGTTTCAGCAAATGTTGTAGATTGTTTAAGTACCAAAATTACGTTGAAATTAAGTCGATTTTCAGAGAAATTGTCACTTGTTTTGAAGTAATTTCTGGAGAAAATTGAATTCGTTTAACTTTCATTTCCTCGAACTCAAGTCATATAACAAAAATGTAATCTGATAAAGGTCAAGTACAGAATATGTTACAAATTTAACATTTTTAGCAGTCCAAACTTTACGAAATTTACAAATAAGAGTGACAAAATCAGTGCTTTACGCGCGTTTACCTAAACGTCCATCAGAAAAAAACATTACTAATTTAGTGAGTCTGTTTTCAAAAAAATTATCTGATAAAAGGCAAGATAAGAAGACGTGCTAATAGAAACCAGTACTTGTTATTTCAATTAGGTAACAAAAGGTGTATAATTTCACAGACGAAATCTATCAATTTTACATTTTTGCGACTAAAATCGACACCGGCCTCTTATGACGCATAAATAACACTTGCACTGCGTGTGCTATCAAAATCGTTTCAGACTTATCTTGGTCTAACTCTAGAAGACTTATTTAAAAGTTATTTACATTTTTACGTAAACACAATGTATAATTTTGTTAAGAATATTAATTGGCTTTTAGATCATAAAAGCTTTCAACGTCATAATGACAAAAGTTTGCTTATTGTTTTAACATATCCTTTATTGAATTAGTTTCTTAAGTTAGGCTTTTATAATAGGTATTTTTATAATATTAAAATAAAATTTATAAAAACTAACATTATAGAAAAAAATAAACAACATATATGTATTTTTGAAAAAAGTCAAAGAAGTTTTACATCAATCGCGCGTACATTAAACACACACACTTTTTTTTCTTGGCTAAGGTGTACAACTACAGTACCGGCCTACAGTTAAAGTTCACCCTTTGTTTTCGGTACAAATGAGTACTGTTGTGCGATAATTTTTTGCAGTTCGGATGTCTAAATTGGTTTCCAACTGATCCGTTATTGTTTCCAGAAATGAGTTTGATTAGTTAGACACAATTTACGTACATTTCTAAACAACTCATTCCCTAAAATCTTATAGGAATGACGGCAAATGCTGGGCCATGTGGCGTTGCCACGTTAAACGTACAATGCTCAGAGCTTTGTCGATTACCTTAGACTGAGAAACTGAAACAACTTTAGGCAGATAATATGGAGTAATACGCACACACGTCGGACACGTCGGGTGTCCCCACCCACGCATTTCGTTGTGATTCTAATTCTAACCCGTCATGCCTACCTAACTATTCTACTTACCTACTTCAACATTTGCAAAACTTAATTGTGTTATTTTTGCTTGCAGGAGTATTAAATATTTTCTTCTTCCAAATTTCAAAAATTATGAATTTTCTTATTTCATTTCGGTTCAACGCAGTAATGTGGAGGTTTAGGGTAAATCCTAAAATCTTCGCAAAGGAAGCGCAAAATGTTTCAGTTTTACAGCCCAATGAATTCAGGAGCGCTCGTTAGTTGTGAATATTTCAGTTTTGATATATGTGGGTACTTGCTTACCGTATATACAAGCATGTATTAGTAAGCCTCGACATTTTATAAAATAAAATTACGAAATTTATGAATGCAGTTAAATTACGTTACGACATCACTGTCACTCTTTATCACCAGTTGTGTCTAAGCAAGTTAAAGAAGCCTTACTCATTTTTACAAAAGCGAATGCCTTTTAACAAAAGTCGAAACTAGACATACCTAGTTGTAACTGGTCTAGTTTTGTCCGATTCCAATTTCGAAACATTCAGCGATTCACTCGCAATCAAAAATTCAGTGTTATGGAAACCGTACGCTTTACTTATTGGCTTCTGTTAGTCTAGCTAGGTACCAATCGTACACATTTCCATAAGCACATTTCTAAACTTACGCATTTTTAAAATAATGCCTAGGAGTACACCGTGTACTCCTAGGCATTATTAATATACTCGTACTATAAATTCAATCTCTGTTTATCTTATTGAATAACGCTACAAAAATTATTTAATTTGTACGGTCCGCTTATTAATAACGACCTGAAGCTCGGATAAAACATGTAGGCACTGCCCCAATCTTCCACGCAACTTAAGAAGGGCGTAAAATAAGCACCGCCTTACTGCACATAGTACTTTGTGAATTGTCAAAACAACTAAATAATCCCGGCCTACTTTATCATTAATGCACTTAATGGCTTAATTTATGTCGTCGGCTTTTAGGCCCTGTTTTACTACCCCCACTAATTTGAATAATTGCATTATGTTTACTCTCGTTTACTTGCTCATTTTGTGTGGCCTTTTGCCTTCAAAGCAAAAAGGTTACACTTAAAGCATTTACTGCTCTGCGCGTCGATTTTATTCCGGTTAAGAGATCCTTCATTGCCATTGGGAACAGAACATTTATCTATTGAATATCTCTACGGGCTACCACCAAGGTCTCGTGCGCAGTAGGCACTAATAATTGCAAGAATAAAAAGTTAACTACTTTACGTTACTTAAAAAAATGAAAGATCACGAGTATTTATACGGTCAACCAGTGGGGTAAAGCGTTCGTTGCGCGAACCCAGATATAATATTCACATTTAAGTTTCCCCGCCAAAAGAGTTCTTAAGAATTAGAATTAATATTAAGCACAGCAGCAGAAGGAGATCTCCAGGAGAATCCAGCTGGGTTGGGCGGCATTTAATAAATTAGCGGACATCCTGAAACCTGTTAACATTCCACAATGCCTGAAAACTCGCCTCTTCAACCAATTTGTCCTGCCCACCATGACATACGGTGCCGAGACATGGACGCTCACTAAGGAGGCTGTGCATAAAATCCGCGTAGCACAGAGAGCCATGGAGCGCGCCATGCTCGGTATCAAGCTTCAAGATCGAGTAAGGAATGTCGAGATCCGTCGACGCACCAAGGTGCAAGACGTTGGTTTCGCCATTACCAAACTAAAATGGAGTTGGGCGGGACATGTTGCTAGGCAGAGTGATGGCAGGTGGACTAAAATGTTAACGGAATGGTGGCAGCTTTCGAATGAAAGAAGCCCCTGGCGTCCATCGGCTCGTTGGGTAGACGACATCCGGAAGGTTGCGGGTCACTTCTGGATGAGATTAGCTCAGGACCGGGACAAGTGGCGTACTGGAAGAGAGGCCTATGCTCAGCAGTGGGCGATAAAGGGCTGATATGATGATGATGAGTATTAATATTTGTCTATAAAAAAATGCAAATAAAAGAAAACAAAACCAAAATAACTTAATTTCATTTCTTTTTTTAAGGGAACCGCCTTCAAAAAGCCGGCCCACTGAAAAGCATAAAATATTTTTTATATACCCCACCCGTATCCTTGTCCAGTCCCTATCCCGTCGTAATGTCTGCCAAAAAGTAATTAATACCTAATAATAAGCAAATTAATAACCATCCGGGTAATTAAGTACTTATGGCGTTATTCATAAACGCGTTACTATCATAGAAATTTAAAATGTAATAATATCATAGAAATAATTTAATATATCATAGAACGTTTGTAATATGTGTGTAGATAAAGCAGTTACATACACTGTACTGTAAATAATTAAGTATTAAAGCTCGAGAGTGGGTTTATGAAACGAACAAAGTGAGTTTCATAATAGAATCACACACTCATTATGTAGCAGTCACATAAACTACTATTAATCTAAATAGTTAGGTCGAAACGAGAAATATAACTTTTAAATATAACTTTAAAAGCTGGCAGCTTCCTCGCTCAAAAAATTAGTTTAGCGGTAGGTACAGCAAGGAAATGCTGCCAACATCTACGGTACCATGCTGCAGGTGGTATTTTTAGTAGGTATTTTATTTTAAGATTATGTATTATGCTTTAAAGTTTTATAGTATTTTAATTGGATATTGTTATATTATGTATTGTTAATTTTGTTAATAAAATAACGTAGATAACTTTTCAATTAGAAACATTTACTTATATTGTACCACCATCATTACATTAATAATAACGATCAAGCATTACTTTCAAATCGAGTCAAATAGGACCTCTAGTACTTACTTAATTCGTTAGCCAACGATTTACTGAATGACCCAGCTGTGTTTAAATCCAGCCAATTTGCATTGTTAACTAAACGCATCTATTGGAATCGATTGGTTCTCAAATATTGATAGTAATCAGAACAAATCACACGCCTAGTCTGCCACATACCTATACACAGGTAGTTACCTATTCTTTATAGAGCCATATTTAGGTTTTAATGTGTTATATATTTGATGCTAGACAATATTTGTTATTGTTGTCAGGAACAGAAAATAAATTTGTTTTCTTGATGAAAAGGCTCAATTAATGTTAATATACCTAATTACTATTAATTTACAACCTCTAGTTATATCCTAAAAATAGGCTTGTTTTTATTTTTATACTATATTTGAGACTTGAGAGTGGATGCATGCAGCATTGAGCATTGAGCAGTAGTCAAACCAATGGCAATATTTTTCTTTCAAACGGGTCACTCGGGTTGTTTTGTAGACATTTCCATGTAAAGTGTCCCGTTATTATACAGTGTGGAAAAAAATGATGGACCTTGGAGGAAAAGTGCCTTAATACCTTAAGTTAGCTCATTTTACTTAAAGGAAACATTCTTTTATTTTTAAATAGAAACATATATAACTGCTTTCAAAGATTTTTTTAATTCGCTTGTATCGCCCGGGAATCGAACCGACTAAAAATTCCAAAAAAATAATTACTCGCTATTTTATTCTACTAGTCGATACAGCTAATGTTAATGATAACCTTTCTCCAAGAAGCATTAGGTATTATATACACTCGTCTGTCGTACAAAATATTAATAAAATGGAATATTTAGTACTCAAGAATATTTTTAGACAAGCGAAATAAAAAAAAATGAAAAATCTTTGAATGCAGTTTTGTTTCTTTAAAAAAAAAACCGGCCAAGTGCGAGTCGGACTCGCGTTCCAAGGGTTCCGTACATTTCACAATTTAAACAATGTATTTTTTATGTGAAATGTCTTTAAAAAACCCGTAGGGGTCGGATCAAAAACTAATAAATAATTAAGTCCGACTCACGCTTGACTGCACATTTCTAATAGGTTTTCCGGTGATCTATAGGTAAAGATCTATTTTGTGTATTTTTTTTTAAATTTTTGACCTAACTTAAACTAAACTACTCTAAACTACTGAGTTTCGGGGATAAAGGGGGGAATGGTCATTTTTTGCCTATTTTCTTCAATAACTTCTAAACTATTTATTTTAAAATTATAAAAAAAAATATATATTTGAGATTCTCACAATGAGCTCTTTCATTTGATATGTAACACGATATAGTTTGACAAACTTAATTTTTTAATTTTCTCATTTACCCCCCAAAAGTGGCCCCCGTGTTTAAAATTAATACGTTTACGTTACATGTCCATCTTTGGGTCACAAACTTACATATGTGTACCAAATTTCAATTTAATTGGTCCAGTAGTTTCGGAGAAAATAGGCTGTGACAGACAGACAGACAGACGCACGAGTGATCCTATAAGGGTTCCGTTTTTTCCTTTTGAGGTACGGAACCCTAAAAAGAATGTTTCCTTTAAGAAAAATGAGCTAACTTTTTAAGGCACTCCCTTCAGGGCCCATAATTTTTTTCCAACCTGTATATTGTTCTTGTGTATACTAGCTCTAGAACCATGTAATGATTTTGATATTTCGGGTCCACAAACATATCACAATGTTATCCGAAGAACGTTCTAATCCATTAATCCCTGACCACACTATAATCCAGGTAGTCGCATGTAAACACGTAATGGACCGTCGCAGGATGCCGATAGATTTAACGGCGGACTGCGGCTTGCCTTGTCGCCATGCGCACCTGCGGACACCTAAAGGGGTTGTTTTAACCGCGGCGTTTGCGACACTTCAAGACCACAAAAATTCACACTTAGTATTCTTAGACCACAACTAAAAACTTCTTTGAGATTTCTACCAGTGATTTCTACTCCGGCTGACTATTCTTCTTAAAAGTTTCCGACACATTAACACACTAAACTTTGGTGTAATTATGATCAACCCTTGTTGAAAACAAAAAATAGGTACAAATAAATCAGATTATTGCAAACAAGGACCCATCAAGCAAATATGTTTTTAAATTCGATTACAATATATGAAAGAACAGCGTATTAAGAAAGGCCCGAACCAAAGTGAACTAACTATTTGGTCAAGAAAAGAATGCCGCTGTAGAGGGTTACAGCAATAGACGTTAGTAAATCTTTGCACAAATTACAATTCTCGGTTGTAAATTTTGTGACATTTACAAATTAATGTTTATATATCCAGTACAGCAGTACTACATTAACATTAACCATGACTGCATCATTTCAGCAGTATTGTTTTAGGATGTGTACTCATCTAATGAATTAGCATAATAGGGAATCTGGGTTAGTAGTTAGTCAACAAAGGCGAGAAAGCCGGCCGCGGCCGCACATGCACTCCCCAGATTGCAGCCACTGCACCTGTGACATAAACATATGGACTTACGTACTACGTTTATGAATATATAGACCCTATGGTCACAGGTCTTTCTTTCGGTTACTGATCTTAGTAGAAAACCTACTGTAATCGGCCTCTTGTGATTGTTTCCTAGACTTCTACTCACGAACATATTGCGGAACATATGCGAATTTTACTGCGATCATTTTTTTAAGAGACCATCCCACCTTTGGACCTTAACCAATGAACCATACTTTGTAATACCTAAAAATACTAATGAATATGGGAAAAAGCTCTGGCCAATATACCTACCTAATATCCTGAAGAGCTTACCCGAACAAGTAGTAGCAATAGAAACGTTAGAAAAATATCCTGATAAAGCAAAGAGTACACTAAAGAAAGCACTGATTAACATGAAAATTGTAAGTTAAATTTAATATAAAATAACATGTAAGCACTAACTAACTAAAACGAACAACACATATTAAGGCTAAGCTTAGTTAAAATAATCCCAAAATATAGACATTGTAACTGAGTTAAGACGAATGTTTGTACCGATAACCTTTTATGAAACAAACAAATTAAATTATTTATTTTTTCAACACGGCCAGTTTTATAATACCAAACTTTCTGATAGATAGTTTTCACAAAAACATTTTCCATTTTTATACTGATTTGAGCGACTTGTCTGACCACAGTAACTAAGAGCAACCGACAACAAGACCCCTTTACACTAGTCCAACATCCACTTGACCGGTTTTTATGATACCAAACCTTCTGATAAACTGTTTTTACAAAACATTTTTCATTAATTTCTATATTGAGGTGGGTGAATTATCTGACCACAATAAGAGCAATCGACAACAAGGTCCCTTTTATACAAAATTTTCACTATAATTTATCTTATAAAAATCGTAAAAATACTAAACTAAAATTTAGACGAAAAAGAAATAGGTAATGATTTTTTGGAGTAATTACTAAAAGTGCAATTATCTCGGAAACTAGAATCGACAATATAAGGTCCCTTTTTATAGAAAATGACACAATTTATTTTCTGTTTTTTCTAGCTGATTCGGAATAGTAATTTAAAACATTCGCGTATACGAGTGCTATAGCATTCGCGTAGTTTTTTGTTTCCTATGGCTTATGACCTATGACACATGGCGTCACTAACCGTCCGCGAACGTGTCAAGAAGTATTTTTCTATTGAGCATTTCTCTAGGATAATTTACATATATATTTTTACACTTAAAAGCTTTAAATGAAGTTCCTGGTAACTGAGTTGCTTTGCAAATTTAGACTAATATATTAAAAGTGGACACAATAAGCCTCGAAGCCTACATTTTGTCCATATGTTGAAGGTCGTTTTGCCTTTGGTCTGATGCACTCAGCTGATGCGACGTACTTAGTTACTGCTAACTGACTGCTACGTCGCCTATGTAAATGCGGATGTCATTTGATCAAAGCAAGCGTTTGCGGCATGAAATGAATGGAGCAACTTAAGATTCCGAAGACTTTCCCTATATCTATGATCATGTGTAAACGATGACGAAGACTCTCCCTGTAGATCATGTGTCAACTGTCTTGTATCTATTGGGACTAAGTATAAGCAGATGATGATGTAACTTGTCTTCAGATTATAAATGCGGTAGGATAATTGTTTACAGTATGAGTAACGAAACCTAAACCTATCAAATTTAACCTCTTTTGTAACACTGTTCGCTAAAATGCACGTATATTTGAGCTCCGTTAGGTACTTATAAAATATTCTGCGCCTACGCACGTTCAAAAGTGAGCTTTTCGCATAAATTTGCATATTTCAGTGTGGAATGACGCTTGAACCGGTGGACATAGTTTTTTAGGTTTGTTTACCTTATCTATTGGGTACTACGACTTCACTTATTTCGCTATCCGCCTTTTTGTCCGTCTATCAATTTTCACAGTGTGTATACAAAGTAACAATAAACCACAACAATCAAAATCACAACAATTGTTTTTTTCTAAAAACAAAAGGCCTTGGGGATATGTACTTTATAAATCCTAGATGGGTTTATCTTTATCTCGATTTCGTCAACTAGGGCAGCACAGATGGCCGGTTTAGTTAAGCAAACAAAAAACAAACAACACACACCTACAATAACAAACGAAACGCGCGATTATGTTATTTGATATTTGACCAACATAAACGCGCAAGCAAGGCCCTAAGGTAACTAGCTCAATTAGAGCAAGTTGAAGTTTACACGATCGTTACAGTTTCCTGACTTGAGTTTTGCGGAGCTGCGGTGTGGAAGCAACCGGTACTATAAGAGGCTGACTACTCAGTAGGATAACCATTTACTATTGCCGTTTATTTTAATACTATTGATAGCGATGGGTACCTACTCATTTTATTCACTAACAATGCGACATGTTGCAAACTATAAAATTTAAATATTAGAGCCTTCTGCGCTTTCAGCTGTTTAGGAGACTTTAACAATTAAAAGTAATACCAGCCAAACCAAACCCCATCGTATTAATTTTACGAGTTTAAATTAAAGCAGTAGGTTTTTACCACTGTACCAGAATGAGTTGAAAATATCCAGACTTAAACCAAAACGACTTCCAAGGTAGTGAATTTGTATGAAACGTTTAAGTAAAGACAATGCTAGGTCGTGTTTGTATATTAAAACGAAGCATTTAAGATATCTAGTCTATAGTTATATATTTTTTTTAATATCTAAAATAGTGAGTTGTCCACTGGTAGTGACTAGTGACACGACCACAAGTTAATTAATTTTAGCTAGCATCATTGGATGCCAGCTAAAATTATTAATTATACATTGGTATATGGAAATATGAATAGACACGTTAGACTTGACTACAAAAGTGATACAAAACTGCAATTTATACGTTAGTCCTTTTAAAAAACAATGACGTACCATAAAGCATTCTAGGCCATTATGGGTTGATCGGTAGCCAGAAGTTTTGTTTGTTTTTCAGAATGTAGATAGATGGTGAGCTCAAGGCCTGGAAGATTAATGGTTACATGTTGTCCGTTCTACTTAACTCGTATACTTTTCAGGGACTTTAGCTATAAATAAGGGCAATCAACATGAGGTTTAAGTCAACTTTAATCTATACCACCTACATACTAGAAATGCGAAATAATACTTAATAGAAATGCGAAAGTAACAGGCCAATTCGAACAATGAGATACGTCTTTTACTACTTCTTGAAACGATATGGATTAGGTAGATATGATAGTGTCAAAAATGTCTTTTTTTTTTTAAGAAACGTCATTTTTGACACTGACCTATCTAATCCATATCGTTTCTAGAACTAGTACATGACGTCTCATTGTTCGAAATGGCCTGTGTCAGTTTCACCTTTTCACAGTTTAACTACTAAACAGATTTTAGCACATTCCAAATAGGTATATACCCGATAAACATAGTATTTACTTTATTGAATTGGCTCCTTATTTGAAATACTACATAGCTATAAAGCATGTGATTTTGTTATGTGAAAAATAAATGGTTTCTTTTACAAAACGTCGACCGTCGTCGTCGTCGTAAGGACGCCAATGTTCAATAAATCTGCTAATTTCACGTTTTGTAAAACAAAAAGGGAGGCATCATTTGAAGTACTGGCCACTCAATCGTTGTTATACAAAGTGGACCTGCTGTACACTATTACTATTATCTATCATCTAGTAGGTACTTGAACATCCTTCCCAACTATTAACTTCAAGGGCCACCTGCCTATAAAAACTTTTCCGTGTAATTACTACGATTACGCCATCGTGTTGAAAATGTTGAAATGGATGTCCGTCTTTGTTCCATTCCATACGATGATAATGGCCCACTTTAGGGCATTTCCGTTTTTTCTCCTGATAAATGTCTCTCATTCCGGTTGAGATGAAAAAAATTATGTAGTTTTTCATCGGCTTAATTTGGGCTCCACATTACAGTGGAGGATGAAATTCAGTCAGCGTGTTAGCACCTCGTAATTAGCATGATAAAAGGACAAGGTGTGTAGGTATAATAACAATTTTCATAAGGGTATGAAAAGCTGTTAACTTGAAGTATCTTAGTAAAATGCTAAGGTGGTGTCGCAGCAATTATATGGCATAACTGTGATGAGCGTCAAGTTATGTATGTATGAATGTATAAACTCATTATTGTATAAAACACAGAACACAAATATGGCACAGAAATAGTCAGTACAAAGGCGAACTTATCCCTTTAAGGGATTTCTTCCAGTTAACCTTTGAGTAGATAAGAATTGATGAAGAACGGTAGACAAATATAGCACTGCGTACAATAGACTAGAGGAAAGACAATAAATTATGTCGTTATGTCGTATGAATGACAATCTCTAGCACTTTTTTGCCCCTACCACTTAATTAAGACAGTTTTAAAGGTTACAGGTTTTAATAAGAGGTAGCAGGACTGTATTTACTATTAATATTCAATTATTACTTAGAAATCAGTCATACACACCTTCAACCACATCCATTAACCACAAAACAACCATTAAAATATGAACCCATAAAAGTTTTGTTAAGCTGCAAGAAAACTCATGTTCCAGAACCATCTAGGAAACTTATTTGTTACTCTGTTAACATGTCAATAGGCGGTGTTCCCATACCCGTATGGGTTTTGGGTATGCAAGACTGTATAGTCCTGCATACCCAAAACAATTTCACTAAGTAAATATAAAAGCTAATCTCACTCTGTACTCTATAAGTGAGTTTATGGAATTGAATTTGTAATGATATATGTAATTTAATTTTTGATTCAAATGATTTATTGTTTTTTAAAAATGGCATATACTTCTTTTACGATATTTTATTTTTGTTTGACATTTAATGATGATTCTAAATTGTTTAGATTGACATCAATTTTTGACATGTTTTTGTTTATACATACTTATATGACGATCCTTATTGGGAGAGAAAATTATTTTAATTTATTTTATATTTTTTAGTATGTAATGTTTGACGATCATGATAAGAAGATCAGCATAATTTTGACATTGATGCAAATTTATAGTGTAATTTTTATCCTGAAATAAATAAATCTAAATCTAATCATAATCAGCCGTAATACGTGCACACAGGAGGCGCGAAATAAATAACTGTAAACGAAAACTTACGGTCCATGAAAAAAGGAGGCAATATATCCACATTATTTACACCCTTACTTTCCTATTCCCCGTAAATAAGTAACATTATTCATGATTGAATAAGTAAATGAATAGTACTTACGTGAAACAAACAAGTAATCTTAAAAGAAAAACAAATATCGAGGTCGCTCCACGATTTTCCTTTAAGCATTTTCCCGATGCGTATCGCGATATATTTCGCAGAGTGCTCATTCCAAAGCCCATTAAACAAGGGAAAGCTATCATTGTATCCATTCCCGCCGCTTAAGACGAACACAATGAGCGCATTTTGGAGGTTAAAGATATGTGTACCGGTGAGCTCGTTAACAATGTATGTACCTATTTAGAGTCGGTGGCGGCGGCGAGCGGGAACACGTGACGTTCGACGTTAACAAGGCAGCCGTAAAACCGCGAAATATCTTGATTACCTAACATAAAATGGTCCTACTTAGCTCACCGGTGGGTAACGAACCATATATGCTCCAATTAAAAAAAGGACGAGGTTTTATATATTCAAACATAATATTTTTATATTCTCAGAACTCTCAGATAAACGAATTTATATATATACATATATTGAATTGCTACGTTAGTCATAAAATAATTCTCTTTTTTGGAGGGATCTTTTAATTTGGTGCACAATGGGGTAACTTTGCACCCCTAAGTAAACTATAAGTAGGAGCAAAAATACTCCAAACAATGGGTATAGTTTGCTCCTTATTCATAGCTTCATAATAAAAAATTGTGTGTTTTTAGTTTTAGTTTCTAGTTTTAAGGTATTTATCTATGGGCCAATAGTTGGCTGAAAATAAAGAATATATAAAACAACATTTCATAACGTTGCTTTACCCATAAAAATATGTTACATAAGATGTTCTTCTCAATATCAATTCGTCTGAATATTTAATAATGAATAGTGTAAGAAATATTCAAAATTTCCTTTAAGTGGAGCAAATATTGGAGCAAAGTAGGAAAGTTTTACTGTACATATGAAATATTAATTTTACTTGTGTTTCTTGGTAAATATTCTCCCAGAGGTAAACATTCTCTATATGCTTAAACTGAAGTTATTATAACACTAAATTAGCAAATTTAGCCAGGGTGTATTCTTTATTTATAAACTACGGTATAATGATGTCTAATGTCTAGACTAAAAGTTAGCTCTGAATTTTCTCTTAATGAATATTCAAAATTTATATTTTATAACTATATAGTTTCAGTTAAACATGTACTTAAAATTTAGACTCACTATAATATAATATGAGTATATAACATATTTCAACTAGTGAGTGAATTTCGTTTTTTAACTTATAGAGGTAAAACTACTACGATCCAAATTATTATGGCATAACGGTTGATAGCGATTCAAGTGAAGCTATTTGGTAGATTTTTTCAAAACGCGAAAGCCGAATAGCCTACTTAACTACAGAACCATATGATTTGCCAAGGGAGGGGGAACTATTCATGGTTCTGCTTGGTTATCGGGTGTGTGGAAATCACGGGGTTGCGCCTGATAGCCGTTAACGGAGATTCGTTTGCTGCAGAACATACTCGCTTTGTATAAGTACATAGATGAAGTTCCAATAACGAACACCTTGACATCAGAGCGATTTCAGATTTTCCTGTCGCATCATTATAGCGTCGATCGTGCTGTCAAATATGTCCCCATATAATATGTAAATATTTCTTCAATAAAGCCAGGTGCGATTCGTGACGGTTATTTTATTTAAACAAAAAAAAAGTGACGAAGCCTATTGCGGATATCATCATTGGTATTTTTGGGACGAAGCATGTTGTCGATTTGCATTTGTAGCCACCTGACGAAGCCTGCGTTGTTGCGGATTTTTTACATTCAAATTCTGTATTTTATTTTTAATGTAGTGTGCAAATTAAATAAATATTTTACTTTAATAAATTAAAAAAATATGTAAGCAGGTGCAGTAAGAACCTGTTTTCACGGGACGTTGATTTCTTTGCAGATAGTCTGAAATATTTACCGCCGGCAGACCTGACTAGATTACAAAACTTTTTTTGTTCATCATGAATCTATCCCTAGTATTATTTGACCTCAAGATCCGTAACAACTGTTTCTAATGGAGTTCGCTCTTGAACCAGTGCACAGGAGGCAATGCGTTCGGTAAGCGTTGTGGTGGTTCCTTCCAACCACAGCCGTGTTTACGAAAGTAAAGGATTGTAATAAATCACGTGTAAAAGGTTCATTGTTGCTTTTGCGCGAGGAACGCACTGATCCACATTTCCACTGGCCTGAGGGATTGCTCGACCCGCCCTTCTAACACACTAAATAATAATAATGTTTTGTTACAGTGGTCTTTATGTAGTTTTATGTAGTTCTAAGAACACATGTGATTCATTTGGAATTAACAATGAAGCCTGGATATGCCATGTCAGACATCAGACATAAAAATGGTTTATTGATAACCAAGCACAATGTAACTTTACTGCTTTAAAAATATAACTTTAACTATTTATGAAGTTCTTAACTTCACAATCCAGGACAAATTAGTTAAACCTAAAATATTTTTTTTTTGTGCAATTACACCAATTGGATCTACGTAAGTACTCAGCCTATTATTTCCAGGATACGATTATGAATCGCTTTAGGTGGTACTTACTTAATTTCAAAGAGAAAATTGGACTTAGGTATACTTATTTATTTGTCAACCAATTGGTATACTACGAGTATAAACATCCTCTATTAAAAACGCGGCACTTACTATTAGAGGCGAGGAATGAAGCGTGTTTTAGTTTCCACGTACAGTGTTCGGGATAACAAACTATTTCGGAGATTATGCGGATAGGTATGCGAAGCTGCATCGGGTTCGTTAGCCCACTATTTTGCTCACACAGTGTATGAATGCCATTCAGCCTGAGTGGCATTCATACCCCAAAAAACTGTGCCGAATCGCGTGGTCACTTGTCGATCCATGCCTTTGCTACTGTGTAAAATCCCCAAAACTTGTTATTAGAATGACTTGGATAAAATATTTTTTACATTTTAGCCATAGCTGCAGACCTGCAGTATTGCATATTGCATTCACAGACTATTTTAACAATACTAGTTTAATAGGATGAACAAAGTTAATATAATAATATGATTCCGCACGAAATTTCGTGTTAAATTTATATTACACGACGACTTAAAAGGAAATACTCGAATTCCCTTTGCCAATATAAAATGTAAAAAACGTTTTATCAAAAACGCGCCGCGTCTAATTAAAAACCGGCCACGGTGCCAATTATTGAATTTCGAGCGCTCGATATCGTCATTCGAAAATATGTGGGAAACGGCGATTTGATATTTTTAAAATACGAGAAACATTAATTGGGAATCTAGTGGTATTGACCATTCGTTTAAAATTATATTAGTAGAATTTGAATGCCGAGTTGTGGAGATATATTGAAAGGAGCCACACGAAATCGAGCGCTCGAAATTCAAAAATCGGCCCCCAGTAAAGTTACTCGTAAAGGCGAGGAATTAAGCCATTATTTAGTATGGCAAAGGCAAAAACTACGCGATTGACCTTTATTGCTCCGTAAACACGGACGTTTAAATAACATATATCGTCTTATCAATAAGTGTAAGGCCTGAGTGGACGCTCGAAGCGGAGCGTTCGGCGGAGCGTGCAGCGTGGCGTCGGGCTCACAAGTGATGTGGGCAGCGTACACTAAGGCCGCTCCTATACGTTTGCATTTGTTTAACATGCACGCCGCACGCCCCGCCCCGCTGCACGCCCAACTCGAGCGTCCACTCAGGCCTTACACTAACTCATACGGTTTCTAAACTTGTATTCATGTTTGTTAAAAATATTCATATTTCAGAAAAAAAATACTTACATACTAGTTAGAACGTGACAGGTATGGTGACAGGTGATAAAAATACGACCGTGATACGGCCGCAGGTTAGGGTGACCTGTCCTAGCCAGAAGGCCTTTCAGGTATTTCTTGTTATCAATATGTTATGGATATGATCTATCAGCTGCCAACAGTGGCATTTCTGGCTGAAGAAACAAATTGATAACAAAATCACTATATAAATAGGCCTCCAAGTCAACTAAATGTGACATTTTCAACCAAAAGGTACGACATTGTCGCTTGTCAATAAAGTTGATTTCAAATTGAAGCTGTATGGAAATAGCGCCTTATTGACAACCGACAATAGGTACCCTTTTGATTGAAAATGGCACAAATGATCTGTTTATAGGTATTTTATGAGAATATTTTTTATGTTTCCTATTTCTAAATATAGCAATCTAAAATAAATATTCCTAAAGTGGGTGTTCTTTCTGAGTACTTTAATAAAAATCTCCTTTTTTTTTACTAGGTGATAATGAGGAAATATCAGTCGCATAGGCTTATACACCAAACCTGTGTTATAAGATTTATAAGTCAGTAAATATTAGAATAAGTATTGACCTTCTGTGCAGAACCACCATGTTAAAAAGTTATTTATATCCGCACGCACTATGAGCTTATGCATGATAAGGCTGATATGACTGTAATTCCGTTATTAAGTCTCATGAGCCCACCACCAAAAATCCGCTGCCATACAATCGAAGTTACGCTCTCATCTCATTATACAACGACATGCTGAAATATCCTGAAACTTGGCATGAATATTTAAGTAACATAAAGTGAGGAAAAAATTAATGGGCCCAGGAGGGGAAGTACCCTAAAACCTTAAGTTAGCTCATTTTACTAAAAGGAAACATTCTTTTATTTTTTCAAATAAACAAAACTGCATTCACAATTTTTTTTTATTTCGCTTGTATCGCCTGGGAATCGAACCGACTAAAAATTAGATGAAAATCACAAAAGTTTATAAAAAAAGTTAATAAAGCACCACCATTTTTTTTTACAAATAATGTTTAAGAACATACGTATAACGTTTGAACTGAATTGTATGAAGATTAGCCTATAAATAATATTATTTTCCAGTTTTGTGTAAATTTATAAGCTACGGGGAATAAATGGTAACTACAGATTTAACATACATATACGCTAGATGACGCAAATACCACGATTTGTATTGAAACCAAGCGTGCCGACTTTTTCATACAAAATTTACGTATAATATAATTTTAAAATTACTTATCTGTGATAGGAAATATGTTCTTGCCTTTGGGTGATTGCAATTTTTGGGCTGTTGCAGTTAATTATCATGCGGCGGCGTGGACTGTAAAGAGCGACGGTCAACCTCGACGCTTGGTCGGGGTTCGGACACGCGAAGTATATGCATTTGCGTCTTCTATGGTATATTTATTTCTGTGATGGTAACCATGTCACGTCATGAGCTGTTACACTCGTGAATAGACAAAGAGAAATACTCATCGGGCCAATTGATTTCAACAAATAATTAAGTAGAAATTAAATGATACCTAATAATTATTATGGAAGTAACTACAGTACACATTTTTAGACAGCTTAAATTTATCAACACATCTTTGTTATCACGTTTTGTTTCTGGCATTAAAATGTAAATCATGATATCTTGGAATAAGTGCCCATAAAGGTTATGCGTCGTAAAGGAAGGGTTTCATTCATAAATATGTAACTTTACTGATATTGCTTTAGTTATACGAGCAGCCTTGATGCCCCTTGATCCTCGGCAATGCAAAATTGGAAAGCCGTTAAAGTGCGGCGTGATGTCGTCAGTGATAAAAAAGTACATTGCGGTTCGCCTGGATTCGTTTATCACGGTGAAATTAATTTTGGGTTATATAAAGTTCTCCACATCTACAAGTTTTTTTTAAAGAAAATTAAATTAAATTTAAGCAAAAGCATCGATCTTCTGCTTTGGGTGCGTGATATGATAATTAAATAAATAATTAGATACACCGCGAAATACTGAAAGTTGCAGGCAATCAGTTTTCATGGGACATGGCTGGCTTAGAGCAATAATGTGCCGTTGCCACACAGTTATTAATATCTGGCTGACCAACATACGTCGGTCTCGTCGCAATTTCTGTTACAAAACTACAGGCAATTACTGAGAACAGGTATATGAAAATTCCTGATAACAAAATTACCCTATGATGAAACATAGCTACGAGTAAATTGATTTCCCGTCTTTGTTAATCACTAAATTGGAAACGTCATCGAAATCTTGGAGGATGAAAAGAAATCTCATTTAAAAATATATGTAACAATATATTTAAAATCGAACTTACCTTTTTTTCCATACATTTATTTCATACAGCCCTATCTGTTCTGTTTAGACTTTCTCAATGCTTTAATTGCAATGTTTTAATTAGTACAGCATGTTATCGTCCTATAGCCTAGCAGAAATGATTCGCGTAAAAAAAAGCATGGAAAAAATCAACTTTATTTCAATTATTTTATATATATGTATGGAAAACATTTTCTCCCATTTTTTTTTAATGATGAATAGGCAGGCGTTTGACCACGATCCCACCTGATGGTAAGTGATGATGCGGTCTACGGTGGAGCACGCTTACCTATGAGATACCTGAGATAACTCTTGCCTTGAAGAGCCCCAGATTGTACTCATGCGGAATCACAGACTCGGGCAGGGCGTTCCACTCCTTGGCAGTTCGCATAAGAAATGTGGAAGCAAAACGCTTCGTGCGTATTTTTGGAGTTTTTTAATACTTTTCTATTACCCTAATCTAGGTTGGTCTTTTAGAAGCTCTTGATCCTGAATAGACATTGAATCGGTAGGCATCTAAATAAATTGTCCAAATTGACGACTTTGTCACTGAATGTATTTTTTTTCCAAAATCTGAAAATAAACATAAATAAATATTACGGCACACCTTACATAAATCGACCTTTTCTCAAAGTAAGCTCAATAAGGTTTATGTAGCACGGGTTCTGGTAGCTGCCCTCATTGCCCCATTTAAAAAAATCCACCCTGTATATATAGTAAGTACAAGAAAAGCAAAGTCCTACAATGAGAATAAAACGAGGCAATTACATCAGCACATCACTTTCAAGGTAGTTTTGTAGAACTCTCCCTTTATTACGGAACAAGAAGTTAGTAAACTTGTACGACCAACTTTTGATCAGGTAGATAGATAGATAGATAATTTCTTTATTCATACTCACAACATACATGGCATTGACAACATACATGGAACACAGCTCACATGTCTAACTTTATTAAACTTGCACTTTCAAATCCGTTTACCAAGTGGCTGCAAATTGCCATTCAAAACTATCTACATACATCAAACCCCCCAAAACTTATATGGAAGGCTTAATTAATATTGTTCTAAACTTGTTAATGGAATATTCTAGTGAAGGAAAACGTGGATATCACCGGAAAAAACCTCTTCTAACTCGATAACTGCCCAAGTATTGTATTTACTGTCCTTGCTAAAACTTTTCGCTCTTTGGTTCGGCTGCCTGAAGAAAAAACAAAAGAAAGGAACATAATTCGTTGACTCGAGGCGGTTGTGAAGTTTTCCATTGCTTCAAATGACTGCAAACACTCGAGCACCTGAGAGATTACTCAACTTTGAACTTTGGTCTTAAAATTAGAGCGCTCTGGGGCTTAATTTGTCTGAGTTGAATGTGATTACCAGTTAAGTTAAAACGCCAAATATACTTTTTTCGCGACAAAGACAAAGAAAAAATTTGCTGAGTTGTACCCTTTAGTCACGTAATTTACTTTTTCCTTTTAGAAGTATACAAAATTTCTTTTTACCTATCTTGGCTATTCTTGGGCATATTCTTCATGTCTGAAATTATCAGGAACATATTATTTATAAAGAATTAAAGATAATACCTTACCTTCACTTGGTATTACTACATTTCGACTGTACACAATTTGGACCAAACAAAACTAGGTTAGGCAAAGCTCCAAATATTTAGGCAATGCAATTAGTACCGTCATTTAAAGCCAAACTATTTAGCATTTCGTGTTAGTAAAGTTGATTTCGGGTTGTTTGCTTATGAATAACTTAACTAATTTTGGCTAAACTTGTCTTTGGCTACTTATGCACACAATTAGGGGTTGTAACAACCTTTAACGTAACTTAATAACGAAAATGTAACTAAGCGAGTAACCAAGTTACCCGTAGGCCTGCACTCAGTAAATCGATTACCACGTCCCAACATCCCCTAGGCCTAAGTTTGTCTTGCTTGATTAACACCTCTGACAAATCATATAGGTACAAACGGCGAATAATATTTCACCTTTGTATAGTTTTTTATGCACTTTTATAATACTCTCTTTATTGTTTACATACGCCCGGCGAATAATACCTACATTTGTATTACTTTATATAATTATATACTCGTAACTCTCGAAAGGATAAGTTAATTCTTATTAAAATTATGTTTACTCGTGTAAGTGAATTCTAATATTCTTATGGGTAATAAAGATTCTTTAAACTTAATAATTAAACGTCAGGTATATAGTGAGCGTTTTTTTATTAATTAAATCGATGTAGTATGGCTATAAAAAAAACATTGCCTTCATTTTGAAATTTATTACCGCCAATGCCAATTAATAACCTATTAAATGTCAAAATGAAAATTTATTGTGTAATTAAATAAACAATTAGGAGAGCCTCACGGCCCAACCCAAGTCAAAAATATTAAATGATCTTCATAAAAGTTTCAAAAGGTCTGTTTGTCTTTCATTAGGCAGCACGAAGCCTCTTCATGTCGCTCTGCTCATTATAGAGGTTCTAGCTCGGCCAAGTAAATTATAAAGACTTCTAACCTACCTAAGTACATACAAAATTGAAAGCCTCATTATCACTGTGCTACTTAGGGCCAGTTGCACCAACCACACTTAACAGAGTGATCAACATCACTCAATAGAGTACTATGAAAATTCCCATACAATAAAGTTTTGCGAACGCTTTAACGGTGACATACGGTTTGATGCCGACCCTTAGAGGTGTCAAAAAAGCGCAACGCTATTTATTTTAATTTAACACTCATATTTAGAGAGCTTTATTTCCATGTCTAAGACCTCTGTAAGTGCATCACCTAAAACAATGACGAGGCGCATTATGTTGCATGGGGATCACTTTTGTACTTATCTCTGGTTCTAGGCACGGCCGCCTTTGAGAAAATTGTATTACACACTCGGATGCTTCTGAACAATTAACTGGTAAAAGCAACCTTGCCAAATTGAATTAAGATCGCGATTGGGACAGGCACGATCCGTGTTGTATAGTATGACTTCAAGCTGGTAATATAAATTAACGTTTTACACATTTCTTGCCTTAACTCTACCAGGTTTCATTTAATCCTAATTACCTATATTTATTACATTTCTAACTATCCTAATTTTTGGCTTAATTGTGGTTACCCTAAGGTTATGATTTAATTTTAAGTTAATTCTTTCAACTTTGGGTCTTATCTGAATCATTTATTTAAAAAAAAACGTATATTGATTGATAAATGCCACTGGATAGTCAAAAAAATAATAAGATACCTACATACATAAATAGGTGAATCATCCAAAACAATTAATTAAAATAAAATGTCTCAAGCTCGAATGTTCGTGAAATTTGGTCAACAATAAAGTATTGTAATAAAAATATTAATTTCTTATGTCATTTAATGTATCAGGTTGGTTATTTAAGACTAGAGACCTTAATAGTTGTACGAGTGTCTCTTGTATTGATATATCGCCATCCGAATGTTACATTAATTATTAAATTTATTAACTTAGATAAATATCATCGAGTGATAGAGGTATTTCTGATTGTAGACACGACATGTAGTGTAGCCACACTTTAGGAGTATTCATTATTTATTTCATTAAGTAGGTACATATTTGATTTGTTAGAACTAATATTAAAAACTGATTTCATTTAATATTATCACCTATTCAAAATATTTAGATCAGTACGGTTTCACTCACTAAGCTACGTTTAAGTTCGATTAGCACCTATTAGCTGAGCCAGAATAAAGTATTTTGTATCAGGATTTTTAATTCAGCCTGCATAACCCAGATAAAGTAAGCTAGGCTCTCTTGGTAAGTTGGTAATGAAAATTAACTAAGTACAGTTTTCGACGCTGCGCTGCCGCTGGATGGGCATGAACTCATGTCAGACTAATGGCCAAGATATTACTCTTGCGATGCTGTAACAAAGGTCTAATCTAGTCTAGTTTAGTTTATACAGTTTACATAGATACCAATTTACTTACTTTAAACTCTGAGAGCTGAGAACATCCGGAACATCGTCAGAATTGGAAAACGATTGTATTGTACAATGCAATTTGCAATTTTTTTTCAACACGACATCAAGTGATACAATCAAGTGAGTGAATAATACACATAATAAAATAAATGTTAATTTTTAACACCGCGCGATTGAAAATAGACATAGGTACCTACACTGCCATGAACACTCTGTCACGTATTACGACTATCATAACCGTACATGTGGGTACCGTATACTTACATGTTTATGTAAGTGGAATTATTCCAAGTTGTTGGTAACTCTAAAGAAAGCTCATTTGCCCAATGGATATAATTAACTCAGACAATCTTAAAGACTGGCTTAGTATAGATAGACACACTATTCCAAATGAAGTAGGTACAGCTTTATTTAACCAGCGTCGTTAGTAATACTAATTTACAGGGATAAATGGTGAACGATTCTCTCTCAATTAGTGAACAAAAAGAGTTGTAGAGCAAGTTCGTTTTGTACGAGTCCGGGCCGCCATGTCCAATAACGGACAATGTAAAAGTTTTCATTCCAAATCTCTTTTATATATTTGTATCACCGATGCTATTATAGTAGGTGTGACTGTCTGGACATTTCCGTGCAATATAAAAGATAGACGTCAAACATGGCGCTTCAAAAGTCTAACGCGCCGGAACGGCACTTTAGGCATGTGGAGAGAATTCTAGATGAAAAATGTTGTTATATTAAAGCGGGTTGTTTTAAATTTACACAATAAGGTCTCATAACTTGGATTTTTTTTAAGTATAGAATATAAAATTTTCCACCACGAGCTAGACTTCTTAGAAAAGTGAGTCTCTTTAGACTTAAATTGTTAGGAAATTATCCTTAGAGACTGAAACGGCTTTTCTTTTTCCGTACATCACAGAGACGCAGCCATTAACTTCAATATATTTGATTCAATAGCAACTGGAAACTGGTTACTGGAAGCGAGTAAAATTCTGCACGAAACGCCACGTAAGACTGCAAATTATCGTGAATACTTGTAGGTACAATGTTATATTAGATATTCAGAAGAGGGTGAAGGAACTAACTAATAATTACTTATGTAAATCTAGTGTTTGTGTTTGCAGCTTAGTTCCAGCCGGAGATTCGTGGTAGATACCTGTCTTGTTTTTTATCAATACGTCTCTATGCATTAGCCAAAAAAGCCTTTAATGCCCTGCGCGTAAAATATAATAATGCACTCAGAATGTTGTTGGGGCTGCCCACATGGTGCAGTGCATCACTCATGTTCGCCGAGGCCCATACAGACGATTTTCACGCGGTTATGCGAAAGAAAATCGTCTCGATGATGGGAAGGCTTAGGGGCGGTACCAACAGCATTCTGGAGGTCATTATAAAGAGGATTGAGAATCCTATACTGGCGCATTGGATTCGCCAAGTTGTAGGTTTTGGTAAATTTAGAAAATATGTTATGTATATATAGTTGTAGTATCATGTACAAATTTAACATTAGTTATTAAGTTATACTAACAAAATATGGATGTAAATCTGAAATAAATGTATTCAATTCAATTCAATTCAATTAGTACTGAGATAGACAAAAGTTCTAGTAACCGTGAAAAAGGATTTTATTTATCGAATCCATAAAAAATTGTCCAACGAACCGTGGCGGCCAGCTGTCGACGGCAGCCTTCCGAAGCCGCGGCATGACAGTGATTTTGTCCACTGAACTGCCAGTCACTTATTTAAATACATAAATTAAAATATGCATAATATTTACTGAGTTGAAAATAATATTCATTACATACGGCGTGTATGAACGGACTTTTCCGAAACTTTTGTCATGACTCCTGTCTCTTGCTGAAATGTTGAATCCCTATAGTTGGATCGTTTTTGTCACTATACATAGTATAAGAAGTCGCTTTCCGCTGTCTGTATGTCAGTCCCTATGTATGCTATGTATGCCATTAAGAATATAAGATTAAATGGGGCATTTTCTACGAAAAGGGACCTTATTGTCGATGGCGCTTAAGTCGCACAGCTTCGCGCGGCATTGTATTTATATCGGAGCATCGTTAATAGTGGTGTAAGCGCCATCGACAATAAGGTCCCTTTTTATAGAAAATACCGCAAATATTTATTTACTTATACCTGCTATCTAGTTGTAGTACAAGGAACTGTAAATACAAACCTAGTAGTTACACTTGCTTATAAATAATTATGCGAGTGCAATAGAGAAAGCAACAGGCGGGTGAGTGTACGAAAATATATATAGAAAGCGTCTCTGCTTTATTTGTATGAAGTTAATTGCAAAGCTTTGTCTTGCTCAGTCTAAATTATGATTATTTTATAATATAACGAGACAGGTAATTAAGTTATAAGCCGACGTAAAATGAAATTATATAAGCTAGTAATCCTCTACCTCCTGAACCCGTCTGGAAGGCAAATCGGCGTAGACAAATGGGGTCAATTTCTCTCCTTCTGTCTCCGATATCGATTACGAACGCGAAAGGGACCCAAATCTCTCGAAAATTTATGAAAAGGCGTTGAAAATTAATTTCTACGTAGTTAGAAAATTTAGAAATTTATCACTTTATAGAAAGTCAAAGTTATGTACATTAGGCAGGTAGGGAAAATTATATTATAAAAGCTCGTCGCACTAACGATTCTGGCCTGCGGCGTAGCAACGTTTTTACACACTTTTATTACACACTTTTATTTAGCTTCACTGCGTATATACCTTTTTATATATCTATAGTGCCTCAAATCTTGTAACTAAAATTTGAACCACTTCCCGGTATCTGATTCAGTTGAAATTTGGAGTACTATCGTAATTCCGGTGACAATACAATAATATGCAGTCGGTAGGTAGCCAAAAGAACTCCTCGATGGAAAAACACAAACACATCAAGTTTAGGCTCATTAGAAAGGTCTCAAGAAGTACTCGATAGACATTCAAATGAGAAGAAGTACAGTCAGCAATTACTTCATTGGATTTTTATTTGGTACTGCGGTATTGTAGGTACCGTTAAAAAAAAATTAAGTATATTTATTTAACTTTATGGGTTCTGTTCTATGCCTGAAATAAATATTTTCAATTTCAATTTAACAATAAACACAATTTCACAAAGGCACATTGCAGTGAACCCCGCACTAGGCATGTATCGCGGGGGTCAAGGTCATCACGAGTTACGAATATTATATTTATGTATATTAAACATAAGGATAGGAAAGAAAGAGGAGTGTGAAGTGTGAACTTGTATGTGTGTAAGCTTGTTGTGAGGAGGGAGTGAAATGTGTGTGTGTGAAATCTAAAAGTGTAATGTAATGTAAAAGTTTGTTTGGATTTAATTGTGTTCGAGCGTTATGAAAAAGTGAATAGAAGAACTCGAAAAGGAATGAAGAATTAATCCTATGAATACGTAGTATTAGGAATCTCTTGGGAAGGTTTCAGAATTGCTTCTGATTCCTCGTAGTTCCAGGACTTCAGCAGGTATATGAATTTTTGCCTCATTTACTTTACAGTGCCTAATGTCACAAATTTTACTACTTTATTATAAACGTGCGGAAAGAGAAATGCCGAGAAGCGCTGAGCAAAAGAAGTGATGACACGGGGTTTAGGGATACTGTAAACTGTTCTTGAAGTGAGCGTTTGATGTTCCGAGGGGCGATTGGCCATTATATGAGCATATAAAGTAACAAGCATCAAAAACAATTTGCGAATACTCAGGAGAGAGAGGAGGAGCTTTTCTTTGAAGAGTTCAGCTGTTTGATATCGTCGTGGTCGCCCCAAATAGACCTAGCGCGCACAAAGAGCGATTCTAACTCTTTGTGCGCGCTCCAACATTATCATAAACGATTTACCAGAGCTTTAAAATTGATTGACAGAGGGCTAAGTACACAACTTTAAGCGTATGACCAGTTGCAGATTCACGTAAAAGTTTGAAAATGTAGATGAGAACCCTACCAGTGGTCGTCGAAACATGGATTTTGAAATTAACGTTTTCGTCAATAACGCCTAAATATTTCAGTGAGTTGGTTCTTTTTATGGAGTTACATGAACAAGCAGAAGCTTGAGGGTGCGGCGGGACTATGCAATTGTGACAGTGGATTTTCAAATGTGAGAGGGCGGAGGATGGGCTGGATGAATTTTGATTTGTCAGCGATAAGGGTTAAAGGATCTTGGTTTAGCCAAGCGGATAGTCGTTGTAACCCTACTGTAGCTACGTCATAAGCGTCCTGCCAAGAGTCACCATGAAACACTATGGCTGTGTCATCGGCGTAACATAAAACTTCACTGTATTTAAGCTCTAGGGACATGATGTCGTTAATATACGTAATGAACAACATAGGACCAAGTATGCTGCCTTGTGGTACGCCGAATGTCACAGGCATCGCAGCACTAGTAATGTTGTCTATTTTAATACGCTGGCTTCTACTCGTAAGATAGCTAGAAAACCAATCCAACGATTTTCCACGGATACCAAAAGCCTCCAGTTTTCTGAGCAGGATGGGAATCGACACCGATAACCTAATACATTTGCGTTTCCGTCAAATCCGGTAGGTCTGATCTTTTGCAGATTTGTTTATGATATTGGCCCAATAAATACTCCAAGTTTGGGACTTCGAGCACCGAACGCAACTTTGTCACAAATAGAAAAAACCGCGAAAATTTAGTTTTTTTTAGATTTGGGCGATTATAACCCTAAAGGACTAGTTTTTGATAGTAACTTCTCAAGACGTTTTAAAAGTAGACTAAATTTGCTACATTACGAAACTAGAATTGTCTCTGTGGATCTAGTAGTTTCCGAGATAAAGCCTTTCAAAAAAAATTTTTATTGAATTCGTAGGCTGTGAGTGCAGTGAGTATGCACTTTTGGGTGATGCCGTTTGGCACAATTGTTCCTAAGATTTCAAACAAAGCTGATTCGGTCCGGTAGCTACGAGATCGTACCGTGCCTACCCCCCAAAAAGGGAGGGGAAATGGTCGTCGGCTCCCCAGGTCCAATCTATGCTATATTCGTTCCTGCTCTTAGCAACTAGGGCAAGATATATCTAGCCCTTTACCTACGGGTGTCAGTAAGGCAACACCGCTGCAGTACGGGTGTCAACTATAGTTGATCGAAGATATGTTCATGTTCAATAATTTTTTTAATCAAAACGAGACCTTGTGTCTTTGGTAATAGCGGTCACATTATGCATTGGGATTAATATTTCATTTTTCATTTCATTTATTTATTTCTTTAACAATAATGCATTGTGTTAGAAATCTTACAAACTAATTACATACATGCTTATAACTTAATTAAATTAAACTGAGTGATTATGGGACATGTCAGCAAATAAATATATTTTTAATAATAAAATTAAATAAATTAAATAACAAGTGAAGACAAGTGAAAAACAAATATAATAAAATTCATAATTTGTAATAACTACATACAATTTAATTAATTATTTGATAACATGTCAATCCATACAAAAAAACAAATACTTAACTAAAAAAAAAAAAAATACAACGATTCATTTACGATGCACATGTCAAAATTAAATAGATTCATTATTGTACTGGAAAAACTCTTCAACTGAATAAAAACATTTTCCCAGCAAAAACGACCTCAATTTATTTTTAAATATGAACGGGTTAGACATAGCTTTGAGTTCTGTGGGTAGCCTATTAAAAACTTTGATAGCCTGGTACCGAGCACAGTACTCAGTGACTTTTAGCCTTGGTGTAAAGGGGCGGTTCAGATTTTTTGTCCTTGTTGCCAGTCTTATCGCTCGAGCCTCTACAGTTTCACTACTTGCCAGAGATTTTACTAAGTCCGTACAGAGTATCATAATATAAAGGCATGGTACAGTTAGAATTTCTAATTTGGCGAAGAAGTCTTTACATGAAACCCACTGAGGTATACGCATCATTATTCTTATTGCCCGCTTTTGAATTATGAAAGCCCTTTTTATATTGTAACTATACGTTGCCCCCCAGAATTTAATGCTGTATCTGAGTTTTGAGTCAATTAAAGCGTAATATACAGTTTTCAACTGATCTGTTCCGATGGTATCTCGTAAATTTCTTAGAGCGAAGCAGGCAGAACTAATTGTGTTTTCGATTTGATTCAATTCCTGTTTCCAGTTAAGAAAAGAATCAATTTCTACCCCTAGAAACCTAACAACTCCAACGGAATATAGGTGCAAAGAAAAAAATATCATAATGTTTCGGTAGATGGCTCTGACATAAACATATTTTTAAAATTACTGCTTTTTTGCTGTCAACTGGGGTTGACACCCGTACTACAGAAGTGCAAATAATTGAACTCAATATGGCGGTCGTAGTGTTGTTTTATATTTCATCGACTTGTTGTACGAGTGAGACGTGTGGGTGTTTTGAATGTTATTTTTAGTTTTTGGACTTTTCTTTGTCCAAATAGTTACAAAATTCGAATATATTTTTTTTTTACTAAAAACATAACTTGCTGAGCTTCTATCCCGTACTTACAGAAATATCGACAGTTGTATCGATATGCACACATTACTATTTTTCGTCAGTAGCAGAGATTTGTTTCTATGCAACATTTTAAGTAATTGATTTTTTGCAATATTTCAATAATTATCATCATTTAAGTATTTAGTTGTGTTACATATATAATAAACTAATACTTTAAAACTTAATCTTGAGAAATTCGCTAATAGTAACCTAAAATTCTTCAATTTCTTAGTGATTAATATAAAGCGTGAAATAAGAAATATTAGTGAATATAAATACACCAAGTGATTAGTTATTAAGTAAACATATTATACTTAATGTGTGTGTGAAATTTCAAGCTGTTCTGTTCAAAAGGGCTAGACTTATATTAACCGGGATATGGACCGTGATTACCTTTTGTATTATTTTCGAGCTTCCGATATTTAGACGCAGTTACATGCATCTTGTTCTCTGCTCGCATGCTCTTTGTTGACTTTGACTTTGAAAAAAAAAACGAAATTATCGCGGTTTTTTCAATTTTTGACAAAGTTGCGTTCGGCGCTCGAAGTCACAAACTTGGATTATTCATTGAGCCAACATCATAAATAAGTCTGCAAAATATCGAAACTACCGGATATTAAAGTATATGCTCTAGCTAACACATAAGTTTACAAAAATACATTTTTTATTTATTATTTATTTATACAGATATATCATAAACCATCTATGATGCATTCGAGAATTACTTATTGCATCTTAATAATTGTTTAACCCAAAGTTCGTAAGATCGGCAAGAAGCGCTAGTGTCCCTAGGTCCTATAGGTTAGAAAAGGCCACCACGCTGCGCGCTGTAAATGAAAATGTATAACGCAAGCGTCCTACAACTCCTACAGCTTGCTTTAAACTCCATCAATCAATTACCTTTAGGTTGGATCTTTCAATCCCTTTTTGACCAAGTTAATTAAAAATTTACTTAAGTATTTTCTTTTGCCAAATACATCAAATAAATAGGCATCAGGCCTTTGAAATTTTGGAATGGTATCTTTGGAACACACTTTTCCCTCTTACAGGCAAACAAGTACCTCAGAATTTTTCCCCGAAAATTCTCTCGCTACCTATTTATTGGTATCTTGCTCCTCATAAATGGCTTATTCCTAGTACAAATTAACTTTGACCTTTTGATTTATTTAGTTATATGAGATTTACAATACAATAATGAATTTAAGACAAATTTAACTTTTATTAATAGAGAAGTGTAACTTTAGTGTAAGTTTAGCGATAAGGCCGCCTTTTTTACCATTGTCTTTAAGTGTTATGTTTGTTCCCTTGTAAATTTATTTTGAGGTTGTTCAATACAGAGGATTTATATTGTATTGTAAGTTGTAAGTCTAGAAACTATTCTAGTCTACGTAAACTAACTTATTGTGTACCTGACTCAGCTTTGTGGTTATGGCGCATGCCGAAACATGCTGGGACGGAACAACATTGTTTAGTCGCTATTGATGCGTATTTTTGCATCGAATCCTATGAGAAGTTTAAAAGGCGGCCGTTTGGAACAATGAAAATCGTTTCCTTGCGGTATCCATTGTTTTCACGAAATACCTTTCCACTCGTGCACTTCCACAATAGACTGATATTGGTTTACAACTCCAGTCATAAAACCCGATCTAAAACTTGCGCCGAACAATATTTTTATTTATTTCACAAGTGGCTTTGGTGTAGACCTCGCGTGAACTAAGGCTGGAGCAGTGTTTTTAAAACATCAACAAAATGTGGAAAAATATGCTCTTGTATTTTTATGTAGCTGCAGGTTTAGGTAATAAGTACTCTATAAAATGTAAGTATTGCACTCTCAAAAACCGACTTTTTTTGTAATCTAACTTTTTTTTTGTAAATAATCTAGTTGCAGGCGAGTGGCAGCCGCAAGATTATGGCCAAAGTCAATTACTTTATCCATTTCCTCCTCCCTCACGGCCATTGGACCAGAGACCGGTCTCATCACCGCATTTTACTGAACAACTCGCAAACATGCCACGTGCAAGACCTTGTCGACGCCGGAATTTCGGAGATGTTTTTAGTGATTCTGGTTGGGTACCTGCACCGTTTGTTCAACCGCCGATAGCTCAGCAAATTGGGAACCAACTGCTTCAACCTCAACTTAAGCCTCAATCATTGACGGAAAATAGCTCTCCAACTGTAGATGACAAAAAGCATGAATCAGATCAGATGGACCGGAAATCTGAACAACCTGACAAAATAGTTGTATTTATTGAAAAGAGCTCGGTTCTAAATCAAATGTCAGCGAGTGAAAGCAAGAAAGCTACTCCGGATAAAAAACCGAATAATAATTTATTGGATTCCGCGAGAGTTGACTATGACCCTAGACCTCCTATGGTAGACTCAAGTGAAGATTCTCTGGAGTGTGAAAGAAAGGACGAGGCAGACGCGGAACCACGTTACGGTAATTCTGAAACGCAAGATGTAGTCGGTAAAAGTTCACCTAGTGAAGCCCGTGATCAAGCCGTAAAACTTATTGCTAATTGTATTCACGAATCTAGACGTTCTATGCCAGATTATGAAATAGATTCAAGAAGATTACAAGCTGATAGTCCGTCATCCGTGGAGCTTGATAAATCAGGTGCTGGCATTACATCAAAAATGGAACCAGTAAGAAATACTCAAACAAACGTATTAAAACCAATATTAACACCGAACACAGTAGTAATACCAAGTAAGAATGCAATAGATATGAATAAAGTAAAATATTACCTTCAAAATCCTGCAAAGAATGCCGGTAAATGGAACGATGATAGACAAGTGTCGTTGATGGAAAATGGTAAAGCTTGCTACGCATGCAGCACACATCATGACCCCTCCTGTTGGAAAACAAATGCAACTACGACCATAAAATATTGCAACAGGGATAATAATGCGTGTCTTACAAAAATGTACAAAATAGAAGGTGAGTTATTTACAAGCTTTGTCCTTCGGTAATTCATTTTATAAAGATATAACATTGTATTGTAGTATATTTAGCCTTTTTCTGAATAATATTTACATTAATAGTATACCTGTAACTGTTATTAAGAAGATCGGTTAATTTATTCGGATTTTAAGTAACTCTTCAGTTTATAATACTTATTAGAAACTCTTTTAGAAACATCAAAATGATTCGCTTGCTTGTAATGTGTCTATGATAATAATATTAAATTTTATCCAAGATAAAATTAGATGATGATGATGATGACGATGATTAGATATATCCATGGAAATATGTATGTGGATGATGGAAATATTAGCCTTGTGTTATCAATTTACAATAATTATTTTCATTTCATAGTGTCACTTTGAACCTTGTTATGACTGCATTTAATATGAAAATCATAAGCAATTTCGCAGTAATGTCACTGTGATAAATAAAAATTGGTTGACTTCGGGTCGCTGTGTATCACATAGCGACCTGTTAATAGTGCCCGACAACGTTATTAGAATGAACCAGTGGCAGCGATTTTATAAAACATAACTTTTTTGTACGCAGGGAAATCGATCCTGATCCGCGATTGCGGCCACACTTGCAACGAAGACGAAGGGTATTATATTGGGCAGAAGATGGTCTCGTGCAGCATTTGCCACAACGACATGTGCAACAGTGCTTATGCCATACATAGCCTCAATGCACTTCTAGTAGGCTTTGTCATAGTTGCTCTCAAATTTACTTTACAATAAATAATACGATCAAGGCTTGTATATCAAGAATATTACCTAACTCCACATTACGACTTGTAATAAATTACCTGCTTACTTACAACTGGGCTCTCTGTAATCCCTATTTTTAGGTCTAAACAATTGTCTCTCGTTGGATTTTGAGTAATAAAAGTCACGGATCAAAAAATTAGTCAAGGATTTTTATTTAAATATTAATTCATTAGTCATAGTCATAGCTGCTCTAAATTTATGCAAATACAATCAGGCCCTGTCACCTAATTTAATTACAATTAGCGAGGGTATTTTTTACAAAGTAAAAGTTGCTTTCCTTATTTATAGGTATCCCTTGTTAGAAATCAGTTTAAGAACAATAAAATATCCTCAATAAAGTAGAATGGTTCAATGACTCAATTTATTAATATCTTTATATTTTTTGTCACAAATAAAGTTCTTCTGCTACGGATATTAGTAGATAGATAGATAATCTACAATATCAAACTTGGGTACCATTTCTGAATACATAAGTACATAAATATTGTATCTATTATTATTGGTATTATATTTTTTTTCCCCTCACTAGCTCGGAAAGCCGTCTTTTATCCTTTAAAACAAGCGGGGAAAAACGCATTTTATCCACTAGTGGGGAAAGTAATTTGACCTTGAATGGAGCGTGTTTAAGTAGCTTGACAGTTAACAAAACGTAAAACGCTCATAAGTATCGTTCGTTCGATATTAATTATCATTAAATAAATGGTTTGAGAATCTAATAAAAAATACCATATTTAGCTTTATTTAATGATTTTAAGTCATAAACCTTAAAATTCCATAAGAAACGTTAGATTTTTTATAATGATGTTAAATATAATTCTGAACGCACAAGTTGAGTCGATGCAATTTCAAAACGCATCGTTGACATTTCATACGTCAGAACAGAAATGTCAACATTGTCAACAAAATTTTTACTTAAAAACACTTCTCACCGACTCACGTAAAAATTCAGAATTTCCAGTGTTTTCTGTTATAATATCGTACAGAAATAAGTGATTCCAGTGATGAAGGTGACCTAAGTTAACGCCTGTGGATGTTGCACTTTCCTCGCTATAGTGAGGGGAAAAGTTTTGTGTTACACACGGGTGCAAATGTATTTTACTTCTCGTGTGTTGAAATACTCGCTACGCTCAGGATCCTATTTTAGAACCACTCGCTTCGCTCGTGGTTCGACTATAGAATCCTTTCGCTTGCTCGTGTTTCAATTCCACACTCGCGGGTAAAATACAACTTTGCACCCTTGTATAACAAATAACTATTAATTGCTAAGTATCAAAATAATTCATTGTCATGATTTCCAGTAAAGAGTTACCTATAGAATAGCATTAAACTTGTTCCTTTTCTTCAAAATGAAATGAATAATGTAATTGCGCAAAATGCAAGCCATGCTTCCAATCTCCCTGAATCTTTTTCTTTTTCATTGCTTGGCTTTCCGAGAACTATTACCATTATAACGCTTAATACAGCTTGAAGATAATAAGGTCAGACGGCGGATGTATGGAGATGCAATAACGAGCTGGCGAAATAGCTTTTCAGCTTGATATAAATTGTGCAGAAAAGTCTTACAGCGTCTAGTAGCGTCATAGTTGAAAAAAAAGGTTGAAAACCCATTTCTATGATAAATATTTCACAAGCAATGTTTTAAAAGCTCAAAATTAACGTAAATATTTACATTGGACAGCGGATAAATATTATCGCCGTAAGCAGAGATGGGCATTAATCGATTAATCTTTTAGTTAACTAATCAATCGATTAAAAATATCAATCGTCATTTTTTAATCGCGATTAATTTAGTTGCGATTAAAATAGTTGTGAGAATGTTCGACTAACAACTAAATTAGTTTTAGTTTCAATCGACTAAATTTCACGATTAAATCTATATTAAAACTACGTAGTCGCCCGTTTTTGCATTTTTTATCTTGCAATATGTAACTACAAGTACGTATGTATGTAACATACGGAGGTACTCGTATGTTGTAACTATGTTAGTTTGGGTAGAATTTTGCGACTTATTTTGAAGCAGATATCTTCATCCGATTGAGCTAAAATTATGTATACACGTTTAATTTGAGATGCTTGAATGACAATGCAAATAATGCCATAATATTATTATAACGATATATTGGTAATAACGACAAATAGCGAAAAACTGCATTGTTTACAAATCGCAAACAATAAAGTAGGTTGGTGCATTATTAATACTTTGAATTATACGATACTGAGTAAATCTTAGACATAGAAATTATCAATATTTTGCTGTCTCTGACAATAGTAAAACTCTTTTTAGTGTCACGCGGTGACAAAACAATGGGATAATCCTACTTACCTGGAACTGGAAGTTGTTTGTTGCATTTTGGTGCAAGGGCCGACGCATCTTCTAAAAATAACACGTTCTATTGAATGACACATCTGCATGTTGTTTATTATCTTCGCGGTCTATTTTGTTTTCAACGTGTGGTCATTAAACTTACTTACTTTAGTAGCAAAATAATAGTGAGAACAGATCTCACTCCTTAGAAACGGTCAAAATATCGTAAGTAATACATGACTAATATTGTCTTCGGTTACCGCGATAGTTACTCATGAAATAAAACTATGAAAACTGATTATATCGCGTATATTGAATTTATAATACATCCCGACGTTTCGAACCCTTTACAGCATTCGTGGTCAACGGGTGACTGAGGAAAAATTACAAAGTGCAAAAATACTCACATACTAAAATAATAAACAATCATAGACTATAAACTTTAAGGCTGGTTTTGCATGTACAACCAGCCTTAAAGTTTATAGTCTATGATTGTTCATTATTTTACTATGTGGGTACCACGAACGCTGTAAAGGGTTCGAAACGTCGGGATGTATTATAAATTCAATATACGCGATATAATCCGTTTTCATAGTTTTATTTCATAATACATGACTATTTTATTTTTAAACATCCGTTAAGATGTCCTAATCAGTCTGTCAACATAGTCATACCGAGGTATTCTATTCAATTTGCTTCTAACATTAGTCGCGAGAAAATAGTCTAACTAATTAGTCGATTACAAAATTTAGTTGTCCGAAATCAATCGGCAACTAATTTAGTTGCAACTAAATTAGTTGCACTCTATACAACTAAGATTGATCAATCGTCGTTTTCAATCGTCAGTCGCAATTAATTCTTGTAATCTTAATCGTTAATCGTTAGTCGATTACATTTTGCCCATCTCTGGCCGTAAGTAAATCTAAAACGTATAGTTATTGTTATAGCTATAATCAAATGGCGATCCGATATCAAATGTTTTCCGATAAGAAACGTGAAACCAGGAAGGTATTTAAGAACATTGCAATCCGTCGCAAAAGATAAAGGCAAGTTTATTTCAGGATACCTACGCTTGATTGTTGAGACGTTAGATAAAAGTGTCTGTTATGAAAGGCAATAAGAATATTAGAATTATAAAAAAAATATCAGCAACTCTAATCCTTATCAACTGAAGAAAACTCCGTGCGTTATATTTTTTCCCCTCGTGAGTATTACCAATAATCATAAAGGTAGTGGCTCATAGGAGCCCGCGGGTGAGGACATAACTTATGGAAATGGCTCTTTGCGCGTTTTTATACCGACTCGATAAAAAATATCGCTCCTTACTTCCAATCTTTATGAACCGTTGCGATGGTAAATTTTGCAGTTACTGAATTCGCCTATGTCTATATATATTAGATTCATAGCAAAAGCCGATTCTACAACAGACAAAACCGTAGTAAACGCAATCAAATTAAATGATGTTGAAAATGTATGCTTATTATTGAATTGTTCATTTAACTATCAAACATTACCATACCTCGGCACTGCGCGGCCCTACCCTACCTTCATAATACTTACCCTGGTGGATTCGGCAAATTGTATACAATGGTACAATAAAGATATTCATACAAGTATCTGGGTAGATATCGTCTCATAGTCATCTCTTATCCCACTTTTGTCTCTACTACATAAATACATACCATAGAGTAACTTATACTAGAGCGCTACTGTCATAGTAAATTTTGTAACCCCCATGAACCCTAAACAGGAGCGAGCTGTCACTTTTTTTGCCATACTAAATTGAACCTTATCACCGAGCCAGAAAGGTGTTCGTACCAGACTAGAGAAAACGGTCCACATGAGATAGCAAAAGTGGGTCGCGGTGTCCCACTCGCACATGTTGCCAATGTAAAAAAAATACCATTTTGGTAGTATTTATATCAATAACTACTAAAATTAAATACCTCTTTATATTATTTAAGTGCTATATTCAGAGGGCGGTTCTGATATCTTTTACGTAATTTGTAAATAGTTATAATGTCAATATTATTAACTGATTTAACCAAGCATGTGCACAACAAAAAATACATTAATTTTAATATGGTAGACATTGTAGTAACTTTGAATAAGGTAATGGTATCCCCAACTTGATAAAGAAATTTTCAAAATACATGAATGGCGGCGCTCAAGATTTATTTGCGAAATAAAGTATAAAATGGGTAAAAGATGTTGTGTGAAAGGTTGCAGAAGTGAAAGTTTTGTTGATTGTGGTATATCTTTTCACAAGTAAGCCTCAACTATTAAAGTTTACGATAAAAATACAAGAAAACATTGTCAAACTCATTAGGGTGACTATGATGTCGGCACGATGTGAATCGGCCTTACAGAGTTCTTATTACCTACGTACTTACTTAATGTAAAAATAAGTTTACCTAAATAAGTATATCTTTATTTCGGCATGTTTAATTATTTGGTTGATAGATAGATAGATAGATAAATGATTTATTTGGGCACGTAATGAGAGCTATATAATTGCCAAAATTTAAATCCAAAATCCTTAAATATTACAGACACATTTATACATAATATTCTATATAGGTTGAACACACATTTCCGTCAGTACACAAAGGCGGCAAATTAAAAAAAATAGTGCAATTAACTACGATGACGCTTAAAGAATAGCTGAAGTGTGCAAAAGAGAAGCCATTACGTATATGAACATACCATGAGTGCGAAAAGGCAGACTACAAATGAAAAAAACGTGACCATTTTTAGGGTTTCGTACCCAAAGGGTAAAAACGGGACCCTATCACTAAGACTCCGCTGTCCGTCTGTCAGTCTGTCTGTCATCAGTAACAGCTTTTATAACGACTAAATTAAGTAAGGTTTTGTGAAGCGTTTTACAGAGGAGAAAAAAACTATATCCATTCTCTCTGACTTCCTATGCATGAATGAAAAAAGATCTTGGCCAAACTATACATTCCAAGTTATCCTAATATCCCACATACGTATGACTTATGGACACCCTAATTAGAAAGAGATGCAACCGCCCACTTTGACTTCTCATGTGGACACACTTTTTGGCCCGTGTACTCCATCCGGTTTATTAAAATCTAAATCCGTGGTAACCCCAGTAAATTCACTGCCATCTGTCGACACACTTTAAAACTAAAAATGAAGATTTATAAAAATACGATAAAATGTATTTAAATATGGATAAATGATTTTTTTTATTTGCATTAATTATTTGTATGATTTTGACCCATGTTCTTTCACTGATATGCGTTAAAATTGTTAAATAACAAACGAAACCGTCAACGCCATCTATACGACAGTAGGCCAAAGCTAGTAGCGCCCTCTGAACGAGAATCAAATTTTCTTGATTTTCGAGGCACGTTTTTTCCTTAGACTGTATCCATCTATTACGGAGTTATATCTATCTTTGATACATACATAAATAATGTAGTAAGTTATAATTGGAACTACATAGTAAAACTTTAACCATTATAAAATAATTTCTTAAAATAGGTAGACTTGTTAGATCACTTTTTCAGCAACGATGCTCGGATTTAAATAATAGCTTAGTACCTGAGCAAAATGTAAATTCCATGAACAAGAACAAGGACATCTGCAGTTTCGTCGCGTCCATTTATCTCCCGGAACGACGAATAACTTAGGTGCATGAGTCCATTTAAAACACTAAAGGGGCGCACTGATTAGCAGTCCGCCGGACAATATCGGCCTGTCAGTTGTTCGGAACTGTCAAATTTTTGTTCGAACTGACAAACTGATATCGTTCGGCGGACTGATAATCAGTGAGCTTCTTAAAATGCCTGTCCTAAATACAAAACTTCAGCTAAAAGAAATGCATCACAGGATTTTTATTAAAAAAACGTGTCGTACAATAATGTATGAGAATCACACCTTTGTCTTATCTAAAAGTGTAAGTACAAATGCGTCAATATTCGATAATCATTGTTGATTCCATACTAAAAGTATGTAACTTTTTACGGTTCATTTCATACTATTTTTACAATAATATTTTCTTATAACATAATGCTATTTTCAAGTACTATGCATCCTATTGTCTATCATTGAGGCGTAGGTACCCGCTAATTAAAATAATGCTTTGGGTGGCGTTCAGATTTTCAAAATCTCATATCGAATGAGCGATCGATATGAATCGACAAAAAAATGGTACCTTTTACTGAGAAACGTCACATAATTATTAATTTAAGTCCCAAATATGTTGATACTACTTATGAAATATTATATTTCAGTAATTACTTATCTGTACCTTCAAATTTACTAGGTGACTGTAACTCCGATTGATATGTACCTAAAGAAAGAGAAATAGAGACTGTTATAACATTTTTTTTTTCTTTTAATAAAAAAATAAAAATAAAAAGCTTTTATTTCAGGCATTTACCCATATTGCGTACAAAATTAAATACTACTTAACAACTAATAGATTTTTTGTTATTGAGTTTTATAACATAGTCAAGGGTGATTAGATGCAGATTAGATGATGGATGATTAGATATACTAGATATATTTTAAATGAATGACCGCAGATCAATATGCATTATACACCCTTAGACGACCGATTTACCTGCGCGTAGTGAAAATTGACAGTAGAATATTACTGTGAGTGATCGCCGCCTAGCCAACACGCCAATCGCTAACGCTCCGTAGCGATCGAAACGCAACTGTCACTGTCGCACTAATATGGAAGAGTGATAGAGACACAAAGCGTTTCGTTGTCGAAGCGATAGCAATTGTCATCTTGGCTAGGCCGGCATGGAAAGCTTCAACTTGTGAACGATAGCTAGAAATGAAGAAAGCGTAACTAAATATTTGTAGTTAACCTCATCTATACTATTCTTTCAAATATTAACATTTATAAATATACATTAGGTATTGACATCTATTTCAAATAATACATACGAGTATATCTGTAGCTTTATATTTGCCAGGTGATTGTAACTCCAATTGATATGTAAAGAGAAATGGAGACCGTAACAACATGGAACCTTTTTGTTCGCGGTCACCTAATCACGGTCAGAATCCCGTAATGAACCTCTATATTAGATTAATAGAACCCGGAAGCGAGATCCCGACCAAACAGAGGTACAAAAACGTTACGTTTGCATTACATTTGCATTATACCTTCTTTACCTGCCCCGAAAACCGTGGTTTATGAGAAAAAATAAAATGTTGATTTCAGCTCTCAGGTTACGATCCTGCAGAAATGAAATAAATGCTTATCGGGAAAATTAAGGGTTATGAGTTGTGCGGTCTATGGGTATGTGTATAGCACGTGACACTATTTTGATGAATGCTGTGTTGTATTGTGGCCAAGTTGACCCCGCATAGGCTATATTTTTAACCAACATTCAAAAAGCAGGAGGTACAAATCAAAAACCATTAAGTTGGGTATACAGGGTATCCTTAGCCATTGGACAAACCCTGAAATCCCACGTAGGGTTACTTCTCAGGAATGTTCTAACGTTCATATTTTTTTAATTAGCACAAAAGACCAATAGTCGACAACAAAAAGAAACATACTGTATTAATCATTGGCAGTTATTTTGACAACTTATCCGAAAATGTGCGGCAATGATGACATTTGTCAAAAGTCAGAATCTTATTAGTGTCATAAATAAAAAAGATAATCGAAAAGGTCGAAGAAGATTTCATACTATTTAATACCTCAGGAGCTACTAACACATGCATACAGGCCGCTCCAAAGTAAAAAATTGTAATTTGTAAATTTCTTCGTTACCGCTACACCGGTTGTTATGATACTTTGTATAATGGTTCGAAATACCCTGTATTCAATATTAGATACAAGTCGACTGGGTGCAAAATACAAAAACATCAATATGAGTTTAGCAACTTTAGCATTAATAATGAAAATATTATAACAATCTACCTCATCTTATTAACTGAAGCAAATTTCGCCTACGCAGAATCCATCTACGTGTAATAGATCATCGGACGCCGCCGGAAACAAAACAATGTTGCGAAGCTTCGCGAATCAGTAGGTACTTGTTTATTCATGAGTATAGAAAACATTGTCTGGCACACCAATCGCTGGTACACGGCTGTCTCTAGGGCGCGAACTACTTTTTATCTAGCACAATACTCTCCTCGTCTCAAATAATAGTCAATCAGGAAATGCAGCCAAAAATAGCACAGAAAAAAAGACTTGAAAACAGACGTACTAGCAGCTAATATGCAGCTAGTACTTAGAGTATCATAAAACGAGATTAATATTAAGTAATTGTAACGGGGAATTTTTAAGTTACCTTTAAGGATTTGCCACACTGGATGCGTTCTGCGGTCAGCGGTCAGGTCAAACCCGCATTATGTATGAACAACATTGACAGCAACCTTTGAAGTTGAAGTTTGACCTGACCGCTGCCAGCAGAACGCATCCAGTGTGGCAAATCCTTAAAGCAATTAAAATTATTCAAGCACGAGCAATTTTAAATTTCAGTTTTCTGTAATTTATCGTAAATAGTAAAAAAAATTGAATGCGAACGACAATTCAAGCATCCATTTTTAGAAAAAATGACAAGGGTCTAATTTCCGCGACTCAATATAAATTATAGTATAGAGTGGTTGTAATTAGACGCAATCGGATACATACGTCGTAAGAATCAACACAAATCGAAAACGCAAGATGGATACGCGACGACCGATTTAACTGCCTGGAAAATAAACCTGTCAGGAGAATGTTACCGTGATTGACTGTGATATATATACGCTTCAACTTTGAACAATACCTAAAAATTAAGAAAATGTAATTCAACATTTAAAATTCTTAAATCTATTTTGGTATATCATATTAATTCTGTTTTATTGTTAATATGTTTAGTTTCAAAACGTTAAAGTCTGATTCATTGGTTTATTCATCATCACTGGGAAAATCACCCGTTGGAACAGATTCCGTAGCGGCATAAATTATCTAAATCCGGCAAAACCGTTCATTCAACGTAGAATATTTGCACACACAGTGCAGAATACTCAGAATAAGTGTACGCATAAACGTACTCGCTTGTGCGTACTTCACAAACAAACTAAGTTTGTTTGTGCTCTCTAATCCACAAAATGAATTCAATAAAAAAATTTGTCGAACTATGGATAAAATTAAGTTAAATTTATATAAGTGTGGTCCAAAACTTACTAATTTCACTGTAACACCCATACATAATATCTAATGAGGCATTTCTATTGTGATAATAAAAGTAGTATTGCATCATAAAAAGCATAAAACTCGGCATCAAACAAAAAAAAAGATTTTGCTAATAACTTATAAAAAAATATTGTAATGGTACAAAACCCTCTGATTGCGACGCGCCTCGCGGTATTCTACAGGTATTTAATTAATTGTTCTTTGAATATTTTGAAATAAACTGAAACTGACGGTTACCACTTTAGTTGGTTCTTCTTCTATACCTTCACGACACCTAAATAAGATGACAGAGGTAGTGGGTATATGTAATTTACTCCGCCAATTATTTTTACTAATTATTAGTTAGTATGGTTATTATAATCATTGAAAAAGAATTGGTGTAATAAACCTCTTATTAGGCTATTATTGGAAGGTTTCTAAACAATTAACGAAGTAAGATTAAAGAGACAAGGCAAGTGAATTTACAGCCCACCATTATCAGACGATCCAGATCGTAAACCCCAAGTTAAAACCCCTTAATAGCTGCTGCTTCGGCAACAATTTATTTATACGAGTTCTCTTCAATAATCTCATATCCCATTTAATCGCATAATTGCAAAAGCAACTTTAAAGACTAAAAGCGAAAGTATAAATTTCTAAAAACTGCACAAAGAGATATGAGTTTTCCATAATAAACAAGTCGATTTATTTAAAGTCTTGGTATGCTGATAAAAGAATTCTGTTTTAGTTTGTAAATTTAAAGTATAATTAATTGTTTATGTGCCTAGAATGCGATTATTTATTTCACGCATCTGTATTCGTTTCGCAGATTGGTACCTACATACAATACAGTAAAGTAACGTGTGTTTTTGCTAGGCGCTTGTTCTTTTAAATTTGGAAAATAAATTTCAACTCACAATAGGGGCGCTAGAGACAATAACGGAAGCCCTTGACAGTTTAAAATGGTTTTAGTATCATCTACAATCATAAATGTATATAAGATTTAACATTTTTTTAGGGTTCTAGCCAATCATGTCTATCTATTCTGTCCAACTGTCAGTCGGTCTACCTGTTATTGAGAATTTATGAGATGAAAAAATATAAAATAATAATGCTACCCAAAAGACTTTAGACTATAGACTTTAGTACTCTTCAAACTGCACAGTCAGTAGCAGTAGTTGCTGCGGGGGCGAGGTTTTGAAAATGAACTAGGTAAACTTAGAGTAAAGTTAATAGGATTTAGATTTATTTATTTTATAATAACATAACATTATAAATTGCTAAGCTATGTTAATTTACATGAATACATATTGTGATCGTCAAAAGTAAAAAATTGGGCAATTTGGACATTCGACATTAGTATGTAATTGTGTATAGCGATGGGTTGAATCTTTATTCGAGAATGAAATAAATGTTGGATATATTCAAGTTTTCATTAACTTTTAAATCCCTGAACCAAAAGCGTAGTATATGGATCATAAAGCAAAACTAGATAAATAGTAGATGGCTAGATAAGTTTTCATTGTTTTCAAAGAGCAAAAGCGGGACCGCACAATCTATCGCAGAGTTTGTCTACATGATTCTTCCAGCTTACGTTCGAATCCATTATGAAACCGAGAAACCTACATTCATTGCATAATTTCATCGGCGAATTCCTACATAGAGTATTTACAAGGATGCACACTTATCTACTTCTGCTGCTGACTGTAGACCGACAAACAAATCACCAATCGACGCTCGTAGCGCTACGCCGTAGGCTGTAAGACTTGTTTTGCCGGTGTAGTATGTAGCGAAAATCCTCTGTAAAAAACGTGATACCACGACCTACCTACGAATAACGCATTAAGTATCCTTATTGCTTCTACTAAAACATAAAATGTATGCCTTAAGTAGATTATTTATGTACCGTTAATGTTATTAGGCATTAACTAAGGTAACACGATAAATTTCATTGAATCACCACCTAAACATGAATACTTAACTAGAACAGGGCCCCCGTAAATTGAGAAATATAGAGGTGTGCAAAGTACCTACGATCAGAGGTTTTCGGGGAGTGTGTTATAAAAATATTATATTCGGATCCATTAGGTTGTAGTAACAAAAAATCTACTAATTTAAAAACTGTTTGAATGCGAGCTGGTAGCTCCAGTCTACATTGAATATTGTTTTGGTAAGTCCAAGTGTGACTGCCATTGATATTAAAATTATATGATTTATTTACTATACTAAGATAAGTGGGATTTATGCGTGCTTGACCTCTTCTATTGTTTAGATTTTTTTTTACGGCAAGTATGACCGGCAGGTCGAAGCAATAACTGGGCGAAGCGTTTAATGTAGTAGTAGAAATTCATACTTCATTTGATTCGGTTGTGTTTATTTTTTGTCAAAAGTATCACGTTATGTGTCATGAAGTCATGAAAGAACAGTTGGTATTTTTAGACGATAGACCGACGTCATAACCAATTATTTGGTGGTATTGCTACAAACTGGTATATTTTCGTACAGTTGACACATAAAAGGACATTTCAACGATAGCACTGAAATATAAGAGAAGCTTTTGGAAAAGGCGAGTCAGTGGCCATGGATGTCATACATATGCATAGCGTCGTACGGCGCATCGCATGCAGATACCTAAGCGTGTTCCCATTAGTAAGGCGAGCTCGGGGGAATCAAAAACCATTGGAGTATGATTGAAGCAGGCAGTGGTTCATCTATTAGGACACCACGAGGTCGCCACGTGCGATAGGTATGCGAGACGTATCTCTCAACGAAAGAAGCCTGAAGTCCGTTCCGGTAAATGTACCTAACTTATAACACGTACCTGATATACTTAACGCATTTATTCTGGTACACCTGAGACACCACTTTTGGTTGAAAAATATTTAGTTCATTCAGATCTAGCGAATGGACCACTAGAAAGCCACTAGCTAACTCCTCTCGCGCTGCACAAAGTACTACGAAATGCACGTGAGCAGTTAGCGATCATTTCATCAGTGGTTGGCGAATTTATAGTTGGCGAACTACTACTATGCATATGTAAGTATTAACTAGACGTAGTTAATGAAGTAAGTTAACTCTGAACTTTCCCATGATAGGTTAAAATTAATAACCCACCAACATCAGTTCTCATCCACGTGCCAGAAACGAAACTCCGATGCATTATGTAACTAATTTGTAATATAATAATTATTGATTGATATAATGTAGGTACTTATTTATAAGCATCACTCATTGCCACACCCGATTCTGGTATCATGTAGGTATTGAAACAATTGTTACTGTAATACCTGAAATATGTACATACATGTAAGCAATTATAAATAAATAAACTATCAGGCACATAACCTAAATCTAACCAATATACCTATACATGTATGTAATATTTGATGGATTCGATTAAGCGTGTCTATTATGAGTCCCATTTATATTGGTTCGACTGAAACAATGGTTAATAACACTTCTGTAGTTATCGTGAACGTTTTATGGGATTCATTTCCACTGTACTACGTTACGGCCGAGAATGGATGTATACTGAAATTACTGAATCGACTGCCACATTGGGAATTTACATTCCTCTTTAACTGTGAATGTCGAATGATGTCGACCTAGTATTATATTAGGCATACAAGTTGGTGCGTTTTGCATTTTGTTGGTGCGTTTTCAAAGTTGATAATTTACTCTATTTTGTCTATCAAACAGTAACTTATGAATTAAATTCGCGCACACGTCAGATTTATTAAGCGCAAAAACTGCCACCATAACATTTAATGATAAACCATTGTTTGATACAATTTGTCGTGTTTTTCACCACTCAGGTTTTCAAGCATGTAACTTTCTATTGTTTTTCACTACTGAATAAATGCATCCTTCCTGGATTGGTTCATATTCATTGACTCACAGAATAAATCATAACCTGTGAATAAATCCTCTTGGCAGAATATTTGTCAACTTACGGTGAAGCTAAGATGTTTCCACGAGTACTGCATACAAAATGCAGGCGCCGCGAACCATGTTGCAGCAAACCGGAAAGAGGATTGCATATCTAAATAAAACATTGGAGTTAAAAAGCTCGCTGAAAAATAGGTCCCAAGCCCTCCTTGTTATCTACATATACAGAAACCTGCTAATGTTATAAATGTGAAAGTTTATGAGGCAGGTTGTTGTTATGCAAATGGCTGAATTGATATGAATGAAATTTGCCACACTGGAAAACCTAGCACTTTCTATCATATCTCTTGAGGGGATTAGTTTGTATGAAAGTGCAATTTACGATTTATACGCCTGTTTGTCAACCTTCTTACAGTTGAACCACTAGAGGGGCTTACCGGTCAATCAAAATACCAAGACAACAATTCTTTATATTACAAATGTCAGAAATTTAGCAGATAGAAAACTAGAAATGAATATAGGAAGAGAGAGAACTTTTCATTAATTAGATAAAACCTAAGCACAAGTAGACCGGAATTTATAACCAACAGGTTTTTCAAATTAAACGGAGTAAAACAACTCATTTCTCATGTTAAAATCAAATTAACGCTACACAGCAAAACCAAAGAAAGTTAGATTAAGTATTCAAAGAGACTTTGATATAAGAATTAGTGTGGTCGTGAGATTAAAGCAAAATTCAATTTAAATATTTCGCTTTCCGCAGAATATTACCGAAACCAACGTTTAAAGTAAAATGTAATCACAACAAAGTTGTTTAAGGTAAATGAAACAGTTCCATGGACTAATATTTGAAGTTTACAGAAACGAGTTCGCATAAATTAGGCCGGACGATGTTTACAGGATGAGATATGGATTAGGGTTAACAAAAGTCAGTATTTCTTTTGACACGGAAGTACCTAATATACCTACAGGGTGGCTAAAAAATAAGTGCATTCCCGTTGCCAGGAAGGTTTGGGATCAAGCCAAAATGTATGAAACAGCCAAATTTTTTTTCGCGATTTCTGGGTTGGTCCCATAGTAAAAGTTGCTCAGTATAATCCCAAAATCTCCCTGGCAACGGGAATGCACTTATTTTTTAGCCACCGTGTATAAAAAATATAAATGTTAAGAAATTAATCAACAGGTACCTACTGAGGAACCCAACAGTGAAACTTAGAAAGTAATTTATAAAACGTTCAGGATTTTTCACCCTTTGAACGATACGCCTATGATGCTCGGTGCGTCATCGGAAACCTTGTCTTGTCCGAACGCACGAAGGTTGACATTGGGCTGTAGCCGCGAGCATCAGTTGAAGTAGGTCGGTCAATGTATTCAATTAATTAATCTTTCTCGATAATGACTGTAATTCTTATGGAATCATCTCGTTATTAAGTACTGTTTTGTTTAAATATTTGTTTTAGTAAGTACCTGTATCTGGTAACCCTACATCTGTAAGTAGTTAGCTGGCCCTAACTAACAATTGCTGGCTCGCACTCGCAGCGTAAGAAATGATAAATTACCCATAGAGGGTAAAATGGGGTAGTTAGCTAGCTTATAAACCAACTCCTACAAATCTCATTAGCCCGTGTTAGCGTCCTGCTCCGTGTGGTTAAATCATAGGATATTACCAAAAAGGATATAATAAGATAGAGCGGTACTGTCATAGTAAATTTTGTAACCACAGTAAATTCACTGCCATCTATCGACATACTTTAAAACTAAAAATGAAGATTATAAAAATACGTTCAAATGTATTTAAATATGGATAAATGATTTTTTTATTTACATTAATTATTTTTATATGATTTTGACTCATGTTCTTTAACGGATATGCGTTAAAATTATAAATAACAAACGAAACCGTCAACGCCCTCTATACGAGAGTAGGCCAAAACTAGTGGCGCCATCTGATCGAGAATCAAATTTTCGTGATTTTCGAGGCACGTTTTTTCCTTAGACTGTACTTATCCATCTATTACGGAGTTCTATCTTTGATATTACTTGAGGTCAGACCTTGTTTTCTTGAAAATAAATAATATACTTATAGGGAAAAATAAATAAATGACATGAAAGCCGTTTCTGGTTCAACTTGTATTTTAGTTGTTATAAGAGTTGTGCCGTTCTCAAGAACGTTGTCCGTTTTGCATGGGAAACTCTCGCTCAAGAATATTTCCCATAGTAAACGAAGAACAATCTCGAGAACGGCACAACTCTAGTTTTTATCTTATCAAAGACGCGCAGTACATCTCTCGTGCGCTAAAGGGACCAAATATGTAATTACATTTTTCAGGGAATATCAAAGCGTGTAAAGTCTTTTAACCGTCCGACTAACGCAGTAATGGTCCAAACGAACCAAAGAGCGGACGAAATTTTCACGAACGGTTAGCTAGACCGTAACATACCTAGTCCAAACGACGCTTTGTTTGTCCCGGAATTCCATACGAATATTTAATAATGCGGTGGTCAAAAGTAATAGTAATTGGTAATAATAAATTTCACTTAAGTCAATTACGTTTTTTTTTTAGGTACCGATGGGCGGATGTGGTGGACGCTGATCTGCGCGAGCTCCAGGTCCAAGACTAGCGAGAAACTGCACGGGACCGGGATCAGAGGGGAACTGTCGTGTTGGAGGCCAAGACACACTTTGGGTCGCTGCGCCAGAGGAGTAAGTAAGTAAGTAAGCAATTACGTTTTATTCTAGCTATTAAGTATATTAGACTTAAAAAACTTTATTATGAGTCCAAAGTCATAAGAGAGAAGGTCATCAAGGGAATTTGTCCGAGTGACACCAAGAAGCTACCAGGGTGCCTAGCCAAGATGCCAATCGCTCGCGCCGTAGCGAACAATATGCTAATGTCTCTCTGTCGCACTCATATGGAATAATGATAGAGAGAGATTACCGTTTCATTCGCTACGACGCAAACGAATGGCATCTTGGTTAGGTGGTTAGGCCCTAAGGTAAGATAACCCTCCATAGAGCTGTAGGCTGTAGGTATACCGTATACGTTTTGTTGGTGACTGGCGACTGGTTGCGCCGCCGTGGTGTCCCGGTGAGATATATCTAACCCTTGTTCTTAAGGCCGTTCCATCGGTTTGCCGGTATCACTGTCACATTTCGCAAGAAAGATCGGGAAAGATCATGCGCGCCAAGTGTCAATTTTGATCGAATTTTGTCGATTTTTCTTTATTTTAAAAACGTTGCCATACAATATCGAAATTCGATAGCGGTAAAATTACTATTTAAGTTAAGATTGTTTTTTCTTCTTTCCTTTTTTTGTTTATAGTGTCACATAATAAATAACCGAGTACAGTTGGATTAAAAGTCCTAGTTAGTGGTTACTTTGGAAATTCATTGTTATATACCTATGACATACAATAGTTATTTGTGCAACAAGAGGAAAGTTGGTTTTTCTTGCGAGGGACTCAAAAACACGAGATGTAAAATAACTTTGCTTTCGTGTTCCACACATAATTTTTCATCTCAGTAGTGAGAACATAATTAAAGGTTAAAATGTATTTCGAATTACACAAATTAAACAGAAAAAAAGGAATATAATATGTACGATACGATACGATACGATACGATACGATACGATACGAAACGATACGATACGATACAATTTATTATTATTTATTATTTATTTATGATACGATACGATACGATACGATACCATACGATACCATACTATACCATACTATGGTATGGTATAGTATGGTATGGTATGGTATTGTATGCAATACCATACCATACCATATCATACAATACCATACCATACCATGCCATGCCATGCCATGCCATGCCATGCCATGCCATGCCATACCATGCCATACCATACCATACCATACCATACCATACCATACCATACCATACCATACCATACCATACCATACCATACCATACCATACCATACCATACCATACCATACCATACCATAAAAAAAAAATGTAATAAAAGTAGCAGTTCATGGCCTTCATTAAATTAAAAAGCTACTTTGTTTCACTCGTTGCACTTTCCTCACTCCAGGGAGTGACGAAAGTAGGCTTGTTCGAGCTGCTGAGGTGAAAAGCTAATTTACTTGTTCTTTGTGAAACAAAGCTCGAAAGGGTTAAGGCGGGAAGAGCATTACCTACCACCGACTTGTCTATTCTAGAGATAATTAGGGGCCTGTTAGGTTGGCCTAAAAGTAGACCAGTTTATCCTCGACTTGTATTCGTAAGCTAAATACTCGCCCCTGGTACCTATGTAAACGCTACCTAACAGATAAATATATAAAGATAATTGTAGTTCATACCTATCCGTACCTTAATACTAACGCCGACAAACAACATTTAAACGTAACCGTTAGGTAGTGGAGCCGTTCATTAGAGCGTGGATGGGCTGATTAGTCGTTTTCAGTTAACACCACGGATTCAAAGCCAATTGGTGCCGCAACTAAGTTTTCAGTTATCTTGTCTTATTTAAATAGGTTTTTAATTTTGCGAAATGATTTCTGAGTAAGTAGGAACTTCTAGCAGTGAGGACTACCGAAACATACAAAGTTCAAGTAATCAAAATAGAAATAGTCATATTTTATTTTAGAAATATTTATATACCTACTAAGCAAAGAGGATCTACTAAGTAATATCAGTTGGGTACGTTTTCCTGGTAACCTACAAACTAACCAGAGGCAGGTTTTACAAATCTTTTAAACATACCATGTGGGGTACCAAATGAAAGAGCTTTGTGAGTAGATTACAAATATGTAACACTAGCTTTTGCCCGCGACTTCGTACGGTGTATGTTGGTGGTTATGTATTTTCCATGAGCATAGAACATTATGCAGCAAAAGATATCAGTAGGGACGGTTAATCATTTGTTAATAATTATACAACGCTGAAATTTGTCTTTCACAATCTACGAAGTTTCAAGCCCCTAACTGAAAAACATTGTTCTCGATATAATCCCTCTCAACAGTCAGATTTTCAAGTACACTATTAAAAAAAATATGTTCGCTCCCGATGCAAACTTTATTAATAAAAACTTTTCAAACACGGTGCAATCAGATTTCGTCTATTTTAATATAATGTCCTTAAACCAAGTTTCATGTTCCTAGCTTAAACGAAAACTTGTACTACATATAAACTTACATCCCCTTTTTAACCCCCTTAGGGGTTGAATTATTAAGAACATTGAAATAACTTTTATTTGTAATATTATACAATGCCTTTTTAAGAAGTTTCAAAGCATTTGTAATGGATTCAAACTTTCAACCCCTTTTTAACCCTATTAGGGGATAAATATTTAAAAACGCTTAAATTAATTTTCTTGTATTCTAATAATATGCCTTTATACAAAGTCTGAAGTCCTGTACTCCAAAAAAGGTTTGATCTCCATACAAACTTTCAACCTCTTTTATACCACCTTGGCGGATGAATTTTCAATAATGCTGAAATAAATTTTCTTCCCTTTTAATTAAATATCTTTCTACGAAGTTTCAAGTACCTAGCTTAAACTAAAATTAGGACCCCTACAAATTTTCGACAACTTTTTAACCGCTTTACGACATGAATTTTTAAAAACGCTGAAATTACTTTTCTTGTATTCTAATAATATGCCTTTTTCTTTTACTCAAAGAAATGTTTGATCTCCATACAAACTTTCAACCCTCTTTTCACCACCTTGGGGGATGAATTTTTAAAAACGCTTTAATTAGTTTTGTTGTTTTTAATATAATACCTCTATGCAAATTTCAAGTTCCTATCTTATAATAAAATTTGAATTTCCAAAAACTTCGAAATCTTTTTTTTCTTGTAAGCGGCTATTATGCCTTTCTAAGAAGTTTCAAAGCATTTGTAATGGTTTCAAACTTTCAACCCCTTTTTCACCATCTTAGGGGATGAATTTTCAAAAACGCTGAAATTCGTTTTCTTGTTTTTTAATAATATATCTTTTACCCAAGGTTCGAATTCATAGCTTAATATAAAAAATTGAACCCCATACAAACTTTGGACCCTCATTTCATCCCCTTAGGGCAGGGGTCGGCAACCTTTTAGCAGCCAAGGGCCACATAGCAGTTAACGAAATTGACGCGGGCCGCACTTTGATAATATCTATGACTTTATCAGGTATTGTCGTTTGTCAAAATTACATACAAAATAGCCAGGGAGGCTCGCGGGCCGCAAGTGAGAGGTTCGCGGGCCACATGCGGCCCGCGGGCCGCCTGTTGCTGACCCCTGCCTTAGGGGATGAATTTCGAAAAACCCCTTCTTAGTGGACACTAACGTTATAAAAACTACCTACTGTGAAAAGTTCAGCTCTCTGGGTCCAACGGTTTGGGCTGGGCGTTGATTTAAGTGAGTCAGTCAGTCAGTCAGGACTTTTACGTTTATATATATTATAGATATGTAACGTTTGATTTTGTTTGTCTTAGAAAAAATATTGTGTGCAAAGGAACATAATTAGGTCTTAATATTCTCGGGCCTGTCTTTACAAAACTCAACTTCGTTTCGTTTATACATATGCACGTGCACTGCCGTCATTATTCCCACTAGATCCGTGGCTAGGGCGGTGTATCGAATCAATTTCCCGACTGAAACCCTTATCAAGGTTCATGCGTAATCTGCCCGACGGGCCCATGGAGATAATTTGGACTATTTTAATGAGGCGCAATTATTCACTGGGGTCGGGGTTGATTCGTTTTTTGATATCGAATATGCGTATTAAAAATGTTTTAATGGCTTTTTCAGACGATTTCAAGTTTGTGGTTTGATTAGGTACTATGTTGACAACCGTTACTAATGTAAATGTCTACATCTACATCAATTGCATCTACACCGTTTATTTTTGATACGACCACATATTGTAAGGGTAGTTAAGTAGTAATAGTAGGGCGGCGGAACAGAGGTTTTAGGTTACTTTTCGTTCATGTCATCTCGGATATGGGTGAATATGGTATCAATGCATATAGTTTGATGTCCTGAACACAAATATATGAGAATCTCATAATGAGATGACAAGCGCGAAAATGGTGGGGGTAGTTACTGTGACGTCATGAAGTTGTCAGTACAAAGTTTTTAACTTTTTTCGTTTAAACATACCGTGTGGGGGTACCAAATGAAAGGGCTTTGTGAGTAATTTTTTTTAAGTGCCTCCCTTATCGCTGCATTCAGGAAAGAGCCGAAAGCGTTGGCAACATCTAGCGATACCGCCACGACTCTCTCTCTCTTCGCAGCCGCACCCTCACTGCACCTGCTCAATGTACTGAGAGCGTCTGAGGGCACGGAATTGTCCGGTCACCAAGGTTGGGTCCCGTTTCCCGCAGTCTTCCCTCCTTCCACTCTCGTCCGAATCGTCCTTCCCTGAGGCAGCCTCCGAATAGCTACTTGAGTCGGCCCCCGAGGTGTTTCAGGGGTTTACACCGTCTGGTCCCGGCGCCTTTTTACAGGACCTGAGGCGGTCCATTATCCCTAGCATTTCGTCGTCTGTAACCTTGCCTTGCCTTGCCTTGCCTCGCCTTGTTTTGCCTCGCCTCGCCTCGCCTTGCTTTGCCTTGTCTTCCCCACCCGCAAACCGCCCGATAAGGAACTTCGTTCGAAAAAAACCTTAAGAGGCCGGTGTCGATTTTAGTCGCAAAAATGTAAAATTGATAGATTTAGTCCGTGAAATTTTACACCTTTTGCTACCTAATTGAAATAACAAGTACTGGTTTCTATTAGCACGTCTTCTTATCTTACCTTTTATCAGATCAATTTTTTGAAAACAGACTCACTAAATTAGTAATGTTTGCTTTTCTGATGGACGTTTAGGTAAACGCGCGTAAAGCACTGATTTTGTCGCTCTTATTTGTAAATTTCGTAAAGTTTGGACTGCTTAACATGGCAATTTTGTATTACACATATCCTGTACTTGACGTTTATCAGACTACATTTTTATTATTATGACTTTGAAGTAGTGTAAATGAAAGTTAGACGAAATCAATTTCCTCCAGAAATTACTTCAAAACAAGTGACAATTTCTCTGAAAATCGACTTAATTTCAACGTAATTTTGATACTTAAACAATCTACAACATTTGCTGAAACTATTCTTATACATCAATTTGTATAATTTACCACCATGATTTTTTGATGAATTTTTAAAAACTGCCCCTTCTCTTCATGCATTACCGGTGACGCACGCGCGCGACCTCATTATTAAAAGGCAAGATGAGAAGATGTGCTAATAGAAATCAATACTTGTTATTTAGATATTACGTAACAAAACGTATATAATTTCAACGAATAAATCTATCAATTTTACATTTTTGCTCCAAAATCGACTACGGCCTCTTAATTTACAAATTTAGGTAGGTACTCCGATAGTACTATGCCACACACGTTGGCAACATAGTTCACATGTAGGCAATTTACTAATGAAAGCTATGTGAAATTAAGAAAAGAAAAGAAAAGTATTTGAAGTAAATCCAATAATGATCGCCTTAAATGCTGACGAAGTTTTCCCATTATAACTTGAAGCGTAGGCGCCGACGCCGATACCTACTCGCTAACTAAATCTTTTAGAGCTATTGCTATTTTAAACTTGAAGGAGAATTTAGACCTGCCTTTTATTTCCCTACCTACCTAGCTAAAATAGGGGGTGGAAAATATACCAGTACCTACAGGCAGCAACATTTTTAACTTCCCTAGGTAGTAATCTAACAGACCAACGGTGGCCGTTTCATTGCTTACGAAACACTGCACCATGGTATGCTCGCTGCAGTCAGTAGTAGCAAAGACTTACCTATATATCCATATGATTTTTTTATTCGTATTTATTATTTTTATATGATTTTGACCCATGTTCTTTCACTGATATGTGTTAAAATTGTTAAATAACAAACGAAACCGTTAACGCCATAGGCCAAAGGTTGGTATTGGTGGTAGCGCCATCTGTGCGAGAGCCGAGAACCAAATTTTCTTGATTTTCGAGGCACGTTTTTTCGTTAGACTTTACTCATCTTATACGGTTTGCTAACATCAAAGATAGATATGACTCCGTAATAAATGGATACAGTCTAAGGAAAAAACGTGCCTCGAAAATCACGAAAATTTGATTCTCGATCAGATGGCGCCACTAGTTTTGGCCTACTCTCGTATAGAGGGCGTTGACGGTTTCGTTTGTTATTTATAATTTTAACGCATGTCAGTGAAAGAACATGGGTCAAAATCATATTAAAATAATTAATACAAATAAAAAAATAATTTATCTATATTTAAATACATTTTAACGTATTTTTATAAATCTTCATTTTTAGTTTTAAAGTATGTCGATAGATGGCAGTGAATTTACAGTGGTTACAAAATTTACTATGATAGTACTGTACCGCTCTATCATACAGTCACGCTCCGTGATTGTTGATCCATCTAGGGCTCTAGCTAAATTGGACATTCCATAACGTAAGCATTGAACAACCTATTTAGTTAGAACTTAGAATCCTAATGGCTCAACAATCACGGATCACGGAGCGTAACTGTACATAGGTACTAACACAGAGCAAGTCAAATAAAAGCTTGTAAAAAGTGCGAAACGTTACTCTTACCGCCATCTGTTGTTAACACTCAAAACTACAGTAGGAGCATCCAGTCCGGTTTACATTCGCGTGCAAGTGCAAGCCACGAGCCGAACCGCGAGCCGGACTTAAACCGGACTGTGACCGGACTTGACTGATTTTGTTGAGTATTGTCAACGTTCAATTATAAAACACCAATATCATTGATATTATACGCGGTACCTAAAATAAAATATTAATATAGATAATAAATGTAAAATAAAATATTATTTCTGGAAAAAACATTAAAGACCACTCTTTATTAGTGATTACCTTTTGTGACGTCTTGACGTTCGAAAGAGATGCAGATATAGGTCATTTCTTCGCACCCACGTGTATGCGAACCACCACGAGCGAGCAAAATTGCGTTCGTGTATTGTCGACAGACCTCGTTTTTGTCGTGTGATCACAGCGCCACGAACGGCAGAACGGCACACTAGCCAGCAGTGTTGCCAAGTTGGCATAAAATATGCCAGATCTGGCATACTTTCACGCTTTAGCATCAAATCTTTCCATTTAGCATCTGGCATATTTTTAGCATATTTTGCACCAACTTGGCAGCAACAATATGCGCCATCGCTTTATGTGGTTAATATATATATATTTTTATATGAATTTTCAGTGCAATATAACATTTAACACTTGTATTTCTGTATACATGTACACACTATGTATGCTTGATTGCCACCGACGTGGTATAAAAAAAAAACGGTGGCTAAAAAATAAGTGCATTCCCGTTGCCAGGGAGGTTTTGGGATTATGTTTACGATATTTCGAAATAACTTAGGGCTCGTCCAGGCATCCCGACAGAATGATCAAAGCGAGGTCAATCCAATCAGGAAAAAAATGGTGTCAATCCCATCTAGCGTCCACAGTTCCACACGTACACAATTTAATTACCAATTTTAGGATTATGGTGGCATTCGAGCCCTGGAAATGAAAATCGAAAAATGGAATTCTTGCGTCCTTATCTCCATTTGATCGGTCAAAATCTTAAAAATCAAATCAAGTGTGATCGGCGTCTAGCTATCACGGTTCATGAGATACAGCCTGGTGACAGAGAGACGGACAGGCAGACAGACAGACAGACGGGCAGATGGACAGACGGACAGTGGAGTCTTATTAATAGGGTCCTGTTTTACCCTTTGGGTAAGGAAACCCTAAAAAGCGGCAAATTTAAAAAAGTTGGCGTGAAGCGTTATTGTCCCATAGAAAATTTGAATTTCGCGCCTTTTTCTACTGACAAAACGATGTATTTTACTGCATATTTTTAGACACCATATTATTTTGAACCAAATTTTCTTGATTTCCGAGGCACGTTTTTTCGTTAGACTTTAGTCATCTTATACGGTATGCTAACATCAAAGATAGATATGACTCCGTTATAGATGGATACAGTCTAAGGAAAAAACGTGCCTCGAAAATCACGAAAATTTGATTCTCGATCAGATGGCGCCACTACCTTTGGCCTACTCTCGTATAGAGGGCGTTGACGATTTCGTTTGTTATTTATAATTTTAACGCATATCAGTGAAAGAACATGGGTCGAAATCATATAAAAATAATTAATACAGATAAAAAAGTCATTTATCTATATTTAAATACATTTTATCGTATTTTTATAAATCTTCATTTTTAGTTTTAAAGTGTGTCGATAGATGGCAGTGAATTTACTGTGGTTACAAAATTTACTATGACAGTACCGCTCTATCCTATTATATCCTCTTTGAGCATATTTAAATGTAAATTTCAAAAAAAATTGCATATTTGGGGCATATTCTAGAGATTAGTCTAGCATTTTTTTCAAAATCAGAGTTGGCAACACTGCTAGCCAGTTGAGAAAATTGACTCAGACTCGCCGTGTTCGTGTAGTTCTATATCTCCCCAACTTCATAAAGTGAGTACTGATTTAATTTATTAATTTAATTATATCACTTACATTTAAGCGTATAATAGGAGTTTATTCTGTGATATGCATATTAAAAGTGTTTCGCGGTAATCAATGAATCATCGCCCTAACCTAAAACTATTTTATAGTTGTTTTTCCAAAATTCTGGTTTAAATAGATATGATAGTACTATTTTCGTCTTAATTGTTACTATACTGATCTAATTTCTTTTTAGTTTGAGCGTATTTCTAACTTTAGTTGCTTACGTAATTGTGACATTACGACACATTGTGCCTTGGACTTCCAAAGACGCGTGACATTGATCCTGATTTGTAAAAAATACCACTAGCCAGTGTTATCTAATTTGGTAGGCAGGTTGAAGACTATTTAGCTGTAAACTTTTAATTCCCAAACAAACTTTAATATGTCCACAACATTTCGTCATACATACCATTATATAAAATAAGTTTTTCCTTGAAACTGAAAATGTAGTGGAAATTCCAATTATCTAACCTTCGTTACATAAAGCCATGGTCATTTACGCAACAGAAGTCATTATCCATTGATTTTTCTTAAGGAAATACTTGTAATTAGGAAATGTCATTCATATAATCAATTCATAATATTTTAATATTATCAATAAATGAGTATGAAGAGTATAGTACTTTTATTGTGAGCTTCGTTTCATTTCTTGTTTTGTCTTAGTTTTGTATTCTGGTTAATTGTTAAAAAAAGGAGTGGGTATAATAATTATTGTGTATGCACATAGTGCAGATATGAGTTGTAACCAGATTTATTTGAAACATTCAATTCAAGACTAAACTAGTTACAGGTACTTACTGGTACTTACTCTTTTAGTCATACCTGAACAACAATGGTGGATTGTTTTCTTTACATGTAGTACTAACTATAATATTATTAACTATTGATAATGGTATAAAATAATCACATTTTCCAGTCTAGTATGAGAAATTGACCTGACTTGACACTATTATTTCCAAATATTTTTTTTTTTGGCCAATACAAATCAACTCTATAGTTGACCATTATAGCGTCTTACCTATAGATTGGTATGTTATCAACTGCCTCAGTTGATGGTAGACCCATAACAGCAACATATTTGACGACTAGCTTTTTCCCGCGACTTCGTTTGCGCGGACTTAGTAACAGCAGCTAAATTCTCATGGCAATCATTCAATTTGGGCATATTATGCACACAAATTAGCAGGCACTTATTAATTATCTTAATTCTACCCCGCTTTTCTTAAGGGATGATTTTCGGGATAAAAACTATCCTGTGTCCTTCTCCAGGACTCAAACTATCTCTATGCCAAATTTCATCTAAATCGGTTCAGTGGTTTAAGCGTGAAGAGGTAACACACAGACAGAACGACAGACAGACAGACTTTCGCATTTATAATATTAGTATGGATTGTTAAACCTTGTCACATTGCAATAGGGTTTAGTAATTGTCTGTTATCAGATCACTGCTAATAATGGTTCAAGAAATAAAGTAACAGGAGGTTGATGGAACAAATTGAAATTATACTGTTATTATTTCAATATCTTATTGTAGTCAGACTTTTAACTTTATATTTGATATTTCAGGAAAAATGGGCGTACCTGCAGGAAACGCTGAAAATGGCAAGAAGATCTTTGTCCAGAGATGCGCACAGTGCCACACAGTAAGTTTTCAGTCCAGCTTTAAACTTATGGGAAACAATAGTATAGAGCAGGCGTTCTCAAAGTGTGCTCCGCGGACCCCTAGGGCTCCGCAAAGCCTCTGTGGGGGCTCCGCGAGAAAAAGCGAATAAAAATCAATAACCAGCTCGCCTATATCTCTGGTCCACAGTTAATTTGTCAAACGAAACTTTAATTTGGGGCTCCGTCAAATATTTTGCTTTCCAAAAGGGTTTCATTGCCAAAAAAGTTATAGGTTATAGGTGTTCGCGGGCTAGGTTTCCGCAACTCGACGTCTTACGATGCGCCTATTTTGCGTGATGGGTTGCCGGCACTACTCCTGCCAACCCAACTCCTCCAAGAAGCCTAGCAGACCCTTGATGTTGCCGACGACTTCTGGGAGAGACCCCGGCGAACCGAGGTATTGTGCCCGGTATTCTGCCACCCCTGGACATTCGAGTATGACGTGGGCGGCTGTCTCTTCTGCCTCCATGCATGCCCTGCAAAGGGGGCTATCTGTAACACGCATGGTTAGTAAGTGTTTGTTTAGTGAGGCGTGGCCAGTTATGGCTCCAGTTAGTAGCCGGAGTTGTGGCCTCTTCAGCAGTCGCAGCCTCCGTGACAGACCTGGGTTGATCGTCGGGAGGGCTTCCTTCGCCTGTCTGCAGGTACCTAGGTTAGTCCAATACTGTTGGTGTTTTACCTTGGTGTTGTGTCGCAGCATGTTCCGGAGCCAGGCATATGGCAGAGGTAGGATTGGCTCCGGTCCTGCCACCTTCAGTTCCGAGCCTCCTCTTGCTAATATGTCGGCTGCATCGTTACCTCGCGAGTTGCTGTGTCCTTTAATCCACTGCAGAGTTACGCTATTGGTGGTACATACCTCTGATAGAGCTTTGTGGCATTCGTAGATTAGCCCTGAGGTCAAAGTATAACTTTGCAGGGCTTGTAATACCGACCGACTATCGGAGAGTATGCGGATGGGGTAGTCCAGTACTTTCCTTGAGACGATTGCGTGTGCTGCCATTATGATGCCCATACATTCTGCCTGGAAGACTGTGTTATGTGCACCAAGTGGTGTCGAGATGTGTATGTTTAGGTCCTCTGAGAATGCCCCAGCGCCAGTGCCTGACCTTGTCTTTGATCCATCCGTGAAGATTCTCAGCTCCCTTGGGTTGAGTCCTTCATGGGGTTCTTCGTGTAATTGTATTTTGTACTTTTTGTCGAAGACGAATTGCCTGGGTATCCTGTCAGTCACCGCCTCAATTAGCGGTTCCTTACCTATGGCCTCGTAGAGGATCTCGGTGTGTGGCACCCTAGGCGGTCTCCAGAGATTAGATTTTTTGAGACGTACCGCCGCAGCTAGCGCTTCCTGTTGTATAAAGAGGTGCAGCGGCGGCAGGCCCAGTAGGGCTTCCAGGGCCGCAGTTGGTGTTGTTCTCATGCAGCCCGTGGCCGCCATACAGGCCAGCCTCTGGAGTCGTTGTAGTCTAGCTTCCACTGTGGATAGTTTGGTGCGTGGCCACCATACTATCGCGCCGTAGCTTATTATTGGTCGTATGATTGCCTGGTAGAGCCATAGAATTATCCTGGGAGTTAGTCCCCAGGTTTTACCAACCATTCTACGACATTGCCAGAATGCGATTGTAGCTTTGTCAATTTTGCTGTTTAAGTGATTGCTCCAATTTAGTTTGCTGTCGAGTATTACCCCTAAATACCTTACCTCTGCAGATAGTTGGAGTTCTGTATTGAACAGTTTGGGAAGGCGGTAGTTTCCCAAATTGCGTTTGTTGGTGAACATAACCAGCTCCGTCTTGCGTGGGTTGACTGTGAGTTCGTTGTTAATGCACCAGCGCTCCACGATGGCTAGTGCAGAGCGGGTAACCTCGCACACCGTACCTGAATGATTGCCGCTCGTTAGTATCACTATGTCGTCGGCGTAGCCGATCGTGTAGTAGTGATTGTTGTTTAGTGTAGTGATCAGGTCGTTCACCACTAGGTTCCATAGAAGTGGTGATAGGACTCCGCCTTGGGGGCATCCCTTTGCCACTAGTGCCTGTTGTGTCTCACCTGTCCCGAGTTTGATGACTCTCTGGCTCAACATGTTGTTTATCCATTTGGTCATAACTGCATTCGCACCGTGCCTTACCAGTGCTGCTGTTATGCTGCTGAACCTGGTCCTGTCGAAAGCTCCCTCTATATCAATAAAGGTTCCTAAGCACATGGACCTGCTTTTGATCGCCACCTCGATTTTGCTTACCACTGCATGAAGTGCCGACTCTGTAGATTTGCCAGGGCTGTAGGCATGTTGGTTGGGATGTAGGGGCACATTACTTAGCACCCTCTCCCTCAGATACCTGTCGCACAACCTCTCCAAGGTTTTCAGCATGAAGGAGGTCAGGCTGATGGGCCTAAACGATTTAGGATCCGAGTAGTCGCCTTTACCTGGTTTCGGTATGAAGATCACTTTGACCTCTCTCCATCTTTTCGGCACATATCTGTGAGCCAGGCAGGCGCGCAGAACGATGGTCAGCTTCAGGGTGAGATGCTTCCCGCCCCATTTGAGTAGCGCAGGGAAGATCCCGTCCGTTCCTGAAGACTTGAAGGAGTCAAAGCTGTTTATGGCCCACTGCGTGCGCTGTAGGCTGATTACCTCGTGTGTCTGTAGCCACTCGTCCTCTGTCGGAGTAGTCTCCTCTTCCCCCAGACTCACTGGGTGCGATATAGCGCAGTCCGGGAAGTGTGTTTGCACCAGGACCCGCTCTGCTTCCTCCGGTGAGTTGGTGAGAGAGTTGTCTGGCTTACGCAGGGATCCTAAGGTAATAGTCGAGTTGGTGGAGAGGACCTTCCTTACCCTGTTAGCTTGCATGGTGGTCTCAATGTCAGTACAGAACTTGCGCCATGAGTTTGTGCTTCTGTACCTGAGACGTTTTTTGTACGCGGCCTTGGTGGACTTGTAGTTATCCCAGTCCTCGTCGGCGCCAGTGTTCATAGCTCTGTTGAGTTGCCTTCTCATCTTGCGCCTGAGTCTCTCCAGCTCAGGTCCCCACCAGTTGTTCTTCCTTCCGCTTCCTGTCGGTGGGGTGGATAATGGGCATGCCTGTTGGTAGCAATCCAGGATAGTGTTCGTGAGGATGTCTACCTGTTCTTCAATTCTCGCTGTGCCTTCCAATTTGAGGGGACCCCCCTGCTGTTCCAATGCTGCGCTTAAACGCAGGGTGTAGAGGTCGCGATTCGTCCTACGTGGGTCCCGCCTTGGTACTGCTGTGAGTGTTTTTACCTGAATGTCAAATCGAATCCACCTGTGGTCTGAGCACGACACCTCCTCCGATACATGCCAGTCCGAGACGAGTTTCGATGCTTCTTCGGTCGCTAGGGTCAGATCAATGATTGTTCTGCTCCGTCTGTTTATGAATGTCGGTTGTGAACCTGTGTTAAGGAGGTTAAGGTTTGTGGTGAATAGGTATTCGACGAGCTTCTTACCTCTCTCGTTACCTGTCTCCATGCCCCATAGGGGGTGGTGTGCGTTTGAGTCGGTAGCCACGATGAGTTCGAGCCCCGCCTCTTCGCAGTAGTTGACCAGCCTTGTCATATCGTGAGGTGGTGGGTCGTCCGCCTCCGGCATGTACACAGAGGCTACGACCATTTCCTGCAGGCTGGAGTCTTGCGCCCCGTGCAGCCTTATGGCACACAGGTCTCTGGAACAGAAGCTCGTTAGAGGTTGCGCATGTATATCATTAGTTGTGTATATGCAGGCCCGGGGGTTGTCCGGACCCGAGTAGACTGTTAGCTTACCTCCTAAGTTACGGAGCCCGCAGACAGAGCCTCTTCTGACCCACGGCTCCTGGATCAGAATTACGGCTGTGGTGTTGACCTCCAACCACTTCCGGATCTGTGCCGTCGCCGTTTCGCTGTGGTGGAGGTTGGCTTGGAGGAACTTACCAGTCGGCGAAGGGAGCTCCACTACTGGGATCACCCTCCTCCATCGGTTCCTCCTCCTTGCCGATGGCCAGCTTACCTAGCCCCTGCGCGCATTCCCCTTCATCCTCCGAGGAGACAAGGAGAAGTTCTTCTTCATCCTTCTCGGAGACTGGAGCGGACTGCGCTGGGGCTTGGGACTCAGGTACCTGGACTTCGTCCACAGGTGCCTGCGTCCCCTCGGTAGTGACCATGGGCTCGGGTGGTGCAGTGGTTCTGTCGTCAGTGGTGACAGTGCTACTGGCGGGCGGCTGCTCCGTGAACTTGCCGCGCTGCCCCTCGAACTTCACGTACACCGACCCCAGCATAAAGCCGAGCCGGCGTCCGTGGTCCATCAGGGGCTTCACGGCCGTTTCCGGAACACTGACGACAGCGAACGTTTCCGTTCTCTGCACCTCGCGCCGGTTGAGCAGCCAGCGGTCTATTTCCGCCCACGGGTTCTGGTAGCGAAGGGCTCTGCCTACTTCGCCGAAGTCTTCCCAGACACCCGGGAACAGGATGCCGCAGCGTACTCGTTTGGGCACCTCGCTCTGGCGCTTGACCACCACCTTCTCCCCCTTATCGAGGGTGATGGTAGCCGCGCTGCGCTTGAGCCATGCCAGTGTGGCCTGGTCCTCGCACCACAACCTAAGGGAGCCGTTAGCCAGTGTTGGCTTGCCCCTAAAGATCGGGCCTGCGGGAAGGCGTTCGGTGGGCTGCTTAGCTTCCTTCGAGAGAAGGGCTAGCAGTTGCCTCTGGACTTCGTCCGACTGCTGTAGGGTCAGGTGTCCTGAGGTGGCAGTGGTCACCGCCACCAGCAGGTCAGCCTTTGCAGCCTCCGCATAGTCGGCGCGGAGGATTTCACCAGGCGCTTCAGTCCTCTGCTTCTTAGGCTCGCCTCTGGGAGAGATGGTCTCATCCAGACGAGCCCTCTTGGCAGACGACCGGGCACCCTGGTTACTCCCTCCTTCAGCCCTGGTCCCTGGCGCGCCCTTTGCCTTGGTGGGGGCACGGTTTGTAGCTGGTGGTCCAGCTGTTGTCCGCGTCTCTCCCTTCCCAGGGGCGCCTTGTGGGGGCACTGAGGCGGTGTTTAGAGCCGCTTGGCGCAGCTTCCTTAGTTTCCGCCGCTGCTTACTGTTAGGCTTGTGCGGCTTGGCCGCAGCTGTAACAGTGGGAGGCGGAGGCACAGGGAGTTCCACCCGCTTACCGGGTTTCTTCTTCCGCGCCTTTCTGGACACTTGAATGGTCCATCCGGCCTCCAGCTGAGCGGAAACGGGGTCCAACGCCGGGGTCTGCTCCGTGACAGGGGGTTTCCCTCCTGCCGGAACAGCACCCGTGGATGTTCCCGGCGTTGGCAGTAGGGCAGGACGCTGTGGTCCTGAGCCTACTGGTCTGGGGACGAACGCAACAGGATTTCGTGCCTTCGGTTTCCCGTCAGCTCTCCGTCCCGATGCGGTCTGCCCCCTGGGTGGCGGTACTGTCGAGCCAGCGCCGCCACGGGGTCTGTTGTGTCTGTGTCTGTGTGGTGTCCCTACAGGCAGGGTTGCTTCCGCCTTCCTGTAGGCACGTGTTGAGGAGGGGGGAACTGTCAGGACAGCTCCATCTCCCTCTGGTGTATTGTGTTGTGTGGAGGGGGGAACTGTCGAGACAGCTCCATCTCCCTTTGGTGTGTGGTGTAGGGTGGAGGTTTCCAGTACAGCAGGAGCTGCGCCGTGTCCCTCCGGTAGTGGGGTGTTTGGGGATCTAGATGTATCCATTTTTTATTGTCTGTGATTTCACCTCTCGAGCTTCCCACCCTCCATGGAGCCCGCACCTTTGGGGATGTCACTTGGACACCAGGAATACCCAAGAGGTATAGGTGTGTTGAGGTGGGACTCATGCGCGACATCGGGAGCTGCAGACACGTGGCTGTGGGAGACGATCCCATCTCCCCCAGTGGTTCCACGCGCCCTTGCCCCGTCAGCATGGCCGAGCCCCCGGCATCCTCCCAGAGGACGCCCCTCCCCACACCTTGCCAGCGGACCGTACCACCTCGACCGTACGGGACGCGTGTCCAATACCCTGCAGTGGCTAGTTGCAGGGCTACCGTTTCGCCGGAAATTCGGACCAAAAAGGGCGTATTGGCCCACAGGGGGTAACTAACCCCGACCCCCTGCAGGCCTCAGCCCCCAGGACTCCTGCATCCCCGCTTACGGCGCTCTACTGCGCAGGACTTACGCAGGTAGGTGAGTATAGTCCGCTTAGGTCACCTACACCCTAAGCGGAACTGGGAGATCCGTACAGCATAGCTAGCAATTTGACCTAAATCAAATTACTAGCCATGCCGTACTGGAATCTCCAGAGTGTGTCATATCCCGTTCGGGTTTTTAGGTCCTCGCGGGTTATGACGTCGCCTTCATACTTAGCTACTGGTGGCCCGGGGCAGATGTAATGTGCGACGCCCGACCGACCACCAGTATTACCAGGGTGTACGGCCCACCCAAGTGGGGTGGACTCGTCCATGGCCCGCGGCGGCAGTGCCATGGACGACGGGGACGTGGTATGATAGACTTGAGGGGGTAAGCACTGTGAGTTCAGCGTCGCACACCTGCACTCACGCACCTACCCCCCCCCCCTACACCCCAAGCCAAAAAAGTTTGATCCACTACTATAGCGGTAAAATTTACATTTACACCTTGTCATGCAGTTACCATGTTCAAGTAGGTATCCCAAACTTTACATTTTCTTATTGCATCTGCCAATAGCCCCCTTTGTTAACCAGCAAAGGGCCATTTGGCTCATTGTAAATAGGAAACAAAGAGGATAGACAAAGACTTACCTTAGCTACATGTAATACTTAGGTATTATAGCTTTAAATACACGAACATGACACAAATGAACACTTTTTCCTTTTAATCTTTCATTGTTATCCTTTACACTTGTCAATTAAACATAATTTTCTACCTGAGTTTAACTAGAATATGGTACCATGGTACCAACGCGTCACGTATTTTCCGTCACTGGTTTTTATGTGTTCTTTTTAATGTTAGCAAACTCTTTTGCAACCTGACAGCAGAAAGTATTTAATTGTGAACTTGACATTGATGTCATCATTCATATTAATCAATATCAGATTTTGCGATTTTGGTAGTAAGAAAAGGTAATAGGGTAGATATTTCCTAAGACGGTCGAATGGATTTACGCTATTTGAAGTTAAGCAATACTCATCCCCGCTTCATAAAATTAGTAATAATTACATTCTTTTGACTAAAATATATTGATTATACTCTTGATTTTGACTTTGGCAAAAATGAGGAGTTTGAATAATAATCTGACCACTTCACATTTATTAACTTCTTTATTCTGTAAATTCAGGTAGAGGCTGGCGGCAAACACAAAGTAGGCCCCAACCTCCACGGCTTCTTCGGACGCAAGACTGGACAGGCCGCCGGATTCTCATACTCAGATGCCAACAAGGCCAAGGGTAAGTTTTGAACAAAATATGTATAAAAATTATATGATCTTCTTCCTTGTCGTATCCTCATGGCTGAGGGATGTGACCAATGTGGACACTCTGCACCAGTGCTCTCCAGGCTGCTCTGTCTTGGGCCCAGTGCATGCTAGCCTGCAGTGTGGCGTTTGTCTCTGACTTTATTCTGTCTGATCTTTGTTTTGCGGTTTATACTTCTGTTCTCCCATATTTTCTGGAGTCTTTTCACTGCACCTTTGGCCATCTGTGCTCTTCTGACCACCTCTTGGCCGCATTCACCATCGTCGTTTATTTTTGATCACATACACAAACTTGTTTACAACCTCCAAATCGTGCAACTCGTTCGTTCTCTGCGTATGACCAGGACGATCAATTAACATCGACTTCGTCTTGCTTCTGTTGATTTTAAGACCATACTCATTGCTGACGAGCTCAATCCTTCGCAGCAGCATTGCAAGTTCTTTTTCAGAGGCACCTATTATAGTCGTGTCGTCTGCGAAACGGAGGTTATTGATTTTTTGGCCACCAACCTGGATACCACCCTCCCAGCCTTCCAATACCCTTCTCATTATGTGTTCACCGATGAGATTGAACGGCTGCGGTGACAAGATACAACCTTGCCGCACTCCTCGTTCAGCTCTAAAGGGTTGTGACACAGTGTCCTCTATCCGCACTCTAGACTAGCTGCTTAAGTATAAGTTTAATTATATGATAGATAGGGTTAAAGTTTAATCCGTAAGTTGACAATCACAACAAACAACATGCAATAAATTTGTGGCATCCAAATAATGGTAATCAATTATCTTTATTTCATGGTGACATTAGTAGAGTTATGAAGTTCTTGAGAGCATTCTTTGTTTTGTAAAATGTTCTTGGACAAGAATATTCTCCATGAAAGCGGAAATATCACAATTGAGAGAATTGAGAATGGCACAAAATTCTACTCATTAGACGTCTAAGCCGTGCGAAAAGGTTAAAAATCTCGCAAATTTCATATCATGAGTATAATGGTCTGAACTGAGCTAATGAGCCGCGATTGACCTTATTAAATTCAAGATCACTATGTCAACTTGTCTTGAACATGATGATGATGATAACAAGGTTCATTATCATTAATCATCAAGTAACACCATCAAGTTGCTAAACTGATAAATCTGTAAATTAAACATTGGAATATAATGTCAAATTAATGTGTATCCAAGTGGAAAAACTTGTAGTGGCTAGTAAATTATCACGCATTGGCTCGAGCTTATCGATAAGTACCACGTGTTGTTACGAAGTGTTGAAATCGTATGCAATCAACATTCATGACGTGTGGTCTTACGCAATGGACAATGTGCGAAGTTCATGTTTAATTATTTCATACATAGAAAAGGTTTCAAAGCAAAGAATTTAAAATAAAGACAATTATTTTATATTTAATCGCTTATGAAGCTAGTAAAATCTAATATTGTCTTCGGTTACCGCGATAGTTACTCATGAAATAAAACTATGAACACGCGGGTGCGAGTCACCCGTTGACCACGAACGCTGTAAAGAGTTCGAAACGTCGGGATGTATTATAAATTCAATATACGCGATATAATCCGTTTTCATAGTTTTATTTCACTAGTAAAATCTATTAAAACATTTTACCTGAATGCTCCTTAAATATTTGGGGGGCGATTTATAAGATGTATAGTATAAAGAAGTAACTTGCTCCAACATATTATAAATAAGTATAATTATTTATATTACAGGTATCACCTGGAATGAGGACACCCTGTTTGAATACCTGGAGAACCCCAAGAAATACATCCCCGGAACCAAAATGGTGTTCGCCGGTCTGAAGAAGCCCAACGAACGCGGGGACCTCATCGCGTACCTCAAGAGCGCGACTAAGTAAAGTAATCAAACAAATTATTAGGAAAATTACAGAACGAGAAGCATTTTCCATTATGTTACTGGAATCTTCTTCTGTTCATAGCCCAATCAGTATCATTTAACTAATGTATTTGCAATGTTATTGCACAATAGTTACCTATTTCATGTCATCATACCTAGGGTATACTTGTAATTATGTGATCAGACATTTATTTATTAAGAATACCGTGTTGTTCTGAGATGATCACTGCGCTAACATAAGATGTTATTCACAATTTTTAGGTACTGAGAGTGTGATTTAAATGTTAATAAATTATTAATAGTGATCATTAAATAGCTTTTTATTTGTATTATGTACAAGAGATTAGACATGGTTTAATTATTTATTTTATTAATAAAAAATGTTCGCTTTATTTTCCCTTTGTTGATTTTAATCCCTAAATTTACGTAATACAGAAGGATGAAAGAGAGTGCCTACAACCTCAAGTCAAGTGCCAGTTTTTGTTTTTCGAAAATTCGTGGTAAATAAATTGCACTACCTCACTATCATTAACAGGTCTAGGAAAAGGATACAAAACGCAACCCTATAAACCAAAGGTGCTTAGCACACTGCATACTATTCGCACGTCGTCTAGTGTTTGAGCGAGACAACTCATCGCGCTCGCACATCGAAACGACTTGCGAATCGTATCCAGTGTGCTAAGCGCCTAATAGTTATTTGTGCAACGAGAGGAAAGTTTTGTTTTTCTTGCGAGTGTTTATTTTGAGTCCCGAGAAAGCGAAAGATTCTATAATTGAATCACGAGCGAAGCGAGTGATTCTAAGGTAGAATCTTGAGCGTAGCGAGGGACTCAAAAAAACGAGATGTAAAATAACTTTGCTCTCGTGTTGCACACATAATTTTTCACCTCGGTAGTGAGAACATATTAAAGGTTAAATGTATTTCGAATTACACAGAATAAACAAAAAAAAAGTATTATAATATGTACGATACGAGACCGGACCGGACCGGACCGTACCGTAAAAAAAAGTAATAAAAGTATCAAGTTCATGGCCTTAACTAAATTAAAAAGCTACATTGTTTCACTCCCTGGAGTGAGGAAAGTCGCACTTTCCTCAATCCAGGGAGTGACAAAAGTAGGCTTGTTCGAGCTGCTGAGGTGAAAAGTGAATTGCGCGGTAGTTATATATTCACTATAAACAATGTTTGGGATACACTGCAGATGTATACAGAAACAATCTTTCGGCTCGCAGTGTGGACGATCTAAGATACAATGAACTTTGCAATAAACAATATAGTGTTTATAGCTGGTCAAGCAAATCTTGTCAGTAGAAAAAGGCGGCACATTTAAAAAATGTAGGCGCGAAGGTCGTCTAAGAGAAAATTTGAATATCGCGCCTTTTTCTACAGACAAGATTTGCTTGACCAACTATAGTTAATTTACCGCAACTGTTTCTGTGTTTCAGAAACAAGTGGATTTCTGTTTCTTAAACCGTGTTTCTAAACAAATTTTTTTTTAATACTGAATACGTGGCTTTATTCGTCTGCGTACGGCTTTCGCGCGGACAGTACTGCAGTACACTAGAACTGCCTACCGCAATCATCGAAAGACTGTATCCTTCTGTGTCGGCCGAATATGCAAGAGCGATAGAGAGAGGCGAATAATAATTTTCGGTGTTGGCGGTAGGACCTCAGAAGCAGGTAAAACCCTATTATACAATTACACATTCGGCAACAAGCAATGACATATTTCATTTCGGTGTATCGGAGATTTTGCTCCTTTTCTACACTATGTTATAGTTGGTCAAGCAAATCTTGTCAGTAGAAAAAGGCGTGAAATTCAAATTTTCTATGGGATGATGACCCTTCGCGCCTACATTTTTTAAATTTGCTGCCTTTTTTATACTGTCAAGATTCGCTTGACCAACTATATCACAGTTGCAGTGCTTGAAAGCACTTTAGCAAAAAACCATACACACCCGGGCATGCATATTGCGAAGGGTGGTATTCCATCTATCCAATTTTGGTACAACGTGTATTTGCGTTTCACATTTTGCTTAATGAGAGAGTGAAACGCAATGCACGTTGGACACAGATCTTCAACAAGTGGAATACCACCCCAAGAGCAATGGCTTGTCAGGAGGCCCCGGGATGTCAGGCCTTTGCACATAGCATGACCGGCCCGGGCCCGTACCGTGCCCGCACCGTCGCACTCCCGAGCCCCGGTCATGACGTAATGCTTTCCATAGAAAACAACGCGCCGGAAGCTCCGGCCCGGTCACGCCCCGGTCTAACGTGAGTCATCCTTAAGGCCAGTATACGAGACGCGAGTGTAAACGGTGGGCTCGGCTCGCGTGGAGGAGCGGTTTTTTGGGCACGATTCAAAGGGGCTCGCGCGCTTGCTGTTTACATTCGCGTCCGGCTGTCATTCGGCTACAAACCTTAAGGGCCGTCCACACTCGTGCGCGAATCGCGGAGCGAAGCTTGACGAGCTAACCAGCTGTGGCCGAGGAGACACGAGGCGAGAGTGTAATCATTAGCTCGACGAGCTCCAGGCGAGAGAGACGAGACGAGCCGAGCCACGAGCCGCGAATATAAATCTAGAGCCCACTCCAGACTACGCGCCGCGAAGCCGCGAACGCGAGTGTGGAGTCGATTTCGCTGATTAGCGAACTACACTCCACACTCGCGTTCGCGGCTTCGCGCCGTGATTCGCGCATGAATGTGGAGGGACCTTAGTAATAAACAATGATGTCTAATTGAGTGGAAATGAGGTTTTTAGGGTTCGTAGCGAAACGGTAAAATAGGGACACTATTACTAAGGCTTCGCTGTCCGTCCGTCTGTCACCAAGCTGCATGCCAAGCTGTATCTCATGAACCGTGATGAAATTTTCACAGATGTATTTCTGTTGCCGATATAACAACAAACACTAAAAACAGAGTAAAATCAATATTTAAGTGGGGCTCCCATACAACAAACGTGATTTTTTTGCCGTTTTTTGCGTAATGGTACGGAACCCTTCGTGCGTAAATCCGACTCGCACTTGGCCGGTTTTTTTTTATTTGTGGCAATCACCTAGTCTATCTGTCAATTTGACGTTTCTGCATACTAACATATTTGCCATTATCGCTACTTTATAAATCGAGGATTTCTATTATTCGTGATGAATACGCTACGTTTAGGTGTTAAGGTTTATATTACAATAATGTTATAAAACACGAACATTAACTCTTTGCTGTATCAGACAGTTTCAGCTTGAAGGGAAAAAGAAGAATGTGTGTGGATCTAAGATAATGCTAGAATATCAAATAATAGTGCTAAAATACAAAATCTTTACATTAATTAGACAAAACCCGTTAGAGATATAGTAAATTATATTTTTATTGGTGACAAAATTGTGTAGAAGACTGCACATTGCCTGATCAATTATGCCAATCTGAGATTCAACTTCTAGGTAAGTGTCCAAAATATAGGCATCTTAATATTTTTATCTACGTATTACAATTTTATTTAATCTATCTTGTCTATTTATTTTTGTAAATGTCACTACGGTATTTTTATATTTGTTTTGTTTTCCTTATTAGCTATATAACAAGAAGTAAATCAAATCTAAACCATTAGAAATGGCTCAAGCGACCATAGTACTGAGTTTCCATGAAATTCTTCTCCATCAGTCAGATGTCGATCTTCTGGACGGGCCATATTGGCTCAATGACACTATAATATCATTTTACTTTGAATATCTTGAACGAGTATTATTTACTAACAACGATGAATTACTATTTGTAACTCCGGAAGTGACACAATGTATAAAAATGGTTGGAACGGATGAAATCAATACTTTTTTGGAACCACTTGGTATAAGTAGGAAGAAGTTTGTTTTTTTTGCGCTAAATGACAATAATTTCCCGGACATGGCAGGAGGCTCACACTGGAGCCTCTTAGTGTACTCCAAGCCAGAGAGCTGTTTTTACCATTTGGACTCGTCATCGGGGAGCAATCACAATGTGGCATGGGAGTTTGCCAGTCATTTAATATCATACTTTTCACCTACAGGTAAGCCTAACAAAATATGATTTTATTTGGTTTTTCTAATGTTCATCTGATGTAAGAATTAAAAAATTTATTGTTTTCTCATACATCCACAATAATTATATTATCTGTGACATTGCGTAAGTTTTTTTTTCTAATTTGTTTTGTTTGTTGTAGGTTCAATAAACTTTGTAGACAAGGAATGCCTCCAGCAAAGCAACGGCTATGACTGTGGAATTCACGTGATTTGCAACACAGAGAGGCTGGCTGAATGTGCCCACAGAAATGGCCATATTGGCATGTGTAACATGACAGTCAAGATCTACCCTGGCACCAAGAGAAGAGAGATTCTTGAAATTATTAGAAACCTGTCTAGTTCTCATTGACTATAAAGTCATGATACATTTCACTTAAAAAGTAGTTTGCAATATATCACCTAGCTTAATTTTGAAATAATAACAAGACTTCCCTTCTCACTTTTAAAAATACGTTTTCTTTTAAGGTAATCAGAACCACAAAATATGATACCAATTCGAAATGCATTAGGTAGCGCGTTATGGACCTATGTGTACTGACTGGGCTATAACCCGCGAAAATCGAATCGAAGTTCGCAAATTGCGAGCATCTTTTTCTGTTACGCCGTATTACGCCTTCATTGGAGTAAAAGAGAAAGATCCCCGCAATTTGTAAAATCCGCAATGTATTATGAAATCTGAACCCTGAAATTTCTATGCCTAGAAACATACTTGTCATACGCAACGCAAAGCATGACAAGTATGTTTCTAAGTGTACAAATTTCAGTGTTAAGATCTTCAGATTGTCATAATGCATTGCATATGTTGCGTACGTGGGATAAGTGCGTCCCTGCCTTAACTCGCGCGCGCACTTGTGTGCGAGCAATTAATATGTGATGCCTACATTTATATTGGTAGCATATTTTACATTTCTAATAAACCCTGAATAGTCCAAGATCAAATATCTGTATCTTTTGCTGTACTAACATCCTATACAAACATCAACATGGCAGAATGGTTGACTTAACATGTGTAAGGGCGTCCGTTAGCTGGCGCGGTTACACGGAGCGGGTTAACGAAAAATAGTATGAGGAACGCTAACAGGCGCGGACGCGTGCGACGTGCGACGGATTTTACCTACAATGGCACCCGCGTGCGTGCGCCCTCTCCGTGCACCCGCGCTAGCTGACGCCGTTTACGGTGCCAACATTATTTATTGTAGGTGCCTGTAAAGTAGACCCTCTTTTTAAATTAGTCACCGACCCTATTTTATACCACCTATTGTTCACATTAATTGTAGTAGGCAATAGTTTAATTAAAAAGATAGCTGATGTTGGCCAGGTTACGCTATGCATAACTATATTTCACCTGCCGTCCCTGCCGATGCCCAACAATATATGTCAAATTTCGCCCGGTTCATGCTAGAATGACGAAATAATTGCTAAAATAGTATATAAACAAATGATATGATATGCATAAGGTCTGCCCACAGGAACAAGTGACTTCCAACTAGTACTAACACCATTTCATCTGTTAGACTTTACTTACGCATGCTTGCCTTGCGCAACTACAAAAGCAAAAGCAGCAAAAGGGCCCTTATGCTTCAAGTTCAATAAGGATATTTCCATCTGAAATTCCCATAGAAATTCTGATGGAAAGCCACAATTAATAGATCCGTCCACAAAAAACTACCTACTTAGCTATTATATGTCTGTTTGCGATTAATTGCGCTTCCTTTATTATGTTTCCTAATAATTAATATCCTCTAAAGTAAACTATCATCTATTGCTCGAGTAATGCTATAGAATTAGTGGAATTACGCGCAGGTAACCAGATATTTGCAAAAATTATATTAGAGGGAACTAACACCTCGTGTAGTGTAGTAAATATAGTAATGTATCGAACATATTAAATCAGAAAAATAAAAATAAAATCATCTGTGACTGTCAGTCGTTTGTCCGTATTAGCAATATTAGCATGTATCAGTGAAGTGGTTCACATAAAGCAGTGTGTCACCGCGCAAACTAGCAAAATATATCACTGCGCAGAGACGAGTGAGCAAACACCGTGGACTAATATTTTTTGATTCAAGCACATTTATGTAAAAATATTACCTAAAACTATTATACTTAATATTTACTACTTTAATGCAGAAAATTCAGGAATTACAAGCTCGCATATATTAATTGACACTGTCTAATTTTGCATATGCACGAGTGTAGAATTAGAACCGGGAACCGCGGAGATCCCCGCGCGGAAACGCAGTCATCATCACATTACTCAAAAGACAATATGATTAGGCGACTCCATTGCCGTCTCTGTCCATAATCCCATCACATGTCCATACGCTACTAATCTCTCTCTCGTGAAGTCGCGCTAGATGTATGGAGTCGCGCGCGAGAACGCAACTTATGCTAGACCGCCAGGTCGCAACTCGCAGCTCGCTAAGCACTGAGCGGACAGCCGTACGTGCCCGGGATCGCGGATATCATTGTTATTAAATTGTATTTTTTTAGTAATTATTATCAAAATACTGATTTTTTTTTCTATCGAGCGAAAGTTGTTTAATCAGGTTTCGAATTGATAATGTTACTGAACCCATGGCACCTTAAGGACAACTTTATAAAAATGACTTAATTATTTATATCGTCTTGTTGCACGTTTTTTTACCGGAAATAGGAACTATTAAATTTGCCTTTCAAATTTTTACTACTTAATTCTGAAAAATTCTGCGTCCGTGGTTTCAGAAATACTCGATTAAGCCCTCGTTTTAGTTAATAATCTGGTTTTTATTTATGTTATTAAATTTAAACATAAACTACTATCTATGTCACGTCGTATAGCAATTAATAATTATAGAAATTGGATACGGCGGTAATGTAATAACGTTGCACCGATTGTGATTAAATTTTAATTATCAATGTGCGCTATGGTATTAATTAAAATACTCGTCTTATCTTACCCAAAATTACAAATGCGTACCTAGGTAAATTGTTTGTTGAATCGATAGACGAATAAAAAACCAATGTACCTACTTAAAAGTTCAGTTAAAATGACAGTAGCTGAAAACAACGCTAGTAAGATTCTTTCGCAATGAATTAAAATAAACTTTAATTCATGAAAAAACCGGCCAAGTGCGAGTTGGACCCGCGCACGAAGGTTTTGTACCATTACGCAAAAAACGACAAAAAATCACGCTTGTTGTATTGGAGCACCACTTAAATTTTTATTTTATTCTGTTTTTAGTATTTGTTGTTATAGCGGCAACAGAAATACATCTCTGAAAATTTCAACTGTCTAGCTATCACGGTTCATGAGATACAGCCTGCTGACAGACAGACGGATAGCGGAGTCTTAGTAATAGGGTCCCGTTTTTACCCTTTGGGTACCCTAAAAACATTTAATAGGCTACATTTGGCGCGGCAACCAGCCGACCCCAGATTATATAATAGTTCTTACGAACCAGACGTCGTTTTCAAGCAAAGGTACGACATTGTCGCTTGCCATAAGGACGCTCTGACAGGTTTTTCGTATAGAGATAGGTTCACTCTACTTACAGCTCGATGAATAAACCAGTTCGTATTTGACCACCCAAAAGCTCTGACCTTTCATTTATATACCTAAGTACCTGTATATATACCTAAATCATATAAAGAATCTCACCCCTTCTCTCATAGTTGCCCAGACGTAGGTAAGCGATTGACGTAACTAGTCCAATGACGGCTATCTTCGTGTTGTCCTTGAATGCCCACATTGCCCACGTTGCTGTTGGCTATAAGCGGATGTTCTTTATCGTTACCTACTGCGACGTTGCATTGGTCTATCATAGATTTAATTGGCCTACTGCGAGTAATAGTTGCACTTATGCTTGATGTCCTATTGTTATCCAGTTGGTCCAGATTCAGATGATCGACATTTGACTTTAAAAGCGTATTAGATTCGTTGTAATTGCGTGATGTTAACACGAGTATGTCTATCACTAATACTCGTACTCTACTCGTACTTGTTATCAGGAAAACCAAACTGAATACTAGGTACTGTACGGTTCATCAATACCTAGAGTAAACTGATAGCATAAATTTTTCGCCACACCAGGGTGCCTAGCCAAGGTGACAATCGCTTGCGCTACGACAACGAAACGCTTTCTCTCTATCACTCTTCCATATTAGTGCGACATCGAGAGTGACAGTTGCGTTTTTTATGATATAGGAGGCAAACGAGCAGACGGATCACCTGATGGTAAGCGACACTACGGAGCGTAAACGATTGGCAAACCCAGCTCGTAAAGTATTTTTCCAAAACTGATGAGAAAGATGCATTTTATTCACAAGAGAAGCAAAGTAAAATTATATGCAAATTGTGAGTTGTTTCCTTATGTTGGCTGGGGAAATTGCCTTTTAGTTGATGATTTTGAATGATAAATATAATAGAGTTAACTTAGATTTTATTTCTAATCTTTTACAGTTAATATTTTCCTCGGGTCTCTATTGTTATTGTTATAATGTATAGTTTGTCCACATTTTCGTTAGTCATAATTTGGGTTTTCTCAGAATCGCGTAACAGGATTGCCATAAAACAAACCTAACCTAACCTATCTATAGGATAACCTGAGGAAAATCCTGAAAAGTTGACGGTTTCAGAATTATGACTAATGATAATATGACAATCATTACATTATGACTTTCAAAAATTATGTCAAAGAAAGGGACCCCATTTTCCTCGCGTTGGTGGGGTGAAAAATGACGTGTTTCACTCGGCAGCAAAATGTGTTTAATCCTCGTGCCTTGAAACCCTTCGGGTATCAATATCAGCACTAGAAGTTAAACAACAACTTTGCTCTCTTGTAAAACAAACGTAAAATTTGTAAGTTAGCAGGCGGTTCTACTTAGGTATTACTGGTATTAGTCAATCATTAACATTACAACTCATTTGGCATAAACGCGCTACAAGCTTGAATAAGCTATTATGTGTGTAATTTTGACTTATCTATTTGTAACTTTTGTAAGAAATGGATTAAGCATACATTAACTAATTGACTGTTAAAGTTTAATGAATAGTAGTCAATTACTCTACCTATCTAATGAATAGCACTGCTGGGGCCCGTTTCTCAAAAGCTTGTAACTTGTGGACCAAGCGGATGTCACTTTTGACAGCTTTTGTTAGATAGGGACTTCCACTTGTATTACAAGTTACAAGCTTATGAAAAACAGGCCCCTGCAGAAGCTAATGATTACCTACTTATCAAAATTGCATTGCATCATTTTCCTAGGTGCCTACACGAAATTATTGTGACTAGGTTTTGGTATCCATTTAGATACCATGGATAGGGAACGAAGCAACAAACTATCATTTGCAGTATGTAAGTAAAAAGCAAAGTAAATGAAAAGGTTAAAAAAATCTTTATTAGCATTTTACAAAAACACAGTATACTATAATCATAAAGTATAGGTATATCTATTTGTGATAACTGATTGTGACAACATTTCTCGACAAAAAGCGAGGCACAGCCTATTTTTTTAATCAGTGTATATTGGTTAGGTAAATACATCTCATATGGTCCAAAATAAATTTTAAAACAAGTTTCATCTATTTAGGTTCTACCCAGCCACCAAAACCTTTTTCAAGTTCTTCGGCAACAGCTAAACACAATCGGTCATTGTTGTGATTCGCTACCACCTGTATTCCTATTGGAAGGCCTTCGCTGCTCAAACCCAAAGGCACTGTAGTCGCTGGTAAACCGAGGCAGTTAATAATGGCGGTATAACAGAAGTTCAGAGGCTTGAACACTGGCTCGTTATGGTACGGCGCTGGCGTTGGGTGCGTAGGATATAAAAACACACCATCATCACCCAGCATCTCTACAAAGATCTTCTCTAAACTATCACGTAACTTTAGATAGTGGTTGTACCTCGGACTGCCTACTGGTGTACCGGAGCGGTCCATTAAAGCGGTGAACAGCCCTATCAAAGTATTTCCCGAACACCCAATGAGATTCTTGAAGATCTCTATAATAATCGCCATTGTACCTTGCTTAGCCATTATCAGACTCTCAAACGGTTCTTCATTTTTCATCGTTGTCATCCAAATGGGCATTGATTTCTGGAGAAGTTTGATCTGCTTCTCTTCTGCTACTATTTTGTGTTTGAGGTTTAGAAATTCCACAACTTTCTTCATGGCTGCCGTGATATCTGGATCAACGGGATCTATCATTGGAGCATTGTTACTGAACTGATAGTAAACCTTCAGTTTCCCTACGTCGACGGGTTTATCTAAAGCAAGTTTGTTTGCGTTATCGCCCGAAATAATCTTCAGGAGGGGTTTGAGATCGACCGCATACCGCGTCATGGGACCGAGACCTGTAAATTACAAAGGTTTCATTAGAATGCAAGAAAAGCTTATATTAACGTAATATATAATCCGTAGATTTTAGGACAGTTGAAATAAGTTTAAGGCTGAATTTGCATTTAGTAACAACCAAATGGTTGTACTTGTACTGTTGTGTTGACAGTTGTATTGCCCAACTTGGCATCTTTTCATTTACAATTTACATTATGTGTTGTGCCTCATAGAACACTTGACATATATATTTCACATAAATGTTTTAAGGACCGACTTACCTGAGATCACAAGTTAATAAGCGCCTTATCGCCCTACATATGTCGACGCGGAATCGGAAAAAAGCCGATATAAAAAACCTTTATGTCCTGCGCAATAAGAGCGAAAGAGGCGTCGGCAGGCGTCGGCCGATGCGAGCCGAGCCGAATGACGACTTGCGCCGACATAATGGTTTTTTCTATCGGATTTTGCCGATTCATCGACATGTAGGGAGACCCTTATGGTCTTCGTAAACGCTTAGTTAAGTGGAGTTGTGGGTGGTACAGTCTATGGCCTTAACCCTAGACTCGATTCCCCTACGCTATTTAACGAGCAAATCATCTGTTCTTTTCTAGACACAATTCAGTGTGACAAAACAATTACGTATATTCATTTGAATTTATACGGGTTATCGAAAAAATGCGGTCGGACTCGTGGCGACATTAAAAAGAGAAACAATAAATAGGTACCGGCAATAAGGTTTACATACCTACGCTACGTTTATACGCAGCAGTAGTGTCGAGGATAATGTTTTTCACGTTATTACTACATAGGTGACTTTGGTTTAATATTTATTATACGCTTAAATGACATTTATAGGACTGCTTTATTAATAACTTCAGAATTAATTTTCAATTTCCGATAGGAAACACACAAGTGTTAGACTAACATGACTGAAAACTGTGATTTACTACGTATGACTTGGTTGAAATAGTTTGGCATAAGTATTTTTGTTACTTACCTAGGTATGAATTCAGCAGGTCAGTCTTCGGTATTGGATATTGTCCAGCATTTGAAACTATGTTTCGGGATGGTTTGTGTCCAAATATTCCGTTAAAGAACGCTGGCATGCGGATCGAGCCTCCTATGTCGGACCCTGAAAATATAATTTAACATACATTTAATAAGGTAAAACATAAAGATAAAACAGAGTCCTTAGAGACGTGCAGAACTGTAATAACTATTATAAACAGATCTCCTAATTGGTTTACCCAGCGTACAACGTAGACGTAGGCGAACAACACGCGAACGCGAAGCGATGCGGCGCGAGGTGAATCAATCCTTTGATACCTATAGAAGTGTCCTACGTGGGCGATCTCGTTGCGAACGCGAACGCCGTGGGCCCGCCGCGCCGATTCGCTTCGCATTCGCGAGTTGTTCGCTTACGTAAGACGCAGCGTTACTATGTTTTGAGGTTTGAAGTGGTTTAATATATATCTAAATTGTATATTGAGTAACATACTCTGTGCTCGTCAACTTGAGAGTATTATATAATTGAAGGAAGTTTCCTCGTTGTGTTTGTTCTGTTCTGTTTGAAATTGCGCAAGGATTTCTGAATTTCGAGTTTGGTAGTAGTGTCACCACCCCAACTATTATTATTAAAACTACTCTTATGCTAAATCTTATGCTAACCACCTCTTAAGAATTTACCCCTAAAATTTGGCCATGTGATCGTCTAGATAGTAGTTAGAACCCCTCGAAATGTACCGCGGAACCCTAGATTCTTTAATGAGTATCGACTAAATTTTGGACTCTGGTATTATTCTATTATTACCTATATTTTAAGAAATAAATATTTATGGTACTGAAGATATATTATTATGAAACTAAAGAATAATTTAAAGAATATTTTAATAGTTACAGTAGTAGATTGTGTCGCTAGGGAGAAAATTGACATATTTACGGAGAGGCCGCACATCGAATCCTGAACGAAGCAAATGATTCCATAATTGAAAGCTGAGTGTAGCGAAGCATTCTAAAATAGAATTCCGAGCGTAGTGATAAAATTAATATTACAATTTTGTTAAATCTATTTGTGTAATGTAAATGCTGTTAAAGGCTTACTACATATGACGTTATTTAGGTAATTGCAGCATATATGGTTAATATGAGGTTAAAAATGTTATTGGAAAAATGAGTTTAAAAATGTTTTTGGTGAAGTCCCGCTACGCCTATTAAGCCTTCGGGATAACATACGAAGCAGCACTCCCAGGATAAGCCCATTTACACCCTAGCTTTTTAGGAAAAGTTATAATTATACTATCACCTTCTAAACGATGTGTGAGTTCACACGTACTGCTTCGCATGCTCGATGCGGGTCAGAAGGCCTTATCCCGTTTTAAAACATCATTCGGGTCACCTATCCTAACATTGTAGCCAGAAGGGCTATGACCAACGCTTCGCAACCTAAGCATTCCTAGATGATCTGATGAAAGAAGCGCCAAGTATCATCAGTCAATCAAAATTACTTCTTTTTTTATGTTCAAAAGCTAGGGATACTAATCCCTTTTCCCAATTCCCAGAACTAAAAGTATAGACAAAATTTCTAGTCTTTTAGATGTATAAACGAAGCACTAATGTTATTTGCTATATTTTATGAGACTGAAATATCAAGTTGAGCATTATTCCACTCAAATTCCCATTGGACTGCTCTTGCCTGCCAAGGGGTCCCTAAAACAAACCATTCTTCTATCCCAGAACGATCTGTATGTCTAAACCCATCTTGATATTTTAAGAATTTATTTTGCAAATACCTTAGAAACCTGATTGCAAAACTCAGTACCTCGTCTTTACTCCAAAAACCAGAAATTTAATAGATAAAAAAAATAAAGATTTCATAGGAATTTAATTTATTTTCCCCAGATAAATTAAAAGTTTGAAAGATTTAGGCAAAAGAATCCTTTACCTTTTAAATACACATATTTTAGGTTAATGAAGCCATATTTTTAAGTCTTTAAAAGAAGAATTTATATCAACCATATCAGATTCTTAGACCAAGCATAAAAGAGACCCTACAGACAAATAGTGTATGACTCTACCCTATTTATAATCCTACCCTCTGGCCCTACTCTATGTACACCCAAAGCACAGATCGCACTTACCATTGACCTAGTGCCTTGGAATATACACAAGTGTATCCCTACTAGAAGCTGGAAAGTTCGGTAGACCAAACCGAGATTAGCAAAACTAATGGTCCGTGTATTTGACTCCCCCTCCTACGCTCGCAAGCCAAAGAATTAGGAGGTAAGTCGCCCTATTCCGTGTCTATCAGTGGATCGGCACCCTTTGCACACACCAGCACCAACCACATGAGAAGTCCTGCCGCAACTAAAACTAAGTATATAATAATAATCACGACAGAATCCTTCCCCGCAATCAGCACTAGCATGCGCCAGAGCACCGAAATATATAAATATATTTAATAGGGGACCAGATCCCAATTACTGCCGACTTTAGTGAGCTCAGATTACTCCGAATGGCACGCACGTGATGCCCTCACTTCCATCTAACAGCTGGGCTTTGAGACCTGGGAGATAGTTCATCTCTTATGTTGGTAAAGAAGAGATGCCAGGCCCTCTCAAGCCTGGAACTAAAAGACTCCTAACCACCCATCACCTTTAACACCGCCAGGCGTGATGAATGTTTAGTTGGACAAACTGTCAGTCCAAGCAATGATCTGGCTTCAAAAATAGCAAAAGACCCCATAGAAAAGACACTAAAATAACTAAGAGTAATTTTACTAGTATAATTTCTCACAAAACAAACAAACTAAATAAAGAAGTGAAATTCCCTTAGACACCATTATCCAAGCTTAACATTACGAAAATTACTTCTCGCAAAATTAAACCTAGACACAATTCCAAGTACCTGCTATGCAACGATATTGTCCCTGCATAACGTGGCGGCACTTAGAACAATACAGTGTAGAAAATTTCACTTCACGGCACTCAACACTACACACAACACATCAGTAAAGAATCTCCACTATAGTCCAAGTTTAGCGTTACGACGATATTGTCCCCGTAAAACCAAACACAGACCAATTCCAAGTCCTTGTTATGCAACGATATTGTCCCTGCATAACGTGGCGGCACTCGGAACAACTCAGTATCGAAAACTTTACAATAAAATAAACCCCATACATAGCAGCAAAGAATCTCCACAATAGTCTAGGTTCAGCGTTACGACGATATTGTCCCCGTAAAACCAAACGCAGACACAAATTCTAAGTTTTAATTTACCAAGATAATTCCAAGTAAAACAAACACAGAAAAAGTAGCAGAGAAACTTCGCTTACCAGTACGAAAATTACGCCCAAAAGCCAGAGTCACGACTAGTCCGATGGTTGAAGAATGAATGAATCCCCCCGTGCCCGCTCCGGCCTTTTATACCTTTTAGTAGCGACAGGCGACTTGCGACAGGCGACAGGCGACAAGCGACAGGCGACCGGCGACCGACGACAAGCGACCGACGACTGGCGACATAACAATAGGATATTGACGACAAGCGACCAGCGACAAGCGACCGGCGACCAGCGACAGGCGACCGGCGACAAGCGACCAGGGACAAGCGACCGGCGACAAGCGACCGGCGACATAACAATAGAATACTGACGACAAGCGACCAGCGACCGGCGACAAGCGACAAGCGACAAGCGACCGGCGACTGGCGACAAGCGACCGGCGACATAACAATAGGATACTGACGACAAGCGACAGGCGACCGGCGACAGGCGACAGGCGACAAGAGACAGGCGACAAGAGACAGGCGACCAGCGACAGGCGACAGGCGACCGGCGACCAGCGACAGGCGACAAGCTACAAGCGACAAGCGACAAGAGACAGGCGACAAGAGACAGGCGACCAGCGACAGGCGACAGGCGACAAGAGACAAGCGACAAGAGACAGGCGACCAGCGACAGGCGACAGGCGACAAGAGACAAGCGACAGGCGACAAGAGACAGGCGACCAGCGACAGGCGACAGGCGACAAGAGACAAGCGACAGGCGACAAGAGACAGGCGACCAGCGACAGGCGACCGGCGACAAGCTACAAGCGACAGGCGACAAGAGACAGGCGACCAGCGACAGGCGACAGGCGACAAGAGACAAGCGACAGGCGACCGGCGACAAGCGACTTATTAAGACAAACATTATCCAAAAAGTACCAGGATACCAGAATTGAGAAGGAGGTCGTTCGCCCCATGGCACATAACGGCGCTCGACTCAAGAAGAAGGTCATATGTCCAATTGTGATTACTAATCCTTACGGCCTATATCTTAACGTTTACAATCACTAAATGTCGATTTCCCCGATATCTATCCCTTTCACGCACGCGATGTTTTAGAAGGACAGAGACATTTACAACGACATCCACATTTCACGCACACATAGATAGCAGTTCAGTTTGAGGAGCCCAAACAAATTATAAAAGAAGGTGCGTTCTGAAATCCATTACGTATGAATCTGATATATTATTTTACTTTATGATATTTTTAGTTTATTTCCGAATTCTTCACTCCCTTCAACGTGTTTTACGTTTATTAATAACAAATATGTTTAAAACAACTTCCGGAAATTAAGATTTAACTATCTTTTACACGTAAATTTTACGATCAGAATGTAGTATCAAAAACGTTATTGCATGTCATATTGTACCAGGAGCACCTAAACGTCAGTTCGACATCCTGTCAAGCTGTCAGTCTCCGTGTCATTGTCAGCGCGCTGCAATTTGTTATTGAACCTTTTTGTTTATTTCTAAGTTAAAATACGGATCAATTTAACGAGAACACTAGTGTTAAATAATAAAACATGGAATTAAGTGCCTCAAGTTTCATCTGTCAGAATACTTAGTGGAATTATGAACGAAATGTGCGACTGAAGAGGATTTCAGTTTTATAAAGGTATATTTTCCCATCTTCTATGTTTTTTGTAATGAAAAATGAGCTTAATACTGAGCTATTTGGATACGACCAGTCACAGTAGGTAACATGAAAACTTTTAACAAAACCAGTACCCGTACCATGAGTCACTGACAGTGTTAACACTGACATATATACAACTCGCTCGCACTAATATGCGAGTACGAGCGAGATGCATAGTTAGTTAGTTACGTTCAAGCTGTACAGTACAGGTGTTACAAAAATAAGTTTAATTTCTTGTCTGTTCGCGGGAGTTTATCGAAACAAAGGAATATTTACTTTTCATTAGCATCTAAAGCATTAAGTTGCATAATTCCCATACTAGGTATGTCATATTATGACATATTTAAACCATATATGTAGGTATATCACTCTATTCAGTATTTTCATGCTGAGTACCTTTTAGCTACCTTTTAGCTAGTTTTTACGGTTCCGTACCCAAAGGGTAATAACGGGACCCTATTACTAAGACTCCGCTGTCCGTCTGTCACCAGGCTGTATCTCATGAACCGTGAAATTTTCACAGATGGTGTATTTCTGTTGCCGCTATAACAACAAATACTAAAAACAGAATAAAATGAATATTTAAGGGGGGCTCCCATACAACAAACGTGATTTTTTTGCTGTTTTTTGCGTAATGGTACGGAACCCTTCGTGCGCGAGTCCGACTCGCACTTGCCTGGTTTTTTTCTTTATAACGCTACCTTCCTCGGTCTTTTTAAAACATAATACCTAATTATATGTTATTGTTTTAAAATATAACCATCATAATATAATTAATATAATTTAAAACTTTCTAGTTTTTACATTTAATAAATCTAAATGACCAACGGGGTTAAAATATTACACCCACATATATAAGCTTAACTTGAATAATAGGCCAAGCAATAAGAAGGACAATGTTTGACTAGGTAACTTTTTTGGACTAGTTAGGAGGTGAACATATCAAAAGTCTCCGGCCGTGGCCTTCGAGCTGGGGGCAAGAAGGTCCCATTTTTCGGTTTTTACTTATATGACGACAGCCTTCCAGATGGCAATCGCTTTCGTAAAAACGAGTGCCCACGCCAATTCCTGGGATTAGTTGCCAAGCGGACGCCAGGCTCCCACGAGCCGTGGCAAAAATGCTGAGAAACGCAAAGAAAATGATCTAATTCTGGAGATTAATGCGCAATCGAAAAGCACACTCGAGGAGATTCGTCTCAACCTTTGAGTTCAGAGCATTAGAGTAGTTAGATACATTAGATACCACATTCACTTAGGTGGTAACTACGTTACCATGGTAACAGCTGGGAATAACCCGTTTGGTAATGCACTTGGGGTCTAAAGTTCTTACCAATGCCAAATATGCTGCCAGCAGCTCCTTGTAGACACCCCTCGCCCCCAGACGAGCCGCCAACGATCCTTGTGGTGTTGTACGGGTTCTTCGTTCTGCCGTGTATGTGGTTGTGAGTTTCCCACCTAAAACATACACCGAATTTGCACATATCATATCAGTAGTTTAAACTTCGAAAACGTATAGAATGATGATATTTCCAGACGAATATTATGGAAATTGAAACCGTGTTCGTTTTAATTTTGCACCTTTTGACTGGCTGACCCCGATGCTATTTATAAAACTAATAATTGTTGCACTTATCGCGGTAAGTCTGGTTTCATAAAATAAATAGTATGATAATAATATATGGAACCTAAAATACAATGGAATTTACGAAGTCATGACACTGTTATAATAGTATTGATAGTTGTACCGTGGTCAACTTATTTAAAGCACGCATCAGAATACAACTTGAAGAACTGGTTCGAATTGCAACATAGTACGATAGTATATGATAATTTTACTTCAGTCAGTACTGTGGATTTCATAACAATAATACAATCCTTTTATTTATTATGCCTCTTAGTTGCTCTAATCTAATGACAGCTGTTGAAATTAATAAATCTTGAGACTTGAACAAAGTTGAATGGAGTAACTGGGTTTTGGGATTTTGAGTTGGTGCTACTAGAATAAGTAAGTAGACAATTTAAATTAGTTTATTTTATTTTTTGTACTTGTGTTCCTTTGTGGCAATAAAACATTTTCATTTTATTACTTACCACATACAAATTTCTGGAACGTTGGTAAGGCCCATGATGATGGCCCCCTTGCTTCGCAGCAACCTTATACTCTCGGCGTCTTCTTTGGCGATCACGTCTTTTCGAAGCACGACCCCAGATGTGTGATGTAGGCCTGTGGAATTATAATGCAACAACGTGTTAATCCGATATCATATAGAATCAGGGCTAATTACTTTATTCCCTTTAAATACGACCGTTTCGAACATTACAGTTTTATCATTAGAATTAAGTAGTAAGAGCCTAGAGAAATAATAAGAGATGGAGATGATGAATTGACGATTTCTATCTAACACAAACTTCGAAACTTAAGTAATCTTATAAAACATCATAATATTCATGATGAACCAGTCATTCTACATTCTACTACTACGGTTTAACGTTTTAAACGCAAAGAGCCACTAAAATAGTCATTACTAGTGCCCACAGCGCCAAGGGCCACTATATGGGTTACGGGAGATTCGAGGGATATTTAGATTACGGATTTCAATAGATGATGGATATGTTATGTTATTCCATGCAAGAGATCGATTCTACAGCCTGCAAAAAGAACATGCGGCTGATATATGTATCACTATCAGTGAGATGTCATAACATCCTTATACATATAAACTGAAATAGTACACATAACATATAAACCACATATTAACATATGACGACCTAATTATGTAGGTACAAAGACAAACATTTTATCAAGGACGTAAAAAAGGTGCGCCTTATTAGCGACGTGGGTCGGTCCATCATCCTAAATAATGGCATAGCAAAGTATAAATAATAGCAAATCATTGTTAACATTAGTGAAGAAACTTTAAAATACGCGATAATTAAACAGATGAACCATTTTAATATTAAAAGAAACATGTATACAATTATCTTGTATGTAGGTATACTTCGTCACACTTACATTAAAAGAGCTCAAACATTAAAAGATAATAATGTATGACATAACATGCTGTAGCATTGAACTGGTTTCAATTACTGCATACCCTACATACCATTACGCCACTTATCTCACGTAACAAGTGATTTTAAACAATAAAATATGTATGTACAGTCAAAGATAGATATAACTCCGTAATAGATGGATACAGTCTAAGGAAAAAACGTGCCTCGAAAATCACGAAAATTTGACTCTCGATCAGATGGCGCCACTAGTTTTGGCCTACTCGTATAGAGGGCGTTGACTGTTTCGTTTGTTATTTATAATTTTAACGCATACCAGTGAAAGAACATGGGTCAAAATCATATAAAAATAATTAATGCAAATAAAAAAATAATTTATCCATATTTAAATACATTTTAACGTATTTTTTTAAATCTTCATTTTTAATTTTAAAGCATGTCGATAGATGGCAGTGAATTTACAGTGGTTACAAAATTTACTATGACAGTACCGCTCTATCTTATTATATCCTCATTGGTACAGTGATGTACAGTTAAAATGCACTCGAGTTACTACACATTTAGCATCGTCGCCTCCCCTGCTATTACCTTTAACAGCGATGCAGTCTTTTGTAGTGAAAGGTACGCCTAAGAAAGGCTTCTCGTTTTCCAACTGCTCGGTCGTCATGCTCCCACTGCTTATGAGTTCATCAGCCTCTTTAGCCTCTTTCTTCGCCAGCTCGAACCGGTCTTCAACGAAGCAGTTGAGGGCCGAGTTGACATCCTTGATGCGTCTGATGCACGTCTCGAGTACCTCTGCACTCGTGACCTGAAACGCAGGCATCATAAAATGGAACTGTGTTTTAGAAGCTAGTATGAATGAATCATCGGGATATAAAACTGGTGATGAAATTTTAACTGCTGCACATTGTTTTTGTTTGAATAATTTGAGATAATTCATATACATAACATACTGGTTTAATTATAGTCAGCGAAACCTAAGATCACATATTTGACAGTTACAAATTGACTCTTTTAATTATGACGTTAAAGCTCTCAGTTAAATGGTAGGTCTAGTTTGGGTCAATTCATAACTGTCATAGGTACAGGCAAGGGCATAAATATACATACATTTCCAAAGTTTCAAAAATATGTTGACGCTCTGATCTTAGACAATAAAGTCGTGTTCACATATTTTTGAGCCATTTGTCTGGATCAATATTTTTGCCTTCGACTGTATATGTGATACTAAGAACAAGTCTGGCTCACGTTTAATTTCTAAATTAAGCTGTTCAGAGGAAATTTAAAAGGGTGGTTTCATACTCGACTCGTAAGATACCACCACTCATAGAAGAAGTTTAGTTTTTTTCATTTACATAATATATTTCAGTTCTCACGAAAGTTTAAGTCGTACAGTCCTGGCGGTTCACCCCGAAATTCAGTAAAATGCTGCAAATGGTGTTAAAGCCACAGTTTTAGTATAAGGGAAAACTTATTTATATAATTCCATCTTGATTATGAGCCTTCTTGAAATGAGATTCAATGACAGGGATTTGTGTTGGAATTGATGGATGATTGATTTCATGGGGCTTCGGTTCCTGTTGTATAAGCAGAAACCTTACCGTAAATATTATAGGTTTCCATCATCAGGTTGGTAAGGATAAGTTGAATAGTAATTGTCGTAATGATTGCTTAACAAATTTAATTATGAAAGCAAACAAAAAACATTTTAGTTGATTTCTAATCTCGAACAAGTTTGGGAACAAATCAAATTATTTTATTAAATATTTTGATTTGTGTTTTTTAAGTAGTCACACTACTATATATAAATTAAAAACTGTAATAGATGTCATATATTAAAGAAAAAGTGACGAAGCCCTCCAGTGGTGAAGGCCGGATTCGAACCGGCGTCTTTAGCTATCGCGGCTAACGCGGGGTGGCCTAGGGGTTCATGGCGTTAGCCGCGATAGCTAAAGACGCCGGTTCGAATCCGGCCTTCACCACTGGAGGGCTTCGTCACTTTTTCTTTAATATATGACATCTATTACAGTTTTTAATTCGAATCTCGAAGTTAAAAAGGTATCTATGGAAATAATTTAATATTTTTGTCGGGGTTACCGTCAAATTGATACTTAATACAAACTTTCAGTAAAAACTGAAAATCAAAAACTTAAACTAATGTAAGTATAGGTACCTAAGTAATTTTGAGTCGGCGCCAGTGGCGCCAATCAATCAAGTTAATCAAAAAGAATAATCAAAATCGGTCTACTCTGTGAAAAGTTATGCGTGGTTACACAAAATAATATATATACGCGTAGACTTGAGAACCTGCTCCGTTTTTTTTTTCGTCGGTTAAAAATGCACCAAAATATTTAAAAAAAAACATTTCCTTTCCGACCAGCCGTTATGTAAACAATCGTTTGATTTGATTCATTTCCGTATTAATTTACAATACAATGATGATGTGATGATGAATTTACAATTTAAATTTAGCTGTGTAAAAATCAAGATTCCGAACGAATTAATGAGCCCCGGGCAGGGTGCAAGTTTACATTGTTTTTATGTTGAGGTAGAGAGGAGTTGGTATTTGGAATAGCAATTTCGAATAGCAAATTTGTGGTGACTGGTGATATCGTCACTTTTCACAAATTTCGTTTTAATTGCTTGTTTTTGCACTTTTATCGTATGGCATGTTTAAATTAAAGATAGCCGTTCATACATGTATTGTAATGCCGAGCGAGCATGCGCGCCGCCAACGAACATGGCACAAACGCGATTTGCGCACCAACGAACTGGCCCACTTCGTAGTGCCGTAAGGCAGCGTCTTACGTAAGCGAACAACTCGCGAACGCGAAGCTGCGCGGCGCGGCGGGCCCACGGCGTTCGCGTTCGCAACGAGGTCACCCGAGACGTGGGCAGGGTAGGACACTTCTATAGGTATCAAAGGATTGATTCACCCCGCGCCGCATCGCTTCGCGTTCGCGTGATGTTCGCCTACGTAGTACGCTGCGTAAGGCCCGTCTTTACGAAAGTCAACGCTGGCAATAGTGGCCGTCATGTTCTAGACTAGAGTGCAAGTGCGAGAGTGTAACACATGGACAGTCAAATCGTAGCAGACGACTGACAGTTTCGTTTTTGGCGTCGAGGATGGTGTCGTCCTTAATTGGTTAACTATGTTCGTACGAGCAAACGTTCGTCTTTTCCTGTTTGATGGATGTTTGTTCCCTGTAGGATGAACGTAACGATGGTTGTGAACGAGTCCATCAATTATTACGTTCCTTACATTTTCGTAACTTAATTTGGCCCTATGTGTAATAAGCAGTGCGAACGAATTTTACAATTAATAATTCAAAATATTATATAAAATGCGACAAATAAATAAATAAATATTATAGAACAATCTTACACAAATCGACCTAGCCCCACAGTAAGCTCAACAAGGCTTGTGTTGTGGGTACTAGACAACGATATATATAATAGATAGCTATACCGTGGGAGGATGTTATGTAATATGACGTCGGCGTTGTTAACAGGTTGGACAAGCTGGACATATGAAAACATAACATTCCATATTGCTCCCCAAACATAATTCGTCCCATAATACTTTGATTGTTACCTATAGATAACATTTATTAGCGCATAGAACGTATGCTACTTTTAAACAAATGTTCAACGTTGTTGTTGCACATACAGACTATTACAGACTCCGTCTGTCAGTTTGCGATAAACATGGAAAATATATAATATTACTACAACTACTAGATATACCGATACTAGGTGGGTATACGATATTGATGCGGTTTTGAATGGCGTGTTGATTTATTTTCGGAAGTGGTAAGCGTAAACGTAAAATGTATTTTTAATACAGTTGCTCAAAAAGTGCTACTTTTCGTGGCTGTTTAGCGTGCGGAAAGTTGGTTTTCGCGAACTAGTGCTTTTTACTTTTCCAATTTTTTAAAATTTTTACTTGTTCCAATTCATGACTACTTATTGATGAGTGTTAATATTAGTTTCCTTTAAACGTCGTAATCAACATAAAACCTACTGTTAATGTAAGAATACGAAAAATATGCATATTTCATATTTTATTACTTACCACTTCATCATTATAAGTATTATAACACGTTTTTTTATATGTTGAAAAACCGTTCTTAATAAGTTGTCTGAATGGAACGGAACGCCTGTCAAAGAAGAAGCGTATTTTCTTACTGCAAGAATGTTTTAAGTTCCCAAAGGCAACATTCGATATTGTTTTTATAAATATACGATACACAAATAATCGTAAATAACGATATTTAGGTAATAATAGTACAATGTTTTAATATTTACAATTGTTTCTGTCTTAATAGAACATGCATTTGAAAAAAAAAACTTTCGTTGAAGTGTGTTCTATAACAATAACAAAATCTATTCTAGTCGAATAAAAGCTAGAAAAACACCTCTTCATAATGTCAATGTCAATGATGTCAGTGTCAGAGAATTAATAATATAAAAGTTTCGAATTCCATTCCTTACTTGTTGCTTTTCTTATTTTTTCGCAACTGTATTAAAAAACGTCGTTCGATACACGTGCGGATATGTCATTCTTCACTCGTCCCGAGTCTATCTCTAGAGATATCTCGGTACTCGTGAGGTAATGACATACTTTCCGCACTAGCATCGAAATGTACTATTATATGCACATAAAAAAAATGTGGGAATAGTAGCGATCTTTATTTTACTTCTAAAGGTAGGTCTAGACGTCAAGTCCTTATAGTCATACCATCGCGTGCTGAACGGCACTTAGTTGCATTTTTGACTTCTCGGAGTCTTTAATTATTTATCAAGCTGAATTAGCAGTGGCTTTGACATGTTTTCATGTTTCTTTCAACTACAAGGTCATATCAATCCCATTTTACGTGACTTGGAACAAGTGCAAACGCAAACACGACTATTGCGTTCAATAAAATGGCATACAAATATACAAAACGAACTTGAGGATTAAATAAATAAACGCAGACATTTGTATCAATCTAGTCATAGCACAACAACTATTCTTTACAACACATAAACATTGCTAGGTAGTCTATTTTTTTGTACACGGCTGTTGCAGTCAATCTAATCTTTGGGTAAGATAACAAATTTCCATAAGTTCCATAATATTGTGAATTAAATTTTCAATTATGTTATTCACACCGATAAAAAACGCGATAAAACTGTCCCTGACGACACGGCACAATCAAGGACATTAATCATAATGGCTACTTTCTCACAAAAACAATGGGTAGGTACCAGGGGTCGGATACCGGTATTTTTTGTATGGGAACGAAACCGGTATTTTTTCGTTTTTTGTTAATTATTTCATTTTAATTGCGCAATCTAATAATATACGAAGTCTACCTAAAACAAAACTGAATCCTACATTTGGAGTAAGTATAAAATAATTCGAAATATATTGTTAGGTGCCGACATGATTATTTCGAAGTGTTTGCAAAAAACCGGTTCCGATCCCTGGTAGGTACATAGTAATTAAATATGTTCATTAAGACATTGTTATTGTGACAAGGTTCAAAGTAGTCTATTATTAAATGTTTTCAACAAGGAAAGAAAAACAAACCTCTTTATTCCTAATCCTTCTCGCGACTTCGATCGCCGGTTGCTTCAGGATCTCATCGGTTATCGGCGGTAGCTTCTCCCCTTTCTTCCCATAGTAAAGAATACAGAATACCCTCGCTATACTCGCTAGAAAGTACCTCACTCCGTGGAAAACTTTCAGCTTCAAACTGAGCGGTTTAATTTCTGTCGTATCCATGTTTATTAAAATGTTAAACACACACGTATTGACACGATCAAAAACGTTTTATTTACACTTATGAAACACTGTTGTAAAGTATGCCGGCCGCTCGCGGAGGACAGTGCGCCGAGGACTGTCGATTCATTCAGTTTGCCTACACGACTCGAGGCTTACGTCATGGTTTGTGTGGTATGCCGTCTCTGTCTGCAGCCTTGACGCCGCGCGGTTGCCAGACGGGGCTGGGGCTGAGTCCTAATACCGTCGACTCGAGTGCACAGACGCGTTTCTACACCATAAAGCTTTTGTCCGGCGTATATAACTGTTTTGATAGTGAAGGCGACTACCCGATAAACAAACAATGGTATGTGTGACACATAGGTAGGTCTGAATTCGGTATTCATTATAGTTATTGTATTCCGAGGCAGTAAGAAGTAAGAACCAACCGGCTTTCGACTTATCGGATACTACCTATGAATCATTCATATTTAATTTTATATATATGTGAAAGTAACTGCTTATTTCATGGCTATGGTACTGAACCGATTTCGTTGAAATTTGCCATGTAGGGCGCTTAGGCCTTGGGTAAGGAGTGTAAGATCAGACTGTTTAATTTAAATCAATGATCTGGATCTGCGAGGGGACGCGAGCAGCATAAGTTTGAATATTAAGTAATACAGAGGCATAATTACAACTATTAAAAGTTCTATATTATTTTAGATATAATTAAATTACCTAATCACCTACGTTTATCTGTGCACACAACCGACAAGATAAACGTGACACATATTTATTTATAATTTTATGTTGTGACTACCACTTTATCAGTATTTTTTAGGTATGCGTTAAAACGTTTTAGTTGTATTGAGCTGTAATGTAATATATTGTTTAAAAATGCAACTATAATTTCGTTGTATTTCTACATCAATAACAGTACAAACATAACCAAACAATGATAAATAAATAATGTGACAAAAACATTGTCAATTTAAGTCACTGTTGCAGCATGGCTTCCTCGTTTCTGTAGACGTGAACGTTGAACACAAAGAAGGATGCATTATGCGTAAAATTCCATCAAGTCGAAAATGTGACGCTCACTCTGCGAGCTACACAGTGTGATAAAAGAGAAAAACATATTACTTAATTTTCTCAGACGTTTGGAAATATTATCATTATGCTCGTGATTATTCGGCTGCGAAGCAAACACTGCTTTTTTTAAAACAAATTATCGGCCTAGGTATGGCCTAGGCCAGCAAGATGTTATACATACTGTAACATACTGCAATTGTACCCTCGCTCAATCAAAATGGTACATACTGCGATATATTAAAAATGATACGGCATAAATTCATGACATTGTTGTCACTAACTAAACAGCAGCTAAAGAATTATGAATATTTTGTGCAATTATTAAATCTTATTATTGTGTCAAAGACAGGATCCATATGATGCTCAAAGTTTTAAAAACGTAGGTATATAGAGGGGTTTTTTTTAATAACCTGCAAAATTTTACGATATGAATATGTAGGACATACCACAACTTTTACTATGGAACCATCCACAACCTCGCGAAAACAAAATGTACTCTACATAATAAATATCAACACCCATCAAAAACATAAATGTGAAACGAGAGGCATGATCCTCCACAGCCGGACCGCCTCGCCTGATTGCCCTCAGTTTACAGTGGTGAAATGTACCCTTAATGTACTACGTCGGAAATCAAACGTACCTTCGTTAGTTTGGCAGATATACGTGTTTAAAAGGGGTCCGGCTGGGGAGTAAAATCTGCAGCCGGACCACGCCTGGACCCGCTGATATCCGCTATTTCAAGATATAATTTAAATAACAGATGAATATACCTGTTATGTACCTCTGAATGTCGTTTTTTTATCTCGAAAATGGTCTTATAAATTATTTTTCATACATTTCAATTTTTGGGTAGGTATACGCGGAATCGTAATCAGATTCGTCCGCAATCAGCGTACATTACATACACGCACGTAAAATTGCTATTATTATTTTAGGCGCTTACAATATCTGACTGTTTTATATTTTGTTGATGCAGATAACATTTTCTGAACCTAACAGCAGAATTTACCTACATCTAACTGTCGTTTACACGGTCCAACACGTTCTTTGCCGGCTATCAAATGCTAGTAACAAAACAACCTACAATATCACCTAGTTATTGATATAATCCTTCCAGTAATATTGCATAGGTATATGTTGTATCTATCTATTGAATAGATCTAGACTGCAAAGGGGCGCTAAGCGCCCTAAGCTGCTTACATGGAATGACTCTTAGGTCCGTCGTTCGAAGTAAATGTACTTATATGAATATATGTATGCAGCTCGTGCATATAGGTATTATAGATAAAGCATCTTTTCCAGTATACTTGTGAAGCTGCTAATGTCTATATATGTTTTTAAATAAACTGTTTGCTGTGCCCTACAGGGTGCCATGTTATACACAATTCTATGTAACAGGTTAAGATCAAATAACTAAAAGTTATAAACACGTGTCGCTATTTTTATAAAAACGTGTTAAATGAAAAGCTGTCCAAGTTTTAAAATTAATAATTTTAAAGTTTTTATGGTCACACACTTCATCATCAGCTCGCTCACAAGTTTAAAATTTAACAAGCTGCCTCGGTTGATAGTACCACAGTATATATCATATAACAATGAGAGTAAACTATCTCGTTCCGTTTACGAATTCTTAGTGACATCAGGACATAACGCATGCTACTACAGCTCATCTCTCACTGAATGTCAGTCACCAGGGGCTAGCGGTGCCCACATATTGTGCACAAATCCGAAAGTTAAAAATCTCGACAAAATTAAAACAAATAGCCTACCCCACAACCCACAAGATCAGCCAGACGACAGTTAATTGTAGATTCAACAAACGTCTCATTTCAACACTCCTGACACAATCAACATAATTTGAATAGATGTAAATTGGTTAACTATTTAATAAAGGTTTTTATTTTATTTTGTAAAGGTTACGTCAGTATCGGAGGAATTTTAGAAGTTCTCGCAATAATATACCTGTAGGTACTTATGCCTACGTTAGCTGAGCATTCACATGATTCACTATTACTTGTTTGGAGATGAAATACTCTTTATAGATTTTCTCATAATTACTATGTAGCCAGTGTGCAGCTAACTAATTCAAAAAACTATTTTGCCTCTCAGCTCACGTAGTTGTTACGGATCTCGAGGGCAAGTTTTCCACCCTGCCCTGAGTTAATATTAGCTTAGGAACTAGTGGTTACACATTGCATTTAGTGCTGCTTAGTGTTAGCAATCTGCAAGTCAATAAAAGTCCTATTTGTTAAACCAATGAGGATATACTAAGATAGAGCGGTACTGTCATAGTAAATTTTGTAACCACTGTAAATTCACTGCCATCTATCGACATACTTTAAAACTAAAAATGAAGATTTATAAAAATACGTTAAAATGTATTTAAATATGGATAAATGATTTTTTTATTTGCATTAATTATTTTTATATGATTTTGACCCATGTTCTTTCACTTGTATGCGTTAAAATTATAAATAACAAACGAAACAGTCAACGCCCTCTATACGAGAGTAATCCAAAACTAGTGGCGCCATCTGATCGAGAATCAAATTTTCGTGATTTTCGAGGCACGTTTCTTCCTTAGACTGTATCCATCTATTACGGAGTTATATCTATCTTTGGTTAAACGAATGGATCTAACACTCGACATAAATCTATGTATTAATATTACATAAAAAAATATTTTAATCAACAAAAATTGTCTTAGCCAAATAATAGTTATTTGTGCAACAAGAGAGGAAAGTTGGTTTTTCTTGCGAGTGTTTATTTTGAGTCCCAAGAAAGCGAAAGATTCTATAATTGAATAACGAGCGAAGCGAGTGATTCTAAGTTAGAATCTTGAGCGTAGCGAGGGACTCAAAAACACGAGATGTAAAATAAGTTTGCTCTCGTGTTGCACATATTATTTTTCACCTCAGTAGTGAGAACATATTAAAGGTTAAAATGTATTTCGAATTACACAGAATAATACAGAGAAAAAAAAAGTAATAGTAGTATGAAGTGTCAGTTCATGGCCTTCACTAAATTATAAAGCTACTTTGTTTCACTCCCTGGAGTAATGAAAGTCGCACTTTCCTCACTCCAGGGAGTGACGAAAGTAGGCTTGTTCGAGCTGCTGAGGTGAAAACATAATTTGTGGCTTTCCACAGAGAAGAGTCCTTATGCTTCATGCGCATAAGGACCATTCCACCACCACTCTGATGGAAAGCCACATTTGAATAGGGTCACATCTCCATGTCTCTATTCAGGCATGAGCTTGATGAAGTATACTCTTTTTTCACTGTTGTCAGTCGAAAGTCGAACGGCATGAATAGAATACGTCGCGTCGTGTTCCTGTTCTCTAATTCTTTCATTGATTCTCGATATAAATGTGAAACTACAAGTCAGCATTAAGGCCGTTCCATCGGTAAGCGCTAGGAGCGAGCTCACGTTCTAACAGAAAATTTTGCAAATGCTAGTGTGTACGCGCGTGGATATGGCTAGGTTCAGCTCGTAGCCTCTTGGAGCGGGTTCAGCAGCAATAATGTAGACGACGCCTTTCGTTTTAAATACTTTAATTACAAACTAGTACAATTTGTACAGAAATCAGAAAAGGTATAAGTATATATAAAAAGGCACGTATGCGTGCATCTGGTAATGCGGTGAATAGCGAATGCCTTGAGTAGGTGGGGATCGGCTCCTCCGTAGCAACGTCCTGGACCAATCACAGGGGCTTTAGATGTCATGATATCGGCGCTGATTGGCTGCCGATGATGCGATCTCGTACGGTAGGCTGCGTAAGTTGCATTGGGTACGGTCTCCCACATAAGTTGCATTAACATAGTGGTTGTTAGAGAACTCTTGGCGAATAAATGTGCCATTTTTAATCAAAAGGCACTTATTGTCGCAGGTCATTAAGGCGCTTTTTCCATATAGCTTCTATTAGAAAGCAACCTTATCAACAAGCGACAATGTGGTACCTTTTGGTTGAAAGTGTCACAAATATTCATCAAAGAATTGAAAGGTGATTTACTTACTTATTTTTTCGTTACTAAAACTGCTTTGATAAATTTAAAATATATTTTGTTTTATTTTTACCCGCTGTCAATTACTATAAGTTATGTAGGTTTGATCTCCTGGGTCACAATGAATACATATTTAATGCCAGTTTGTGGGAAACCTAAATGCTTTGGGAATAAGGTTTGAGAACGGCAGCCCCAGGTACAAACTTATTTATTTCTTCTCAAGTACGAGTAAATGTAATTTATGGCTTTGCAAAAATAGAAAATGTTTTTGTGATAAAATAACCCAAATAATCATCTTTTGTTAGGTATATTGTGTTTGCTACGACAAATATATAAGAAATATATCTTTGTTTGTAAGCCATGCACGAGTAAGATATGGCTATCATTCTTTATTTCGTACAGATCCCATAAATTTGTCTCCATAAAACTGAATGGCGCTATTTTCTTTATAGAACATAATGGCTGACTCGCCGCCCGAAGTCAACACGCCGCCAACAAGAAATGGCTCGCTTAATATATCCTTACCCACAGTCCTCTGCACTCCCGAACCCTCAGAAAATACTGTTATTCTTTGTAAAAACAAACCCTTTATTTCTTCGGAGTCCAAATTGTCTTTACCGTCTAACCTAGGCACACCCACATCACCTTTACGGTTGTCTTCCCCGTTGTCCTTGCCTACATCTCCTACTCCTTATATGAAGATCGTGCAGCCACAACCAGAGAAGACTGTTGCTGACCAGATGAATTCTCCACCGACGACGATAGTTCAGCAAACTGGACTGAACGAACCTCTTGTCAACACTGGGTCGGCTACAGGTATGTCTGTTATTCGCTGTCAGCATTTCAAATTTGCTTTGATTTACAGTAAAGCTACCTTCGGATTCAGACTACGCCAGCATTACTGCTACAATATTGCAGCGCGACTTGTGACATTTGCGACAGCAATGCAGTCAGCAGTAATGTCGCGCTGCATTACTTCTGCAGTAATGCTGGTGTAGTGTGAATCTAAATGATAATACTTTAAGTAGGAATACTATTTCTACTATTCTTAATTGTAGTAAATGTGTTCGAAAAAACATGATTTTCAGGTTTAATATAACGTGATAAATAAGAAAATCCAACAAATATATTTTTCACCTCAGCAGCTCGAACAAGCCTACTCCAGGGAATGAAACAAAGTATTTTAGCTTTTTAATTTAGTTAAGGCTATGAACTGCCATCTTCATAATTCGGGGTCTATTACAAATTCGAAATACATTTTAACCTTTAATATATTCTCACTACTTAGGTGAAAAATTATATGGGCAACACGAGAGCAAAGTTATTTTACATCGTGTTTTTAAATCACTCGCTACGCTCAAGATTTGACTTTGAACTGCTCTAAATTGAAAATGGCTGAATGGATTAGTTATCCCCCCCACACACTCTAAGAAAGTGACAAGTTCTTATTTCGTAGAGTCTACCGAACACAACGATACCACTTTTCGGTAGTATACTGTACAATCACGTCGAATGGTGTATTAGGCCCTCTGGCCACTGTACTATTCAGATACTCAATTCGATTTGTTTTTATTATACATACAGACCTTGGATATAACGCAAATTATTCATTTCCAAGTCGTAGTTAGTTAAAGCGGCCATATACCTATATCTCATCTTTGCCTAAAGGTTGACTGGTAGAGAATGCCTAATGGCATTAAGTCCGCCTTGTGTACTGTATGATTTTCTTTTTTGCAATAAAGGTTAAATAAATAAATAGGTACGTAGTTTAAAGTGGTAATTTCGAAATATTCGAGGTTTGTTCAATGTTAAATAATAATTTCCTGTTGCGACTGTCTAATCTGTCTATAACATTTAAACATAGGTAAGTATATAAATAAAGTCGGTACGCTATTTCGTAGAGTCCAATAGTTAATATATCTATACCTCAGGCTAGGTCTGATATACTATTTCTCGAGCATTTTCAGCATCGATAAGCATTTATTGGAATTTCTAGCAATCATCCATGAGATGGGAAATATGTGAGTAATAAAATATGCATTGTACAACGACTGCATATTAAATATTTCTTAAAGCCTTAACTATTCATCTTATTTGTCTTAGGGAAATAAAGACATATACAAAAATAAAATATATATGTCCATACTGTAGCCCCTCGGGAAAACCTCGGCAGGAAGCTCATTCCACAGCCGAATCCATTTATTTAAAACTATTGATATTTTTTCAGTTATTTTTCAAACTCCGTATTTATGCCTTCTTTAAAATAGCAAACAAACTTTAGCACGTTAAGGTAGGTAAGATAGGCAGCTATTTTCTTACCCCGACCTACCCTCTGAAGTGAATAAAGTAGGGGCTGCATCCACTCAAGTTGCACTTCAGTTTATACAAAGGCCCTGGCTACGACACGTTGTCATAAAACACTGCATAGATTATCTAGTCAACTAAAGGTGCTTTTCCAGCGCGGAGGCAGAGAAAAACGGATAATTGATTATTTTTATACGAACAGATCACATAAACCTATATCTCCGTTATTATTGTTTACTGAGGAACGATATTAGGTATACATAATATATTTGTGCAAATACGGTTAAGTAGTGCTATTTAAGGTTAAGTAGTGGCGCCTACATCGCCATAAGTATGTAATTACAATGATTCTTCTGTACCCCTTCTCCTCTTACTTGTTATGGTGGCTTTCATATAATCTTATGATATTTTCCGAATAGGTCAGTATATTTACTATTTAGTTGGTTCACCCTATGTGTATAATTTATCTGGACGTTACTGGACATCGACAGCATCCTACGTCCACGCCATAATTTTTCATCCAATAATAAAATATTTATAGACTGCTTGGTATTAAAAATAGCCCGGCCAAACAAAAGACTACTTACGTCGGTAAAATTGGATGTATTTTTTTATTATGCATAGCTTCCTTTTCATCTTTTTCGCCATATTTTAGTAGGCGGGTCTTTAATAAATAATTTCAGTATAATTAAAACTGGAAAGGCATTTTTGATATTCTTGGAAGCTTCAGCGCAATTCCACATTGCTTTTTGAAGACTATTCCAAATGATGATCGATGAATTCTGTCACTATTCATAAAAACCTTGTATCTCATTAGGTACTGAAACTACTAAAAGTACTGAATAGTTAATGCAACAGCAATATATCCTTGTCACTTTCCGAGTTTTTTTACGAACGAGCGTTATCCACCTCTACATTCGATGGCTTAAATTATTTTCAATAACAAGATTAGAAGGCGTATTCTGATTGTAATAACCAATTATGAGTTTGTTATTAGGTATTATGGATATGATCTGTCAGTGTCGATTCGCGTTTCCCGGTAGGTCCTCTGTAAACAAACCGCCTTGATGCATCAATGTCATATTTTATTAGCTCTGAAAACTTGTCAAAAATCGGTTAAAGGTACAGTATGCATAAGTTATTTTATGGTTTACTAAAAAGGCTAGTGCTGCACTCTAGTGGCAGAACATTGCAGTAATATCCCCTATAAAAAGGATACGTTCGTCTTTGTACATTTGACGTCAAAGATAATTTTTGTTTACATTTTTCGCCTTATTACAAAGCAGTCAGGTAGTAGGAGGAGTAAAACACTTAATACTTTCTACAATTACCGACTGCCTAGGTTCTGTTTGATCATTTAGTTACACAAAAGTAGCAATGTCACTGGCAATCACTTCAGAAATTCGAAAGTAGCTCCTCAGATATTTCAAAATTGTCGAAGTCGAGAGACTTTTTTGTTTGAGTATCTTTCATTCAAGTGAAGATTTCGGTTATCCATAATGCCTATTGACGTTCCGCTAAAATTATCATAATTTAACTAATTTATATACTTCTCTTCGCATCTGTTATTCTTTATAATACTAAAATGGAGAAGGATAATTATTATAAGTAGTACTATGTTATTTGTATGCACTTAAGTCGCCAAGCTTTTTAAATTACGCACCTTTAGAAATTGCGTAATGTTGTGGTTATTTTTGCTTATTTTTCACAACCAGCTCAATATGGCTCTCTGTATTTTGTGAAAAAGGTTCAATAAAATCATTAATGATAAACTACATATGTATATTATAATCACATCATTCTATTTATGAATCATTTCATTAGTGACTCTGATAAACAGTTTAAATACATATTAGAACTCTATTTAGTAAAACACTCGAAAGGCTCGTGGTTAAATTTGGGAATGTTTTGTCACTTGCTTGGCTAAATTAAGCTCTTAAAGTAAACTACTTTACCCCCTTTTTCCTTAAATTAACAATTTCGGCCGATGATTGTCTCGCTAGGAACACAAACAAATCGTTATATATACTAGAATAAATCGTTCAGCATTTGTCACATAAAGAAGAAAAATAACAAGACAGCATAAAGATACATGACATTGAAAATAGAAAACCCTCATCATTTAACCGCAGTTCAGCGCAGAGCGCCGCGTCGGGCGGGCGCGTGCCATCAGGCTGCGACTGTGCGTCAAACGCGATGCCGACAATCGCACAAGTTCTCCCGACCTGAACGCAAACTGACGGCTCTCGAGATTCTATATTCATGTGACACTCTCTACTCGGCTTTAGGGCACAATTCATACGCCTGTAATATTTAACTGCAGAGATTCAAAGTTTTCACGCCAATGCCGCTGGGAAATTTTCTCGTTCGTTTTTTCCCAAATTCCATGACTGAAAACATGCCGAAAATGTTTACTACGTAATAATGATAAATAGTTTTGATGTCGTGTTTCTTTAACATAAGACGAAATGAACAGTGTCAGTTAAGTGAGGATTCCGAAATGCCTTGCTGCGGGTGCTGGTGGAACGGCCGGCAGAGGCATCGGCCCCCTGACCCTCCTGATACCTCAGGTGACTTCCTCGATTTTTTTTATGCCAACCACGTCCTACGTACAGCTCCCCCTACGTTTTCGTCGAAAGTACCCACGGCCAACTTTGCAAAGCTAACCTAACCAACTTCATTCAGAAAGTTAAATAGGGGTCCCAATTGCCAAACACTTTATGAATACTTAACTTTACTCTGAATACTCTGATATTTCACGCGATTTGACTAGGATTTGACTTATTGATATTACAGTCTTAATCGAAGCAAAATTCGTAGTCAAGCTTTCGTTAATTAATTAAACTTGTTACCCGAGTATAATGGCTTTTTCAGTACAATTAACAAAAAACGCTTTTTCGGCGCCTAAATAAATTGCTATCTAATTCTGTTTTTTCCCCACCGATGGTGTATTAACAAGTAACTTTCATATTTAAGTAAGGATAATGGCGTAATGTTATTAACGAAGTCATTTTGCCGGAGATACCTATAGGTGAAATAAAATTGCCCGGGACATTGTAGACTGGGTAAAACAGTATTTTCGTATTTTTGACAAAGGTCATCGACCCACATGGCATACAATTCGGTATCAATATTTAATAAAAATAAAGGAAATAAACTATTTTTGTCACATTAGCATACCTTGCTCGTTCCTAAATGAAAATCTACTTAAAGAAAACCGCACCCTCACTTTTTTATGTGCCTATACTTTTCAACTCAGAATCATGAACTCTTTCAATAGAGAGGTTAAAAAGATTTTCTAAATTTCCATTTATTAGAGCTCCGTACAAAACTTTGTTAATGGAGCTCTTATGGGATCATTTCGGTATTGGTTTTTTATATTTTCATCCTATTACAGATACAAAAAATCTAAAAATAAATTGGATCCATCTTTTTATTTTAGAAAGGTTCTGAAATTACCAACCCTTTTTCATCGAAGCAATCGGACCTTAAATTTTCAATTTCATTTATACCTACCAAACAACTGACTCACCGAACATTAGGACCGAATGAGTGTGTAAATAGGAGATAGATATATACGTTAAGTATTTCGACAAATATACTAACTTCAGTACAAGTGCGCGTTTGAACTAAATCGTACACATATTGAATTCACTTTGCCAAATGTGATGTCATTTCATTACCTAATAGGTATACCTATCTTTTAACAATGTCGCAGAGCCCAATTTGGAAACAGAATGGGAAGCATAAGCATACAATTTATTTCTTGCAAGGCATTGCCTGATAAAGCATCCTCGTATGCATTTTAATAACGCTATTGTATGTTAATGAGTTTCTGATGATGAATAGGCTGGCTGGAGGATATTATATTTTAATTGGTGTCGGTCAGATACTCGGAAACTAGATAGGATTTGAGTGCTGTTTTAATTGCTTTGATAATTTGAAACACGCTACTAGGCCTACTAGCTACGCTATAAGTAGTACTTTCCATTCTAGAGTTTAAATAGTTACTCAACTATTAGGCGAATGCTCTTCGGGCATACCAGCTGTGAAAGTCAATGGAAAACTCATAAGTAGGTACAAATGGTATTATATTTTTGAAAAAGAAATTCAAAATTTAAAGTTGTTTTGCAATGCCCACTACGGCTCTTATGTGCGGTGTGTGTAGCAGAGTTAGATATTGTAATTCCGTTTCACTATCCCTCTAACCCGAATTTGACGGATTTTAATGAAGTCAGATGGGATAAGACAAATAGTAACAAGGACAAGAGTAACACTTGTAGGGAATCCTCATATACTGTTACTCCTGCCCCGAGTAAAATAAACTATGTTTGTCTCACCCCATCTGACCTTACTTAATTAATTTTCCTACTTATCTTTACTCTAATTATGTAGGTACTTACCTACAAAATGATTACCATATTGGCAAAAGCCACGATGGCGTACGGCCACGTTTGAATTGCAAACCTGCTCCGGGTGCATACATAATGTATTTAGTCCGAAATTAGGTCGATACATATCAAAACCTACTCATGTGTACCTTAGCTTTTCAATTTTGTCCTGATAAAACAGGCATCTGCTGCAAAATGCCGTAATACCCCACTTTAAAACAAAAGCTGCATCAAAATCCGTTACGTAGTTTTAAAGATCTAAGCATACATATAGGGACAGACAGACAGGACAGCAGGAAGCGACTTTGTTTTATACTATGTAGTGATACTACGTTTATGCGATACTAGTAATAAAACCATGTATCTACTTACAAAGTCTGCTCAGATAGTTATCTGTGATCTGGGATCATAATGGGAGACACCGCTGCCGCAAAAAGGGTGATTGTCAATAGTTCCATGCGGCGCACGCGCGTCTTTCTATTGTTTTCCTCTACAAGTCTACATACATGATTGAAACGCTACGGGCGCTACGGCGTAGCACTTTGTGGTCACTCAAACGGCGCGATTCGGGAAATGAATTAGAGATTCACTAAGTATGAAATAGTAAAGATATGTGACGTTCCACGACAAAAGGTACCTTACGGCGACGTAAGCGCCACCCAATATTAATTGGACCGACGTTAATAACTAATAGCGTAAGCGCCAACCGCCATAAGGTACATTTACCCGTGAGACGTCACATATCTTTACTATTTCATATCTAGTGAATCTCTAATTTATTTCCCGAATCGCGCCGAAAAATAATGTGCGTACCTACATCAATACATTTTGTAAGTTTTCATTATGTTTTCAAAATTGGCTAATTGGTGTCGACAGGAGAGTTGAAGTGAATGATACTTACGCACTGTTATATAGAGTACCTACTAATAGGGGATATTACTGCAATGTTCTGCCACCAGAGTGCAGCACTAGCCTTTTTAATAAACCATAGAGCAACTTATACATACTGTACCTTTAACAGGTTTTTGACAAGTTTTCAGAGATAATAAAATATGACTCCATCAAGGCGGTTTGTTTATAGAGGACCTGCGGGAAACGCGAATCTGAAATTTCGCTCTCTGAAATTTATCGCTCGAATATGCAAGAGTGACAGAGATGTCAGATACTCGTAACGAAATTTCGATTTTCTTTTTTCGCGATAGACCCTCAGATTGTGGTAGTGGCGCCACCTACGCAGTGTTTGGCGTAATATTCCCTATTGCAAATAGCTAGAGAATGTGATTTATGTACACGATATTTAAGCTAAATTTGAAGAAACTTTTTGGTAAATCTAGCGGTTCGCAGTGGAACTTGTTATCGGCACGATAAAAATCACGCTATCATCACATGACATGTTGTTGTGATACTTGACTCGACCGGAAGATTAGTGATACCCGTGGTTAAAGTTATATCTTAGATGTGATGATATAACCCTATTGAAACCGTTACTCAGTTAATTCAGATAATTAAACGGCAGCCTTGTTACTGGTGACTACGCTACCCGGAGCTGCATTCAAACTAACAACTTGATCGATCTCATTTTGACATTTCTGTCAGTGCATCTCGCTCGTGCTATACATTAGAGCGCAAGCGAGATGCGATGTTGAGATGTGAGTATTGTACGAATCAGATCATATAGGGATGAAGTTGTAATGTTCGAATGCGACTCTTACTCCTCGACGACTGCTCGTTAGCTTTGCTTCCGCCGGCTTGAGATGTTTACCAAAGAGGATATAATAGGATAGAGCGGTACTGTCATCGTAAATTTTGTAACTACAGTAAAATCACTGCCATCTATCGACACACTTTAAAATTAAAAATGAAGTTTTATAAAAATACGATAAAATGTATTTAAATATGGATAAATGATTTTTTTTATTTGCATTATTTTTATGATTTTGATCCATGTTCTTTCACTGATTTGCGTTAAAATTGTTAAATAACAAACGAAACCGTCAACGCCCTCTATACGAGAGTAGGCCAAAGTTAGTGGCGCCATCTGATCGAGAATCAAATTTTCGTGATTTTCGAGGCACGTTTTTTCCTTAGACTGTATCCATCTATTACGGAGTTATATCTATCTTTGTGTTTACTAACGCTCCCAGCAGCGACTTAATCTAAGAGCATGGTGCAAGGCAGTGCCAGTCTTTGGGCTTAAAAAATACTGTTACGTCGTGGAAATATGTGTAACATAGAAGTAATTTCATAAAAGTTTACTGACTTTTATTGTTCATTAGTCTATACGATTCTATGTGTTATAACAAAAAACATGGGATGTGGGAGGATTCAAAATAAAAGATTCCGTCAAATTGAGAATTCCCTCCTTTTTTGAAATCGGTTAAAATAGGTATTTGCTAGCGGTATTTAGCAAAAAATTTAATAAAATACACTTACATTAATAATTACTTTTACGCTATCTCTCTCGGGTTGGTCCCTCATGTCTGATGTCTGAGGATCACATTTCTGATTTCAGATGATTTATTGACAAATGACATCTCATTTACATGTCAAACAAAATAGATTGCATGTTATATGTACAAGGTTTGATTGAATAGTGTTAGGATCAACGATCTTTTTCCAGAAACTCGTTTACATTGTAGCACGCAAGGTCAATAAGGAGGAGTGCTTTTATTTTTTTTGTAAATGAGGCATTACTATCCTGTTTTTTTTTGTGTTCATATACACACTTAATACAAATGGATCCCCGCAACGCTGAGAGCCGCGCGAGCCTTAGTAGTCCTGGCGGTTCACCCCGAAATTCAGTAAAATGCTGCAAGAGGTGTTAAAGCTATGAAAATCGGCACGATTGATCTTTAGACCATATAAATCAATTTGACCCGAAGCACCAAAAAATAAAATAAAGGGTGGGGGGGCATGACGTCATCTTTTTTTTTGAATGGAAAAGTTATATTTTTTGGTTAGAAACCTATCGTGTGTGGTATTATATGAAGGGCATTCTGAGCCGGTTTAATACACACGATAGGTTTCAGAACAAAAATATAAATTTTCCATACAAAAAAAAGATGACTTTATAACTCCTCTCATTTTAATTTAATTTTTTGGTGCTTCGAGTCAAATTGATTTATATGGACTTAAGATAAATCGTGCCGATTTTCATAGCTTTAACACCATTTGCCGTGCCACTATCACTATAGCTAGACGTCTGCGCGGGGGCATCAACAGGTGCCGACTGCGTCTAGGTCTTGGGGTAGATTAGCCGTGTGTTTTATAGTTATGTAGGTTGCCAACTTGCCACAAAATGTATGTTCAAGCAGTCACTATGTAAACACTTGGTAATGTAAGGATTTTATGAAGTCTAAATATGTTTTTAGCGGAATGGTTTACCGGTTTTCGATCTATGATGCGCAAAGCTCGCTTTTGAATTTGAAAACCCTGTCACGATTAGCAGACGTTGCCCATAAATCAAACCCTTGAATTAAAATTGAGTGAAAGTAACCGAAGTATGCTTTCCTCAAGTTGCTAGGAGATAAGGTGGGTGCGAGTCTAGACAGTGCATAGCAACCGGCGGACAGTTTGTCGCATACATACTAATACTTACATAGTCAATGTGTGACGACCATGTCAGCCCTGAATCTATTACGAAGCCCACTTAAGCCGAAGCGTACCTAGCTGAGTCTACCTGAGGTACAGTGGTGTTATTGGTGGTTATATTTAGAGGGCTATATATCCCAGGGATCGTGGTCAGTATCAGGGTTGCATCTGGAGCGGATTATCTGCCTCCACCGGTTTCTGTCCAACACGTCTGACGACCGTGTAGAAAACACACTTCTTCTTCTTCTTCTTCTTTATCCTCTCCTTATCCCATTATTTGGGGTCGGGTCTCCTCACTTTTCTGCGCCAAGTCGTACGATCTTGGGTTGTCTGCTCAGGCAATTGGGCTTTTTTGAGGTCTATTTCTATGTTTTTCCACCATGTGGAAGGGGGGCGACCTCTGCCTCTCCTTGTCTGTTCTGGTAGGTTCAGCGCAATTTGTACCACGTGGTCTTCTTCTCTTCTTTTGACATGGCCATACCAACGAAGACGATTTTCAAGGATTTTATCCGCGATCGGTGCAACTTTGAAACTACCACGTATGTATTCATTTCGGATTCTGTCCATTCGGGTTACACCTCCCGCCCACCTGAGCATCTTCATCTCATTGGTATGTGCCTTTTGTTCGTGCGACTTCTTTGTTGTCCAACATTCAGACCCGTATAGTAACGCCGGACGAACCGCCGTTTTATACACCTTACCCTTGACCTTTATGGGGATACGTGGGTCACACAGCACACCAGTAAGTGATCTCCATTTTTGCCAGGCGACATTAATTCGGTGTGACACGTCCGCGCAAATATTGGCATCGGGTGTAAGTATAGAGCCAAGGTATTTAAACTTTTCTACAGTAGGAATAGGTGTTGTTCCGATACAGATAGTTTCCGGTGTACTGTTGCCACTAAAAGGACATTTCAGGTATTCAGTTTTGCTCCTGCTAACCCTCAACCCATATTTTTCAAGTGCATTTGTCCACATGTTTAACAGTTGTTGTGCGTCATTTGCCGTGTTGGCAGCCAGAACTATGTCATCGGCAACACACTATCTAAATAAATTAATGTCTGTTTGTATCTTTTTTAAGAGCTACTTTTTAAAAGTATCTTTAAAAATAGTTATTGTGAGAAATCAAATATGCGTTAGAAATATGCTGGACAAATTAAATCCATGAAATTAATCTATCTAGTACCTAACCCCTAGTACCTAACCCTAACTTTGGCGATAACATGGCTTGTATTCAGGGTTGTTTAAATCTCTATTACACGTTACAATTGCTATTGCTATTCATTCATCAGGCTAAGTACATTTCGTTGTAATTTTGTTAAAATTTCGCACTACCTTTTGCCCCCTCCCGTAAAACTCATTAATCACACTCCCTCAATATAAGGTTTTCCACATATTTCATTACTTTGCGAGACGATCTCGATTTGTTACTCTAAGTTACAAAACACGACTTTTATATCTGCTTTTCGCTGTTTTGTTTAAATACGTAGGTATTAACCAACATCCAAACTCTCACATATATTACACTAGCTTTTGCCCGCGACTTCGTCTGCGTGGAGTTAGTAATTTGGGTAGCTTATTTTTTATCCCATCTGCTTTTTATCGATTCCCCATACAAACTTTCATCCCCCCTTTTCACCCCCTTAAAGAATGACTTCTGGGATAAAAACTACCATATGTCCTTCCCCGGGGCTCAAACTATCTCTATACCAAATTTTAACTAAATCAGTTTTTCGGTTTAACCGTGAGTTACCTCTGTAACAGACAGACAGCCAGACACACTTTCGCATTTATAATATTAGTATGGATTGCAAGAATTACATTCTACTTTTGTATGAATTCCTTTTGTCTGTAGGTTTTCATTGGACTGGAAAAGATTGAAAGCACTAAATACCTACCCTTTCTTTAGATATTTTCATATTAGATAAGCTACTTTTGACCGGACGAAACTGGGTCATGTAGAACGAAATAAACAAACGTAGGCGGGGCGCCATGTTTCCTGGAGCCAATATACGACGAACGCAGCTTAGTTAAATGCCATCTCTCAAGATCCCTCTAAGACACTAAGGCGACCACCTTAAACAATTAGCTCCATGCATGAATTTTTGTAATCATAATATATATAGTTTGAACACCGGAAAAAATATAAATATTTTGTAAACCTTCACGTTATTTTATTAAAAAAATATTTAAAACGTTGAAAAATTTTGAGCGGTTGAAACGCTCATAATTTTTGGCGCAAATTCGACAGAGTGTGATGACGTCACACGTTGGACGGTCCAACTGACGTTTGCTATGATATAATGACACGTTATATGGATTCCGTATTGTCCGAAATAAATGTTGTTTTTTTTTTTTGTTTTTTGAAATTTTATAGAAATTTACTTGTATGGTGTACCTTTAGAAATCAGACCGCCTGTGTTTTAGCTCTACACATGCCTTTTATTGTGTATTCCTTTGTACCTATTTAGTTGTATGTTTTTGTATTGTATGTTACCTTAACAAACGTGTCGCTCTGGCGGTAAATTACAGTGTTTGCGTACACCTGTTAATCTTACTTGTAACACAAAACAGTTGCTCCATCCTTCCGCGAGACTGACTGATTTACTTAATTACACACCCATTAGGCATCCCCAGGGATTGAGAACGGCGGCCCCATCGCGTATATCAAGTTGAACATAAGGGAATCCATTATTCGGTTCTGACACATTTAAGAAGAAGAATAAGAATAAAGATCATTTATTTTCAGCTAAAGGTTACAGACATTCCAGGGGTCTCCGCACTAGGCAGTGCCTGTATCGCGGGGAACCAATTATAATTTAAATATCAGACTGTTACAATTAAAACTACAAACTAAGGCTTTATCTAGACACAATATTGAAACTAAATTTTGTTAAATATGGCCTCTGTCTCGGCATAATTTTGTGAGTGCAGCAGTTTGAAAAGCAGTTTTTTCGCTTCCATTTGTGTGCAATCCCTGAGGTTACATAGTTTATTTATAGCATTGTATGTAGACGCCCTGATGCGTTCCCCAAAACGTTTGCCAAAAGCTGAATTTACTCTTGGAACGGGTAAATTGAAGACGCGTTTTTGTGATAATATATTATACTCCTTTGATACTTTAGTCATTATATTCTATTAAAATTTAAAAGCTCGTATTTATTTAAACTATTTGATCATTATCGACCTATTTAGATCTATAATTGATGGAAAATCCAAGCAATGTTCATCTAACTACGTATTTATCCTTGCTTGAGATTTTGACTGTTTAAAAATAGTCCTTTCTGCATCCTCCCCGCCTGTGCTAATTATTCATCCCCATCACACCCCGTTCAGAGGATGAATCCTGGGATAAAAATGTAATAAGCCAAGTTTTAAGCTAAAGGGGCCCACTGACTATCAGTCCGCCGGACGATATCGGCCTGTCAGTTGTTCGGAACTGTCAAATTTTTGTTCTAACTGACAAGCCGATATCGTCCGGCGGACTGATAGTCAGTGGGCCCCTTAAGTATGTAGTAAAAAGTTTAAGATGCCGTATAGTAAGCAGTCAATCACTGTGCCTGCTTGCATTGCTTTTCTCGATAAATGAGCGGAAATTCAATAAAAAACCAAATATTTTATCCTAAATGTGCAACGTATTTAATGTGCGGTGCAGTTATTGTTTGCCTTAGGCCAGCAATTTGAATGCCGCCGTTGCCGTTGAATGTATGAAAATACATTGACAGCGTCACTATCGTTAAAGCTCGAATATAAGAACGACATTTGCGTACATCTTTGAAACCTATTTTACCTCGCATCTATTTGACCTATTAAGATGATACGGCTAACCGGTCTGGATTTAACCATGAACTTTGTTATATAAAACTGGAATAACTAATTAAGGGAAAACGGAAAAGCTGAGCAATATTTATAGGAACAATGCGAAAAGACAGTCGGTAGTTTACATGAATAAACGAATCCTGGAAAACTCATTACGTTCGTAAACTGAATTGGCAAAATGCAGGAGCGGGCACCGCGAGCAATGTAATTTTTCATATTCATGTGCATGTGAATTCATAATTCTGTTAGCATTAATTCAACAGTCACGAACACGAGTTCGTGTTGTCTACTAACTGGCTTGCAATTCGTCTGACTCCAAAGCCTACTTTGATAATTTGCGTTTCATGAATAACGGGGTCCCGAGAGACTAGCGATAGACTAAAAACGAGAGAATTACAAGACGACCTTCTAACCGTCGAGAAGCGGAAATACGTTTACGTAGGTGCCTCTGTTTTGTGCAAAACGCGTCCGTCAACAAAGTAGCTAAAGCCTTTGAAATTTGAATACGCCATTATTATGAATTGTCTGTGAAGCTTTATTTTAAGGAATCATCTTATTATCGCAGATTAATAAGATATTCTGGTTATGCAACAAGCAAATAAGCATATACTTAGGGCCAGTTGCACCAACCACAATTAACAGACTGATTAACGTCAAGCAGCAGAAAACTATAAAACATTCCATACAATAAAATTTAGCGAATGCTAAAACGGTGACAGACGGGTTGGTGCAACCCGACCTTAATGTAGGTATGCTTATTTGCTTGTTTTCTTAATGCTTCAACCATCTCTAACTACATTTAATAGTTGGATGGAGCGGAGAGGTGAGCCCCGTTTTCAGGATGCGTGGCTTTTTGTTTGCTTTATTGTTCCATAGTCACTTCATATGTATTTTGGAATAATTCATTCAGTAGTCTTCAATCTAGAGCAGTTCAAAATCAACTCTGCATTGTGAAATTTTTGGAGGTTTTCTTCTACTTTGTTAGACCAAGTAGTGAAAAAATTATAGTACCTATGTTATATATTTGTAATCTACTCACAAAACCCTTTCATTTGGTACCCCACAACGTATGTTTAAAAGAAAAAAGTAAAAATCTTTGTACTGTCGACTTTATGACGTCACAATAACTACTCCCACCATTTTCGCGCTTGTCATCTCATACATTTGTGTTCAGGACATCATACTGAATGCATTGTATTGATACCAAATATACCCATATCCGAGATAACATGAGCGAAAATCGATTTTTAGAAGACTTCTAGACAAAATACGGACTTACTATATAAGGCACAAAGATAATTTCGGTGTTAGCCAATAAACATTACATTATACGAAACAGAGTTAAAGTCTGATTGGTCGTTGGACTGTTATGTTATCATTATGGAAAACATATTAACATTTTATCATGTTAAATAGGTAGATAGGTACCCGTATCTCCATAACAAAAAATACTGTGACGTAGGGACTGTTCTTAAGGCTTATCGTATATCCCGTGGCAATTCAGAAATCCCGAGTAAACAAAAAAATACCTAGGAAAGTCGCTCTACCCATGCATCCCGCTCTTCAATGTTACGAAGAACCCAGATAGTTTTTTTTTTGTAAACTTGCTCTTTACAAAGTTTCCCGGCCTCTGGCTACGAATCCGGTTCGTTTCAAATTGCCAATTCATTATTTCAAACCATGACCGTTCCAATACCTCGTACGTAAAAACCCAACCCAATACGTTCGTAAGTAATTAACTTTAAAACTGAAACACGATTTACTGTGCTTACCGATATTGATTTTTTACCTTTGTATGTCACGACATCGTTTCTTTCGGAGTAATGGGCCATTAAAAGCTTCTTTGTTTCAGAACACCTCTAAATTAAATAGAACCTTACGGATAGTGTCCATCAAAGAGAACAATATATTTCCTTGTTTCGTTTCTTATGGCATATTATTATAGTTTATACGTCTATAATAACGAATAAAGCTATCAACGATGATGCGTTCAATAAACTTTGGCACCGCATGAAACGGCTATATCGGTTTTGATCGTAAATTATGAGTATGTACAATATTGATTTATTCCACATATGAAATAGGTCGTCGGGTGTATTGAACAATCTCTCGAATATATATATATATTCATTGGTGCCATACATCAGTTAAGGATCTGTGCTAGCTCAGAGGTCCCAAAACGCCTTTTATCGTGATAACATTTGGTAAAATGTACATAGAAAATACATACAAGAACGGTCCAACTCTACTTCAATTTATCATGAGTGTCACTCGGGGCACCGACACTCCGTATTGTTTTTGATATTACATGCAGCTGTATTGTTGTGGCTATTCTACGCTACTCTGCTCTTAGCTGCAAAAATAGACGCAAATCAATTTCCATACAGGAAATAATGTAAATAACAAATAATGTTACATGTTGCAACAAATGAAGTACATAGCAAGAGTTTTCTTGGCTTGCTTTACCTTTAAGACGTTCAGTCGAAGTCCTTTAAAGTCTCAGACAAGGCATAAGCCAATGGAATCTCGAAGATCTGCATTTCGAGTGTTATAGTCTAGCTGGAGGCCAAGGCATTTTATACCTACTGAAGTACTGAAGAAAGCGGATTTGAAGGATTTGCAACGCAATTTCTTTGAAGCGGGAGCGAAAACATTGATGTCTACAATTTTAATGAATAGGTATGTAATAAATACACGAGTATAATTGGAGTAGAGTTAACTAGCTCTTAAGAAATACACATATACTGTACATTAATTTGTTTGTATTATAGTTAATTTATTAGTATCTTTTGTCATAACTTCAATATCTAGTAATAATAAATTTTACACAGGTATTAATGGGCGATTCTCTGTAAACTCGTAAACAGCTGTCGGACCTATTTTCGGAAAATAAATATTATTTTCGAAATTATAAAATTACAAATTAAAGCATAACAATATTCATATTTGGAGCGCTTGTAATTAAAACGAAATAATTTTAAGTTTTTTTTTTTATAAAAACTACCTAAAGCGCAGTCCCCTGGGCTATCCCTTTTCCAGAATTGAGACTAAGATTTAATTTCAAGATATTCACGTATAAAATATAATTTTATGCATAATGTTAATAAACAAAATTAGATCTTATAGTCTTCCAAAATAAATAATAGCTAATACATATTACATGTTTACATGTTGTTTACATGTTTGCATGCCAAATAACTGACGAATCTGACGATCATAATATAAATTCATATAGATTAGTGTAAGAATAATTTATATTGTAATTTATCATTGTGTGACACGCAACTGAACCAAACCATGCGCCTCATCACAGGCTGTATACGCCCTACACCTACCTACTGGCTACCTGCCCTCAGTAACATCGCCCCACCTCACCTACGCCGGAAGCAGTGCCTTTACCGCGAGCTCGATAAGCTACGTAGAGACCCAACGTTACCCATCCACGACGATGTGCTCACCAAGACTGATCGCAGGCTTAAGTCCCGTAATCCACCACTAGCTAGGTTAAACGACATGGACCCCCTGTGGAAGGTAGAGAATGCCTGGCTCAACGAGTGGCAATCAAATAAGGCGCCAACCGACTTCTTCGAACTAAGCCCCCGTACTAGACCTCCAGGTTTCACTACCCAACGACGTGTCTGGTGTCTGTTGAACCGCTTCCGAACTGACGTGGGTAACTCCGCATACCACAGGAATAAATGGGGATGGTGTGAATCGGCGGCATGCAGATGTGGAGAACCGGAACAAACTATCCGTCACATGGTGCTGGAATGTCCTAACACCAAATTCGGTGGCAACTTGGAAGAGCTCAAGACCTTGACTGGGAAAGCCGTGGATTATTTTAAGGATTCTAGTTTTAAATTTTAATTTTATAATGCAGTGACATGTAGAGATATGCCATACGATAAATAAATAAATAAATTGTGTGACACACATATGTGTGAGATGTTTATTTTTAAATGAATATTATGAAAATTGCAATCTACAGCTACAGAAGGACATGCAATAGCTCTCGACTTTTTTTTCTATTTCATAGAAGACAAATACGATCGTGACAGAGTGGTCGTTTTAGGATCATAGGAATAGTTATATACCTATTCATTTCAGACGTCTCAGTTATTTGAAATTCACAAAGCTGAAAAGCAGCAATCCTGAGAAAATTACGAAGTCACAATCAGTATTGGAGTTTAAAAGTAATTCCAGTGTCGCCGTCGAAGGCGTCACCGCGCTTGAATCATGTAATTTTATACGAGCTTCGCCGCCGATCGAGTAGGTATTCAGATGCTTGAAAGGTAAAACCAAGTAAAACATTCGTACGGTAATCAATAGCGTACGGATTGGATTAAGTAGATAAGTCTATCAAATAAGCTCGAAATACGATTTTCCGGCAACGGTTAACATTTGGGAATTTCCTCGGGCAAGTCGCAATCCGAAAGTTTTCGGTTCGGTCCGCCGAGGGCCTAAAAACGGGCTCGTAAATATTTTGGGACTAGTGTGCGAAGCTACTAAAATACCGAGTTTCGCATAGTTATCCAAACAATTTTATATGTTATTTGCATAATTTAATACAATTTTTTTTAACCTGAATTTTGTCAAATGGTCAGCATTCATACTCTTGGGTACTAGCCTTCCATCACAGCTTTCTGTGAGCACATCGCATGTATTTAATTGCGTGTCCCTTTGTTACGTGCTTACCTACTACCTAACTAAATTGAAATGTTTATATTGTCCTACTAAACGAAGGGCGCAGATAACTTTAGGATATCAAACAGTTAGTAGTGTTTATTTACGTTGCTTGTAATTTTAGATCGATAAGTTAAATCGTTGTGTTTATAGTAGTTTATTTAGTTATCTTATCAGTTCACTTTTAGGAGTAATTAGGTAGTTAGATATCATGAAATCATGAATCACCGTTTCCAACGTGATACCAACAGGCGTAAACAAAGCCTTACCTTCACGTTCGTCAAATAAATCAAATTATTTATTTAGTGTCTACAAAACCAATTTGAATTAAGGACGAGAAGAGGTCTGGTCTATTGTCCTGTTTAATCTCTGAACCGCAAGACCCGCAAGTTGCAATCACAGTTGTATCTACTTAATCCATATTTATTTTTAAACAACTAACATAAAACAAGGTTCTGGAAATCTGAATTCGACTATATTTTTAGGGTTCCGTACCCAAAGGGTAAAAACGGGGCCCTATTACTAAGACTCCGCTGTCCGTCTGTCCGTCCGTCTGTCCGTCTGTCTGTCTTGGTCTGTCACCAGGCTGTATCTCATGAACCGTTGCTAGACAGTTGAAATTTTCACAGATGATGTATTTCTGTTGCCGCTATAACAACAAATACTAAAATCAGAATAATATAAATATTTCAATGGGGCTCCCATACAACAAACGTGATTGTTTTGCTGTTTTTTTCCGTAATGGTACGGAACCCTTCGTGCGCGAGTCCGACTCGCACTTGGCCGGTTTTTATTTATATTACATCTGACTTTCGTTATTTAATAACCCATCTCAAAGATTCTTTCGTAGGTTTGAATATTGCCCACCCTGGTGGATGCAGGATTTAGTGGACGTTAATATTTATTCAAAATAAAGTATTTTTTAGAAGAGTATAAAAAACAACATAGACCGACATGTAATATCAACCAATTCATCTTTATTGCAGATAACAAAGAATCCATATTACATTAAAATTACGAACACAGTTATAATAACATGAAATAGGAAATATTTAAATTCGTTCTTATTTAGGGCCAGTTGCACCAACCACAGTTAACAGACTGATTAAATTCACGCAGCAGAGATCTAAATATTTAGATCAGTACGGTTTCACTCACTATTGTTTTTAATCGAATCCTTCCTCAGGCACGAAATAGGCAATAGTGAGTGAAACCGTACTGATCTAAATATTTTGAAATAAGTCTCACGATCATTTAATTTTAGCAGAGATCTATAAAACTTTCCATACTATGAAATTTAGCGAAGGCTTTAACGGTGACAGACGGTTTGGTGTATAGCAGCAGGCCCTTAGTTTCTAAAATTTCATTACGATTGGTTAGGGTTTGTGGGAAAAAACTGACAGCAGACCTCGGTCCTTTTTTTAGTTTTTACTTAGGATTTTCTGTCAGAGCTGCAGTTTATGTAGGGGTACCCGCGTTCACAAACTAAATATCACATAATTTCGACAAAACGACACATGTTATATATACGAGTCGATACTGAACAGCTGTAAGAGATTTTTCAAACTCGACGGAAAATAAATTATAGTCGCTTCCAAGCTCGATACGTGCAGCTTACTGGATTTCTCTAACAAAAGCGAACAGCACCGCTGCCGTCGAAAAGGAAGAACGTGGTATAAATATACAAACATGTACGTGTTTAATGCCTTTTCGTTTTGAGCGGTATACTAGTACTATTTAACTAAAGTTTTCAATTTATGAGCGCTAGACGGTGGATGCACCCGCTAAAAGCAAATTATTCATATGTGCATTTACTAGAGTTTGTGTAGCATTTTGTGAACGCTAGAAAGGTATTCTTTTTTAACACGAATCCGTTTTATACTCTGATAAGCCAGCTTTGTCAGTAGAAGGATCGACCTCCCATACAAACTTTGATTTTCTTAATTTTTCTACTGAAAAAGGTGGTTTGCCTGAGTATAGTTATAATTGTTATAAATGACAATGTCACCGGCGTCAATGTAACAGTTTCAGAATAAAGAAGCTAAAATCAAAACCGGGCTCTTATTAGTTCAGTAGCGCCAACCCATTATGCTTGCGTAGGTATTTTTTTACATGCAATTTATGTTCCCACCTCTCACCCCAAAAAGAAATACGCAAATAAATATAGCAAACCACCACAAATAATACGAAACTCGACACGTGTTTCGTCGTCGTATATTTATTTGGCGGAAATACGAAGCAATAATATTGTAGTATTTACTATGGACTTACGCAAAGTAAAGCCCTGATTCAACAAATTACAAAATGTTTCAATGTTTGCGAAGGAAAAAAAGGAGAATAAATGTATTTAAAGTTAGAGTAGTTAGACCAAGACGATTTGGATAGTACACGCAGTGCAAGTGTTATTTTATACGTCATAATTTCATAGAAGTTTGACGTTTCAAATAACACTTGCACTGCGTGTGCTATCAAAATCGTTGCAGACTTATCTTGGTCTAACTCTACCTTCCTACCGCTGCTCTAGCTCACTATTGACATTAGGCGTATCACTTCTAATACCAAGTATATTTTGTTCATTCGCATTTACTTTCAGTGCTATATATTTACGTCTTTGATAATTGCAACTTTGCTACCCAGACAACTTATGCAGGCGACCTCAATCCTCGTCAATTTCAGCGGAGTTCAAATTACATATCACTTACCTAATAGATGAAGCATAATCATGCCCCGGTTTGACTCGGGCAAAACTGCACCAGTGCTGATTAATTAAAAATCGAGTCGTGTTGGTTGTCGATTTAGATTTGAAGCCATTTCTAAAGCATAATAACAAACGTGACTATTCTCTTTGTACTTAACATTATTAATTAAGATCGTAGTTCTTTCATTACCATCTTTCATTTATTCTTGTTGAAACTAATATAAATATCCGAGATCTCACTTTGGCTCGAGTCAAAATTCGGGTTCAGTGACGAAAATGGCCTATTGTGTTATAGAAACGGGCTTTCCTATTTTCAAGTGTAAGGGCGTTCTTAATACAGAGTGTGGCGCTCGGTACTCGTCGGCAACACAGAGTCTATAAAAGATAGTCTATGACCCAAGTAGAATCTTGGACGCTATATAAATTTCAAAGTACCTACCGACCCAGCTTCGCTGTGTCAAACTCCTTGTAATTTTGTTCGGAGTTTGTCCTAAGTTTGCTAATTGCTGAGCAATTATAAAAGTTTAAGTTAAACTCATTAAGAGGTAAGGGGACGGCCGTTTCTCCATACAAACGTAGTCCCCATTTTCCTCTCTAGATATTGACATTATGGAAAATAATTTTATATAACAATGGTTATAACCATAGCTTATTTGATTATTGTAGAAATTATAGTAGCGAAAAACAATTTCATACAAATTTTAAAATGCTCCCAACTCGTGTAATAATTAAAAATTCGAAAAAAATCAAACGTAGGGGCAGAGCCGTGTTTGATATACAACAAATTGTGTCAAAATATTTGCAATAATATATCCAGAGAGGAAAACGAGGACTACGTTTGTATGAAAAGGCGATTTCGCGCGGGTCCTCTACTTTCGTCTTGAATAAAAAGAGCACACGTCTCACACGTTGCATGGATGGGTAAACAAAATTAAGTTCTGTTTGGGGTAGTCAAGTTTCATAATTTTGGTAAAAGTAGGTCGGAATTATTATTGTTATTGTCTGTCTTTATACGAGTAGGTACACATTTGGAACGCGTGCGTGGAGCTGAAGCCAACAGACAACGAAGGCTGAATAGACACTGTACCAACCCGCGTCTTATGCATCTTTCACTTCCACCTTTGCGAGCATATAGCTCTGACCCCCACTCTGATTGGCCGGTACAAGCAAGCCAGAGGTGAGAGCCCTGCGGCCTCTGCTCAGTGTTCACTTCGACCGGCCAATGAAGGCAAGCCGAATAGAGGGGCCTGAGCCTGACCGACTCCGGGGTATGGGACCTAAGGGACGTCACTTCCTATTCAGATCGCCATTAGCTGTCCGGGTGTGATGGCTTATTATTATTATTAAAGTTAATAATATACGTGGCTTTATGTCTTCTCAACCTAAAATTGTTGTCTTCGAAACGATGTCAGTTTTCTCATATGTAAAGTTCTGAATATGACGTGTGTAATGATTACATGTACGTGTGTTATGATCTAGTCAGTTGTATGACTGGATAGAGTGAGACCAAGAAAAGTCTGCAACGATTTTGATAGCACACGCAGTACAAGTGTTATTTATACGTCATAATTTCATAGAAGTTTAACGTTTAAAATAACACTTGCACTGCGTTTGCTATCAAAATCGATGCAGACTTTTCTTGGTCTAACTCTATGTCATCCCAACATCATGCTTCTTTTCTCTATTTGCGGTCATATTGTTGGACATCCGTTTTATTAATACGTAAAGATTAATCACAACTGCGAATGATATCTGCACGAGTTCCGTAATAAAGGAAACCTCAGTTAATAAAGGATTATACAATCTGACATGTGTCATCCACAACCGAGTGCTCGGATTCCCCAACAATCATGTTCTTGTTTCAGAATAGGAAATGTCGATTTCGCGTTTTGGGTGGTACAATGGGAGCAATTTGTTACGTCAATCACTCTTTTTGAGCAGTGTCTCGTCGGAAACGTAGTCGGGGCTAATGGCATGTAATGACATTGCCTTTTGAATATAAGAAGGGAATTAATCTAGGAGAATCGGGTTTTTATATTAACTTCAATATTGAGTACATTAGATTATGCTGGTGCTCTTTATTTTGTCAAAGTTTAATATTAATGTGTTTATGTTAATGCTAATAATGTTTATGTTAATACTTTATTGAACACGGAATAAAAATAATAGACAAGAGTCAAACATCAAACATTTATTCAGCAAATAGGCCACAGGGGCACTTTTACATGTCAATTTTTACAAGCAATACAAAACCAAAATTTACAAAAAACAATTACAAATATGGAATCAATAAAATATTAGATACTTTGTCAGAGATGTATCCAGTCTAAATGTCGAATTACACAAAAAAAAGAAAACTAATAAAAAATATACAAACAACAGGCAATTACTAAAATTGTTTAGAGATGTAAAAGTCTCTAGGTGTCAGAGATAAAATATGTATAATAAATTAAAAAAATAGGTCTCCAAGACTTGAATTGTTATATAAGTAATTATAAGACAAGAAATTAAATTAGACAGACAAGAACCGAATGAAGTGTCTCACGTTAATGCCACTCAAAAGTAAAGTTACATAGGACGTAACATGAAGCCCTTGTAAACTTAAACAGACCGGTCTCCACAAACAGCACCCGTTCACGAGTACGACGCGTATCTCAGCCATCGTCTCCCTTAACCTTCATTCGGGAAAGTGGCGACCCGATCAACGACGCCACCGTAAGCAAAGACTTTTAAGAGAGCATGACATGTTAAAGCTGCCGGGCTGTATTAATATATATAACGTAAATTAATTCAGTGAGATACAACATTTGTGCTCGTATGTTACATTAAAGACTACAAGCATGCCTACCTATAAATAACTAAATTACAAATTTAAATTGACATAGAGATGTAAAGGTCTCTACCTGTCAGGTACAAAAGCAAACTATCTTAAACTACTTAGGCATTTCAACGAGCAAAGATAACTATAACATGTTTAAAGAATATGTTAAACAAAAAAAAACCGGCCAAGTGCTAGTCGGACTCGCGTTCCAAGGGTTCCGTACATTACGCAATTTTTAACAATGTATACCTATTTTTTATGTGAAACGTGAGATGTCTATGCGTAGGGGTCGGATCAAAAACTAAGTATTAAGTCCGACTCACGCTTGATTGCACATTTCTAATAGGTTTTGCTGTGATTTATAGGTAAAGAGCTATTTTGTATAATTCGGAGATAAAGGGGGGGTAATGGTAATTTTTTGGCTATTTTCTTAAGTAACTTCTAAACTTTAATTAAAAATTACAAAAAATATATATTTGAGATTCTCATAAAGAGCACTTTCATTTGATATGTAACACGATATTGTTTTACAAACTTTATTTTTTAATTTTCACATTTACCCCCCAAAATAATAACAAAAATAATAAAAAAGTGGCCCCCATGGTTAAAATTAATTTTTTTACGTTACATGTCCGTCTTTGGGTCACAAACTTACGTATGTGTACCAAATTTCAAATTAATTCATCCGGTAGTTTCGGAGAAAATAGGCTGTGACAGACGGACAGACAGACAGACAGACGCACGAGTGATCCTATAAGGTTTCCGTTTTTTTCCTTTTGAGGTACAGAACCCTAAAATAGTGCTGGTAGAATCAGATTTATGAAATACTTATAATTGTAAAACATAGTTATCTTTATTAATATTTTGTATACTTGTATTTTTATTTTGAGTGTTAGCGAGTGAAATGTGAATCAATTTGTTTTATGCTGCTGATAATATTGGCTACATGTTTGATCGAAAACCCAACCCAAAATAACCCTGCCTGTGAAGCCGATGGTCCTGGATTCGAATCCCGGTAACGGCATTTATTAGTGTGATAAACACAAATATTTGTTCCTAAGTCATGGATGTTTTCTATGTATTTGTAGTTTATCATATTAACAGCAACGGATTTTAGCAATATAGTATCCCATATTTACTTCAAAGTTCATTGTTTTCGAAATATTTGTCATCAAAGTTGAACAATTTTAGGCCAAAAAACTGGTTTTCTGGCCATAACTTTTGTGTTAATTAGTTTAAAATTAAAACCGTAGACAAATTTTTAGAGACGTCTAAGACGAACCCAAATATGTAGATTTCGTATTAGTAAGATCTTTCACAGCAATTGAGATACGAAAAAAGTGTTTTTTTAGACAATGTTTAAAACAATCATAAATAAATAAGTATTCATTTTTTTCACAATCCGGTAGACAAAAATGGAGATAAACGATTGAAGAACCGATAGCCGCTTGTCTTATAATGTTATAATTCTATATGTAGTGCAAAAGTAGGAGATACGATTCAAAACTTGTCAAAAATCGATGAAAACCTCAGGTAGCCCCTTAAATCAGACAGACAAGAACCGAATGAAGTGTCTCACGTTAATGCCACTCAAAAGTAAAGTTACATAGGACGTAACATGAAGCCCGTGTAAACTTAAACAGACCAGACCGGTCTCCACAAACAGCACCCGTTCACGAGTATGACGCGTATCTCAGCCATCGTCTCCCTCAACCTTCATTCGGGAAAGTGGCGACCCGATCAACGACGCCACCGTAAGCAAAGACTTTTAAGAGAGCATGACATGTTAAAGCTGCCAGGCTGTATTAATATATATAACGTAAATTAATTCAGTGAGATACAACATTTGTGCTCGTATGTTACATTAAAGACTACAAGTATGCCTACCTATAAATAACTAAATTACAAATTTAAATTGACATAAAGATGTAAAGGTCTCTACCTGTCAGGTACAAAAGCAAACTATCTTAAACTACTTAGGCATTTCAACGAGCAAAGATAACTGTAACATGTTTAAAGAATATGTTAAACAAAAAAAAAACCGGCCAAGTGCTAGTCGGACTCGCGTTCCAAGGGTTCCGTACATTACGCAATTTTTAACAATGTATACCTATTTTTTATGTGAAACGTGAGATGTCTATGCGTAGGGGTCGGATCAAAAACTAAGTATTAAGTCCGACTCACGCTTGATTGCACATTTCTAATAGGTTTTGCTGTGATTTATAGGTAAAGAGCTATTTTGTATAATTCGGAAATAAAGGGGGGGTAATGGTAATTTTTTGGCTATTTTCTTGAGTAACTTCTAAACTATTTATTTTAAAATTACAAAAAATATATATTTGAGATTCTCATAAAGAGCACTTTCATTTGATATGTAACACGATATCGTTTTACAAACTTTATTTTTTAATTTTCACATTTACCCCCCAAAATAATAATAAAAATAATAAAAAAGTGGCCCCCATGGTTAAAATTCATTTTTTTACGTTACATGTCCGTCTTTGGGTCACAAACTTACGTATGTGTACCAAATTTCAAATTAATTCATCCGGTAGTTTCGGAGAAAATAGGCTGTGACAGACGGACAGACAGACAGACAGACGCACGAGTGATCCTATAAGGTTTCCGTTTTTTTCCTTTTGAGGTACAGAACCCTAAAATAGTGCTGGTAGAATCAGATTTATGAAATACTTATAATTGTAAAACATAGTTATCTTTATTAATATTTTGTATACTTGTATTTTTATTTTGAGTGTTAGCGAGTGAAATGTGAATCAATTTGTTTTATGCTGCTGATAATATTGGCTACATGTTTGATCGAAAACCCAACCCAAAATAACCCTGCCTGTGAAGCCGATGGTCCTGGATTCGAATCCCGGTAACGGCATTTATTAGTGTGATAAACACAAATATTTGTTCCTAAGTCATGGATGTTTTCTATGTATTATAAGTATGTAATATTTATCTATATATGTATGTATATCGTCGCCTAGCAGCCATAGTACAAGCTTAGTTTCGGGCTAGGTTGATCTATGTAAGATGTCCCTTGATGTTTATTTATTTATCTATGGTTGGGTAAAAATCTAGTTGTTTCAAAGCTTCAATCATCCATTTTCGAAGTAAAATACCAGTTTCTAGTACCGCTATATGTATTAGTATTTCTAAAATACAATTTAGTAACTATCTACACAAATTCAGTATCCAAAGCTAAAATGTTTTAATTAAGAACGTGTACGTACTAATCGCAACTGTTTGCTGGTTGCAGACTTGCAGAATCTAATCATGCTCAACCAACCACAAAAGATTAATAACTATTATACATGTTATTAAACTGAATGCAATCTCTTTGTAGATGTTCCGTTATGTACGAATTGCTTTGCATATATAACATGCACCCCCGGGTACATTAGGCTGTGTGTAGGTAGAGTAAGTTCTAGCATTAGGCGTATTCAGATTTTAAAAATATGATTTTATTTTGATATACAGTTCATATCAAGATTATCGAGGAGGCAATGAGATTAACATCAAACCAACGTTATGGTTTTAAAATCTGAATGTGTCCCCAGGATAGTGTAATCTTATTGTTGCGCCACTGCTTAGTGAGATGAAACGCTAAGTAGTCTGTCTACTTGTCTATTATATTGCTATAATCTTATTGAGTTTGACTTCGCGCTGGAAAATATAGACCTATAGATAAATAGGTATGTATATAGAAATACATACGTTGCACTACTGCAGAGCAAATATATACTTACGAGGATTTTGCTGTTTGCAGGTGGTGAGCAAAAGTTACTGTATGAAGCAGCATTAGTAGCGTTTGATTTGATATTAGGGGAAAGGTGTACACGACGCTTACCTGCAGCAAAAATCGAAGTATATAAGGATATGCATATTTCCATGTGAAACATACGTATCTATCTTTTGCTAGCTTTTGTCACACTCGAAATATTTAGTCTAAAATGTAAATCCAAATGTTCAAATGAGTAATAATGAAGGTTCCTGCAATAAACGTTCAAATAGTAGGAAAGGTACCTTACAAATTGTAATAAAAAAAAGAGTTTATTGCTTAAACAATTTACCCGGATTCGGAAGTGTTGCGTAAATTATCCAAGCTCAAAAGGTTTCAGTAAAAAGAACGCTGAACAGGCGAAGCGAAGGGTGGAATAAATTCAAAGGAATGCTTTAATATTAATGATGTTTCGCTCTAGTCCGCAGATGTAAATAAAGTTCTGCCGCTTCACAAAATCTGACGGACAACTGCCATCAAGCCATCATGCATAAAATAAATAAATTAAAACTGTAAGTTGTGAACCAAGCAATTAGTGAATACCAAGGGTTGAAAGGCACCCATTTCTCTCAAGGTAGTTTGGAGCTCGAACGTAGTGAGAGCGCCAATAGTCCGAGACGGAAATGGTGCCTTTCACCCGAGTTAAACACTACTTTTTGTGAGGGGGTAGATCGGTGACCCTCACTCAACACATGCTGCTTGATACAGTAATAAAACGCATATATTTTAACAAAACTGCAGTAATTTTGAAATCAGCGACGATTTACGTTTTTTCGTTCTAAAACTCCCAATAGTCAATGGCATTACTCATTCAGCCAACATAATAAAAGTAACAATTTTAAAGAATTTAAATAGGTATTTCAATTTAATGAATGAAATAAGCAATTTTTATCTTATATGTTATTTTATTTTCAAGAATATAGTATTAAATATCTTTAAAAACACATTTAATATCATACAAACGTTTAACTGTGGCTGTGTAAGATCCTGCCTTTGCTCATTTACGCAAGTTTAAAAAAAAATATTTTTGGTGTATTCCTTTTGGTTTCCTCCTTATGAAATCGAGTAAATACAATTCAACAATAGAAATCGAGAATAATTTATTTTAACGATTTACTTACATCATTTTTGATAATAAAAGATTCAATGCGGGATTAGTAAAATTATAACACTTACAAATTGTTTCAGACGGGGAAATAAAGACTATTTTTCCATTTTGTTTCCACCCAGTTGTTCGTGGGACGGGGACGCAGAGGAGTACACCACTTTTCTGGACTAGAGCAGAAACGTATCACTTTCTGCGCACTTATTAGAACAACAACGACCCACTATCAGAGTATGAGATATGAATTAGATATTTGTTAAGGCTGCAAAGTGGTTATTTGGCGTGAGCGAGCGAAGGAATCTAAGATTGAACACACAACTTTTCACCTCACTACAGCAAGGAAAATGCGAGATGCAAGAAAAAAATATATATATATATATATATATATATATATATATATGTATATAAATAATCATATTTACTTTTGCCCTCTATTTAGCATATCAAATTTAAGACATAACACACTCAAATCCAAACAAAATAAACAAGAGAAAATCACACATATTCATCGTGTTCGAAATTCAATGACTTTTGCACGCTAGCGGAAAAAATAGACTTTTGCACGCAGATTTCGCGCTAAAAACTGAGGTTTTCCGAGCGAGTGAGGTGAAAAATATGTAACCGTAAGCTGTTTTCACTAAAAACGGGTTTTTGTGGTAACATACATTATGGAACTATTAACTACTATACCTTACCCTATACATATTTATAATTATTAGATCATACTGCGTCCCTTTCATAATTGTGCCAATAATTCATCCATTGGCGTTATCTATCAACGATTGACAGATTCTTGTTTGTTCAAAGTTAGCAGTTCATGTAAACGGCACCTTTACCTTTTCAGGTGTGGTGAAGTGTTTTTTTTCCTCCTAGTTTCTGAGTTTCCCTTCAAGTTATTTTTAGCATTATCGCACCGAATCCCTTGAACCAATATTTAATTTAGTAACGACGCTATCTTTGCTGAGGTAATTCTTGCGATAGGCATTTATGTTGATAAAGTGACACGAAATCGACTCAAAAGGATTTATTTAATTTACTTTGTGAGTTAATTTGTCATGAATAAACTTTTACTTTATCTAACATATCAAAGTACCTACTTAGGTATTAATTAACAATTACGACAACTGAAACAAAACAACCAGAGTAAGACGGCATAAATAATTTCGATAATTGGAATCAGTTGACTGTATAAAATGTTTCTAAGGTATCAGCCTATATTAAATTCTGTTATTCCATTATTATCAAATTTTCTCGTTACAACGGACTTCAAATTCATTATTTTTGATGTTTTGCCCGCATCATTGTCTTACCAAATTTTAAACGAAGAAGATCCAATTCTCGGGATTAGTTGCCATGCGGACCCCAGGCTCCCATGAGCCGTGGCAAAAAGCCGGGATAACGCGAGGAAGACGATAGATTAAAGAAGATCAATAATTAATTTTTAAATTTATTCAGCACTTACCTGCCGTTCGTAAGTATTTTGTAATAAATGTTTTTTATTGCCTGTAGGTTATACGTTCAAGGTAAGATTATTAAATAAATAATATTAAAAAAATCCTCCTTTCGCTTTTTGCTATGTTTTTTATTGTGGTTTGTAAATTACCTCTATTGTCATCTCACAATGCATTACTTGTTACAATAGAAAAATCAAAAGAATGGCCATAGCTCTGTAAATACCTATAGATAATAAGCCGTAATGGCCGTATACAATTACACAATCCTTTTAAAAGAATACGTTGACGTGGCGTCTTTGGCAAGCCAGGTACGATACCTATACATTTGTAAAAATGGCCGAAATTACATTTTTTTCCACGGGACTAGATAAAAAATGCCTGAATGGAAGAAGAAGGTAATGGCGAACGCCGAAGGACGCCATTCCAGTTGACATCGAAAAATTGTTGTTAATCTCATTTTATCAGCTTCAGAGAGGAACAGGATTTATGAATGCTTAAGTAATTACTACTGCATCTGAGTAATAAATAAGAAAGAAGCTGATAAATCGCAAAGAAAGATAACATTATACTTATAAAGTGTTACCTATATTATAATTATTTGTTAAATTAGGGGACAGACTATTATTTAGAATTAGAAATATGGTACCTACCTATATACAGGTTGATCAATCCTACTGACCCAGTAGGGAGAAGTCAGAAACTATGAGAGATAGCGACATCTGTTCTTAGAAACCATGGCTTCGATTTTAGATTTAATAACAATGATGGCATTTATAAGGTATCATTTGGTCCTTATACTTTCATGCAGGATCAATTATACAAACAAATACTTACTACACGCGATTACATAAAGAATATCAATTGACCAGGTTCGATTACCGGTTATGTATGAGAGTTTAAAAAAAAGTTTGAATGTCGTTATTATTAAATCTAAGATCGGCGCCATGGTTCCTAAAAACAGATTTCGCTATCTCTCATAGTTTCCGACTTCTCCATACTGACCCATTTGGATTGATCCGCCCTGTATATTAGTGTATATTTATTATTTTTTGTATGGTTTTTTTAATGTATGAAAAGTAGCTTATATAATTAATGTCATTACCGGGTCTAACGCGATTAAATTTCATTATTTTACCTTTTTTTCGACGTTTCAAATAGGTTGCACTAGCTGTGATCACGAAACGTCAGTCTTCCCAACAAATGTCAATTATTTATTTATTTTATTTGTGTGTAGTTTATACGTATATTTTGATATTGTAACTTAACGATTAGTAGAAGTTATTGTATGCCGTTTCTTATCTAATTCTCATTCTAATTTCCGGACATTTCCACCACCCACTCCCTACATGACGCTAGTATAATAAAATAACTTATACGGAGCGCTTAACTTCACCGGGGATGAGGCAATGGCTTACCCCGACGTGACTTGACGGATGTATGCTCTATTAAAATGTTGACTTAATTTTCTTAGTTAAGTTATGATTTATGATATTAAAGGTTAATCTTTCGACTTTATTAAACTCGGGAGTAATTATTTTGCTCCCGAGTATTGATTAGTCGTCTGACTTATCGACCGATTAGTACTTCCGTACTTTACGTAAAGTAATATGAGAGGTAAAAATGTATTGGCAACAAACCCATGCAAACATCGTGAGGAAACTGTATTCCAATAAAACCTAAGTTTCACTTTCGGATTGGTGGATCAAGTGCCAAGTGTTTTTTTTTTAACTACATATACTACGCTACACTACGCTACTTGTTAGGATTAACCGCGTGACTGACACAAGCCTACGTCATCGTGCTGTTCACAGGTTCACGATGGCGTAGGCTTGTGTCAGTCACGTGGTTCGCGAGGCTCGGAAGAGAGTACCAGGCGGAGTATATTATTATACCATGGCCCATTGTAAATTGTAACCCAGGAGCCCTTAGGGAGCCGTGGAAAAAAGCCATGTTAAACGCTATTAGGACGATGATGACTTGATGACTCATTATATTAATTTTAGCCAATTGGGAACGAATATACAATAAGGCATTAAATAATATAAATTATAACACAAATAGTATTAAAATTATAAATATCTGAATAAAAATGTAAAACAAAAAAAAAACAATTTTCCAAATCGGTTCACCAATGACGGAGTTATGAGGTAACATACATACAAAAAAAAAACCGGCCAAGTGCGAGTCGGACTCGCGCACGAAGGGTTCCGTACCATTACGGAAAAAAACAGCAAGAAAATCACGTTTGTTGTATAAGAGCCCCACTTAAATATTTATATTATTCTGTTTTTAGTATTTGTTGTTACAGCGGCAACAGAAATACATCATATGTGAAAATTTCAACTGTCTAGCTATCACGGTTCATGAGATACAGCCTGGTGACAGACAGACAGACGGACAGACGGACGGACAGACGGACAGCGGAGTCTTAGTAATAGGGTCCCGTTTTTACCCTTTGGGTACGGAACCCTAAAAAATACGGTCGAATCGATAACCTCCTCCTTTTGGGAAGCCGGTTAATGACTTTCAGTTACGACTCTCGAGTTTTCCTTGTAAATCAAATTCTATAAAGTCCCACGCACGCAATTGAAAGTTATAATGATTGAATTCCTAATTCAATACGAATTTATCATTCCTAGTGCCAAAGGGAATATATAGGATAGAGGGGTAAACTGTCATAGTCAATTTTGTAGTCACAGTAAATTTACTGTCATCTATCGACACACGATTAAAACCAAAAATTAAAATCTATAAAAATATCTTAAAATGTACATACATATGGATTGATGATTTTTTTATTTGTTTTTATTATTTTTATATGATTTTGATCCATGTTCTTTCACTGATATGTGTTAAAATTGTTAAATAACAAACGAAGCCGGCAACGCCATCAAGCCGAGAATAGGCCAAAGGTGTAGGCGCCATCTGTCGGAGAATCAATTTTTCTTGATTTCCGAGGCACGTTTTTTCCTTAGACTGTATTCATCTTATACGGAGTTATATGTATAGGTCTTTGCTCGATCGTTCGCGTTTCCATCCGTTGTAATTTCCTATCGGCTTAAAGTTATCACTGTCACCGCGGTATCGGTATCACATGGTCGGAAATGTAATACGTCAGCCATAGATCACTTTTATGTATCCACTACTTAGATGGACCATTATGACGTCATGGGCCACCAGACTGGCGCTCCTATCGAGAAACGGCAGTGTATCCGGCCAAGTTACTAATTTACTAGAGCGGAAACGCTGCCTGCAGGTGCATCCACAATTGCACATTCGCGAACTGTTAACTAACAAAACTTGCTGTTTTAGTCGTTTATAGAATTATTATTTTATTATTATTTTTTATGGTATAGGAGGCAAACGAACAGACGGATCACCTGATGGTAAGCGATTACCGCCGCCCATGGACACCCGCAACAGCCAGTCATTATGTCAGCCGATAGACGTCCACTGCTGGACATAAGGCCTCCCCGATCTTGTACCGCTCGCATCCACCGAATTACCGCGACCTTCACTAGGTTGTCGCTCTATCTTGTTCGATCAGGCCTTACGTAGCGGAAATCATATGAATGGGGTTGGCAACTGTCAAAGGTTTGCAGAGATCGCCATCATAGCTTGCCCCTTTTTCTATAAGATTTGGCTTAAAGGGCTGGCATCCAGGGCCTTAAAAAAACAAAAATGACACAATTCTAGGGATTGACAGGGCAAGCTATGCTGGTGCCATCTGCTAAACACTTCGACCGGCCAATTCCATTAAGAAAGAAAGAAAGAAGAAAGAAAATACATTTATTTGACGCCACAACATAGTACATAAAAAAGAAAAGCATGCAGACAAAAAAACATTTGGACGCCAAAAAGGATCCCCACTCAGCATAGTGCCGCGGCAAACCGTGGCGCTGGTTTTCTGTGGGGACCATTAAAACAATAATATTGCTTTGCTATATCCGCGAAATAATAACAGCCCATTGCTAGCCAGCCAGTATATACTAACCCGTTATACCTACTTACTTGCGTATTATTTTTACCACTCCCACAGTGTAAAAAGGCTGTTTTAATGTAAAATGGCTTAGGATCATAGCTTTCACTGCTTAGGGTTAGGGTTGGACGAGTAAAAAACGCCTGTGTTGATTGCGGTTCTTCATCAACGCTTCCTAATGGGGAGTCTGTGGGAGGAGGTCCACACATCAGTCAACAAGGAACCCATCGATCCGACGTGTAATTAACTCGGTGACGGTTTGCCAAACTCATCCGTTTACGTTAATCCCGGACGTGGGTAGCTCAGTAAGGATTACTCCATAAGATGCAAGTTAATCGTAGAACTGAGATCAAATTCAAATTCACCTTGCATCAGCTTTTATCAAGAACAAGACTCACATTTTTTTATAGCCTACTTTGTTTCCCACTGCTGGTCAAAGGCCTCCCCTTTCTTCCATTCGACACGGTTTGGTCCATGCTCCCGCCAGTCGCTACAAAATGCGTCGAGGTCGTCCCGCCATCACTTTTTTTTTGATATGTTACTTACATACCTTATTTAATTCGAATATCTCTCTCGCTGTTTCAAACCGTTCCGAAGTTCTTTATCAACAAACTCGAGCTCTCATAAAACTTTGACGCTCCTCGTTGACAATAGTTTATTTAACGACGCGGCAACTGTTATTTTTACCAAAGATAGATATAACTCCGTAACAGATGGATACAGTCTAGGGAAAAACTTGCCTCGAAAATCAAGAAAATTTGATTCTCGATCAGATGGCGCTACTACCTTTGGCCTACTCTCGTATAGAGGGCGTTGACGGTTTCATTTGTAATTTAACAATTTTAACGCATATCAGAGAAATAACATGGGTCAAAATAATATAAAAATAATCAATCAATGTTGTTGATGTATTGCAAATAAAATAAAAAAACATTTATCCATATTTTTGATATTTTTATTTTTAGTTTTAATCGTGTGTCGATAGATGGCAGTGAATTTACTGTGGCTACAAAATTTACTATGACAGTACCGCTCTACCCAACTATAAGACTATAACCTCTATGTTTTTACGGACAGTCTGTTAATAATGTACTATTTCAATATCTGTATTTTGCATGACCTATTTAAAACTTCTGTTAATGAATCAGTAAGCTTGACTTCCTTTGCGTCCTGGTTTAATAGTATGTATCAGATACTGTCTCTTGTCTGTCTGTGTTTAGGTGCATAATTGATGGCGTTACCCACGTGATAACATAGCCGTCACTTTTTGACACTGAGCCATTAAAAAAGATTTGATAATGACAAACACTGTACGGATATGATGATCGTTCTCGTCTACGTGACAGCGGGATAAAACGATGTCCGTCACTTTCTACCCCGCGACGTTAAAAAGTGACAGTTATTTTATCACGTGAATGAAATCGTCCATAATACGCCTAGGGCTTCTCCTATACCACTTCTTAATTTTTATTTATCGAAATACTTAGGTATGAACCTAGTGGTTAAACTAAATCGCCTACATCCCTTCCTAATTATTTATTTACTTACCTAAGTTATATCGCAATTCCGCCGAAAGCGAAGCGGTCATGGATAACCAAATGGACGCAATGTAAGTGATTTTTTACTTGCTTCTAATACTAATAGATTTTTGGTTATAATAAACTAATATCAGATTAATGAATATCAATTTCTCTATAAAATGTCCCTTACTTCAAAATTAACTATTTATGGATAGTCTTTTTTTATATACCACAGCTAACTATCATTACGTATTTAAAAGTATAACGAATATTTAAAAAAAAAGAAAACGAACAGGCATAGATGCAATTATTATATCAAAATCACACTTAATTATTATAACTAGGTACCTACTATTAATTTAAACAAAAACTTGTCAAATATTTCGATAAATAAATTGGAGAATATGAAATGCTTTTTGGACTGTTAGGTATATGGAAATAAAATTGGCCCGACCCGAGCAGTTAGTTGTGTCTATTTAGGTACCTCTTTTATGAACTAGCCTTTTACTCAACCATTTTACTTCCCGATTTTTAAGAAAGTTGTAAAACTTAGGTGGTACAACATTTACCCTTTTCGCTTTCATTCACTACATGTTTGCAAATAAATATATCTTATCTTATCTTATTGTTTTAAATAATCATGTCTAAATAGGTAGTTATGTTTATAGAAATATAAATGAAGCGGTTTCATTTATTTTCACTTTATGAAATCGGCAAACAATGAAGTTAATTGGTGTTTTATTGTACTCGTAGTGTATAAGAGGATTATTTACTTTGGCTTGAAAGCTTTAACTTTGCAGAGGAAAAACGTAGCAAAAATGTTCTGTTCGTCTATGAAATGTTAATTTGTTTTTTATTTCATAAACGCGGACGCGGATATTGACCGTATTTCAGCACGTGGCTGACACAAAAAAAAAACATGAATAAAATTACCGTTTCTGTTGACTTTTCGTGCAATTTATATTAGTTTAATAGCAGAAATTTTTATAAATTGCAAATGCGTACTTTGTTCCAATACCTAATAAAACTTTTGTCATATATAATTTAAGAATTACGATCCTGATTGATTTCAATTTTTTATTAAATGGTAATAAGGGTACAATCAATGAATAGAGGTCAATTCATGTACTGTCCGCACGCCAATTCCGTGCATTCGGAGATCGAGGAAGTGGGAGGGTGTGCGCCGCGCCCGTACGTACAAAATGACACCACTCGGTCATGACGCCAAACATTCCTAACATTCCTCAGCCGTGCACGGAATTCGCGCGCGGACGGTACCTATTATACAAAACAGCTCTGGTTTAAAATCTGATTTTAATTTAAACCGACTTCATTTCGATGTTTTGAACTGATTAGTCAGGATATTTGCTTTGTAACTTATGTTATCAATTTGACACATTTGAAGATAAGTTTTTGTTTTTAAGGGTATATACTTCAGAGTCGATCCAGTTGTCACAATGATAGGATGTATATATACCTAATGGTAAAATCCTGGAGAAATAGAGGAAACTACAAATATTATCTACAGGCACACCTATAATGACATAGGTATGTTTATAGTAACTCTAGGTTATAAACTGTATTGTTACGATGGACCTACGCAAAATTGAGTTCTTATATTTTTTATCCACTGCATTTAAATGGTGACGATATAATTAATGCTTATGTTATAGCAGATATATTTAAGCAAACGTACATTTACCATATTTCATTACAGACGCTATCTAAAGCCAAAATGACTCATTATGTGAATTTGCGTGGGCACGTATTATTGTGTCTCCTACGTGCGGCAAACATGAACACTAGCGTACGTATTACTTATAGGCCCGGAATATATGCCTTGTATCTCATCAAAGCGTAATGCGATTGGGATAACGTCGAATAAGCTTTTGATCGAGGATCGATAGTTTGTTGTCTGACAAACAAAGTGTTACTCTGCTGAAGCACTGCAAACGCTTTACGTTTTCTTTACGGCATGGAAGATGGAGAGTACGTTTTATCTAGCCGCGTGTAAGCGTTCGTTAAACTTTTACGATGTACGTCTTAAAGTTCCCGATACGGATGGCTCTGCATTTGTACCTCATTATTTACCGTAGATGATTTCATTAATTGGAATAAATTAAATCGATTGTTATAGTATTTATTTGGATTACGGGCGGGGACTTTTGATATGTTCACCTCCTAACTAGTCCAAACAAAGCTACGAAATCAAAAATTGTTTTCCAAGCATTTCCCTCTATAACTTTTTTTGAGCATTTATTTCCTGGCCTAATATTTAAATTAATTTAAATCGTTCGTATCTATTTTTCGACGATTTCCGACAGCTAATTAAACAAAAATCACGTGGTACGTGATCTCACGTAGATACATTAGACGCTCCAAATAATGTGGCTCATGTCCTAGTTCGTAACAAGTTTATAGGACATGAAAGCACTTCCATTATAGTGGCATGTTTCCAAGTAAACCCTGATTCAATAATATTGCAAATAGCTTAGCGTACTGAGTTTGCCGGTCTACATATACCTAGGTACAGATAACTCGATATTTGCTCCGATTCTGTTTAGTTGGTGCAGGCTGGATGCGAATTCGTACTAGAAGCAATAACTCAGTATTTTACCTGTTTGTATTGCTATATTGCAGTCGGGTTGCAGTCCGTCTGTATCGGCCCTTTGTTGGGTGCCGATGAGAAATGCAGAAAGCGATTACATCTCGATTCAAAACCACTCGTTTCAGTTTTTTACTTTGCTGGTTGATTTCCAATAGCATTCATTTGCAATACCATTGACGTTGCTAATGATATAAGGTCAAAATAAAGAAAATATATGTTAAAACCGGCCAAGTGCGAGTCGGACTCGCGCACCGAGGGTTCCGTACTTTTTAGTATTTGTTGTTATAGCGGCAACAGAAATACATCATCTGTGAAAATTTCAACTGTCTAGCCATAACGGTTCATGAGATACAGCCTGGTGACAGACAGACGGACAGACGGACAGCGTAGTAATAGGGTCCCGTTTTTACCCTTTGGGTACGGAACCCTAAAAATGGCGCCGAAGCCGAGTTCTCCTCTTCAGTTGTAATTTAATCATGCTGCAAAGCTACACGTGGCATTACAATTCTTAATAAACACCGGTTCACACTGAATCTGAATATATATATTGTATTATTAACATTTTTTGTACTTTGAAGTGAGTAGGTAACTTATAAAACTTCTAGTGATACCTAAATATTCAGGTCCTTGGTCCATGTACTTGTGTAGTTGCATAGTTACAGGGTTTGTATTATCTACAAAGTAAATTAATTTTAGGCGATAGTGAAATTTAAATATTTTTTTGCATAAAAGCTATGAAGTCTGTTAAATTCTAAGATATACCTATATAATAATGAATTACAGGTAATTATAATCGTAGTCACTTTAGTTAGGTATGTAAGTACATAACAAATTAGCCATTTGTAAATAAAGTTTGGTTAATATAAGAAGTCCTTTTCAATAAGTGCAAATCCAAAAAATCCGTTTCAAGTTTCAGGAGAGCATCTATTTTGTCCAGCGAAATCAGTCCGGCATCCATCGGATTATCACATTTGCAAACTCATCTTTTATTCACCAGCGCGGCACAAGGGCCGGATCGATTGTCCGGAATGATAAAAATAAAATCATTTATAAGGGTTCCGTACCCAAAGGGTAAAAACGGGACCCTATTTAATTACTAAGACTCCACTGTCAGTCTGTCTGCCACCAGGCTGTATCACATGAACCGTGATAGCTAGACAGTTAAAATTTTCACAGATGATGTATTTCTGTTGCCGCTATAACAACAAATACTTAAAACAGAATAAACAAACGTGCTTTTTTGCCGTTTTTTGCGTAATGGTACGAAACCCTTCGTGCATGAGTCCGACTCGCACTTGGCCGGTTTTATAACCAACGCTAACCCGTCCATATTGTAGCTATTGTGGTCGTCCAATAGAACGCCGGCTACCCGGTTCCCTGAGCCAGAAGGCGAAAAATCTCCTTATATGATCATGTTTTTTCTAAGAGGCGTTGATATTCGTAGACGTGGAAAAAATATATGTAGTTCTTGACTATATCTTTAACAACATAGCTTCCGATACACGAATTATGACACTTCGCTAGATACAATTAATTCCCAAAGTAACCTCTAACTCGGACTTTTAATGCTACTTTACTCGGTTATTTATTATGTGAATCATAACATAAATAGTAATTTCATAGCTTTAGAATTTCGATATTGTAAGGTAACGTTTTTAAAATAAATAAAAACTGACAAAATTCGATCAAAATTGACACTTGGCGCGTATGTTCTTTGCCGTTCTTGAATGTCGGTGAAATCGGTTTGCCGCTGTCTTTGTCACATTTCGCAAAATGTGACAAAGACAGCGGCAAACCGATGGAACGGCCTTCATTCAATAAAACGCTTTTGCTTCAAACCGCATTTCCCGAAGCTACAATCACTTACCAGAATTGCAGTCGCAATTCGATTGTGAAAATTTCAATTTGTAAGTTCACACCTCCTCATTACGGGCTGGTAAACAGATTAAGTCATGATTATGAATCCCTCAGAGCCTTCTATTTATTGAAGTTACGTTTCACTACATCAATTAAATTCCCGGAGTTTTTCTCAACCTTAGTCCCTGAACGATTCCCTTTATTCGTTTATGCTCTCGTACATAAGGATCACATTCGAAATAATCCGGTCAAGTGGAAATAAGGCCTTCTTTTTTATTGACTACACAGTTTTGTCGACATAGTGACCTGCGACTGATTTTTTTATGAGAAGATTGGTGACGTGGTCGAAAGGTGAAAATACCTGTAGTTTTTCGGACGAATAAGGCTACTAGTTTCAATCATTTGTTTGAAAAATATTCACGCTGACGTCGTTAATCCGGCGTGGCATTAAATCCCGCTTTTATAAATGTCCCAGTTGTACACGGGGAGGGTTTAGTAGGCAGTTTTCCACCGAGGCGTTGTGGCTCATTAAGCGCTCACTCTGAACGGTCATTCATTTTGATGATGGCACGGCTGATAGATAAGGCGATAAAAGTAGGTAATACCAAGACTTAGTTAATTCTTATTAAGATATACCTACTATCGACATATTTCAGCAGAGAGTTTTCAGATGCCTATTAGTCAGGCAAAGTTTTCACTATTTTATATTCTTGCTTAAGAAATTAGGGACGGCCTCTTCTCCATACAAACGTAGTCCCTATTTTCCTCTCTGGAAATTGACATTATAGAAAATTTATTGTATATTACCATACAATGTATATACTATAGATATGCCCTTTCGTTTGACTTTTTAGATCTTTTGATTATTATAAGAGTTAGGAGCGAAAAGCATACAAATATTTAAATGCTCTTATTCTTATAGGTATATCATATCCAGTTTATCCAGCCTACAATACATACATCCCATTGTTAGGCATGTGCATATCTTTTATTATCATTATTTAGGCAGTTCTCACGCTACCCTAATGCGAATTAGGGAGTTACATATCGTCTTTACGAATGTAACATGTAGGTTTTCACATAATGTTTTCCTCCGTCGCAGAGCTACATTTTTAAATGTATGTATACGTCCTATTTCGAGTTTTGTTCAAACATTTTGGGAACGTATTAACATAACACCTTATTTTTCTCTTTTATCTGTATTTGTTTTGTACGAGGAAAACAATAAGTCTGATTTAGCGAAAAACCTTTTCTTGGATCACGCATGAAAATTCGGCCTAGAATTGATGTTTTCCTTGTTTTGTGCGGACTACGGTTTAAAATTGATTCTTGACGCGTTCTAAGTAGATCTTTTTGGAACGGTCGAAGAGAGTAGATAAGACCCTAATAAAAGAAACCCTTGCGGTGTTCGTTTTACGCGAGGGCCTTCTTCTTTTAACGATGAAAGTAAAGCCACACCTTACTTTCCCCAAATAATTATTTATATCAGTATAAGGCGAGGCTAGACGTGCGATAAAATTGTGGTCTACATCGTGTAGTTAATGCAAATATTCAATACTTACGAGTATAATGCGTGTGTAATGATACTTTAAATACATTCACCAAACTTTGTTTGTCTGGTGACTCGGTTCGTTGTTGCACTTACTCGCCTCCGTAATTACACTAGTTTATTACAAGATTAGTATATGACTGTATTATCACACAATATACCCTATTAATAAAATTAAAAATCTGTTTTTATCATACTGACGGACGGGACGACAGTGTTTACTGAACGTCTAAGCCTTCGCCTAATAGGCACTTACGTGAAACAGCGTTCTAACGCAATGTATCGGAGTACTTTATAGCGTTAATATTTAGATTAATCCGGTATGTTGGCGGAGCTTGTACCATGTTATCCTTTAATCTTGTTTGTGTTCTCGGATGCTGCTTCTTTTTTTTATACGGAGCTGACGAAAGCGTGTTTTCATACGAGTCTTTATTTTGATTATGTTTGAAAGACATGTAGACGCATTAGAGAGAATGTTAATATATTTGTGAATTGATATTAGCAACATATATCTTATTTATAATTTTATAACCTCTTCATAAGTATAGTCATAGTAAAACGGAAATATGTATGGATATGTATAGGTACGGAAATGATTTCAGTGCTATTTATTAACAGCAAATTTAATAACAGGAGTTTCAAAACACACTTGTTTAATTAAATTCACCCTAAAACTTAACGGAGTTTTGTTTTAGTTTTGGCAAGTATTAGCAAACCCCGGGGATTTCGGTGTACGAATGTTTAAAATCGGAAAGCAGTCTACTGTAAAAGAAATAACTTACTTGTACTCTCAGTATTCGCCACAACTGCAACTGTTCGGAATCTAAAGACTACGTTAATGACAAGAGCTTCACTTCTGTTAGCGTAGCACTTACGCGCGACGTGTTAGTGTTAGTAATATATTAATAATAGTGTTCACATTCGCATTAAAAATGTCATTTTCCGTGATTTATTTCTATTGAGCCAACTTTAACCTTTTAAATTACGGTTCAGTCTGCCCCTGCAAATATAATCTAGTTTCCGTGTAAAATTGTTCATGGCATTTGCCCTTGTGCTATTACATTTTTAACTGCGTTTGCATGACTGCGTGTAGCGTAGACTGGGCACTCAAGTGTTGTTTATTCTCTCAATTCGCTTACACTAATCCATATATTTTCTTCTTCTATTATTTTTCAGTCCATGGAGATGGTAAGGCTTTGCACTTTGTTTCTTAAAACGAAATCGCAGCCGTAAATCTAAAAAGGTAAAATTATAAAAAAATGCGCATACAGAAAGCAATTTTAAATCTGTTTTTTACCAATTTGTAATAGGTAACAATTTAAGAATTATGTTGAAGCGGTATAGCCGCCGTCTATTGAAATGTTTATTAAAATAGACTTGACAAAATCATAACATTAAACAAAAACATTATTGAAGGGTCGGATTGACAAAAGATCCCACCTTTTTAGGGTTCCGTAATACCCAAAGGGTAAAAACGGGACCCTATTACGTGCTATTACTAAGACTCCATTGTCCGTCTGTCTGTCTGTCACCAGGCTGTATCTCATGAACCGCGATAGCTAGACACTTGAAATTAAGTTGAGGTATTTCTCTTGCCGCTATAACAACAAATACTAAAAAGTACGAAACCCTCGGTGGGCGAGTCCGACTCGCACTTGTCCGGTTTTTTTTAAGTAACTATTTATTTTGACACCCCTTTTCTACTTCACAAATCACAAACTTCACTTTCCACTTCTAGGAGATGTGCGCTTGGGAGCTTGATGTTCAAGTGTTCACATTTCTCCAACTTACCTAATAATAGTAGTCTGCACCAAAACTCTAAATTGCTTTCGTCAGGTGAAATGGTTCGCGTTTTATATTGTTTTAACCGGCTTCAAAATATGCAAACTATTCGGCTATATCGTTCTGATCGAACACGATCCTTAAATTTTGATAATTTGGTTTTATCATAAAAATGAATAAATTATAGGTATGAAAATGATATATATATAACTTGCCCTAGTTGCTAAGAGCAAGAAAGCAGCAAGAGCATACAATGGAACTGGGGAGCCGACTCCCCCCCCCCCCCCATTTCACGCATACGAACCCCGTTACAAAAGGCGACAAAGTTACTGCATTATAAGCCGTAAGTGAGTAAATTGTGTGAATGATTATTTTATTTTGGAGTCTATCCTGAATGTAATGTTACCTAATTGTATTATTAGATACATAAGGTTACCTTTTACTTACAGACTTAACTTACAGATGTATGTAGTGCATAATTCTTTTAGCGGAAGCCGCTCGACCCCAATTTCAATAAAACATTATTTTTTTTGTATGGAAAAAAAAATATTTTTTTATTTAAAACCTATCGACTGTGGTATCATACGAAAGGGCTTTTTGAGGCGATTCTAAAAATATATCACATCATTACATTTCGGGCATTTTTTTTAAATTAAAACAAAAAAAAAATCGAAACATACCATGGCTGATTTTTTTTTGTACACAAATGATACGTGATATCCTCATGTCTAACCCTAAGAAAGCAATTTTGAAAATAATATCATTAGCAATTTTTTTTTAATTTTTCAATTATACAAAGTGACACATTTCTACTTCAATATCTATTTCACGAGACATGGAACTATACTGCAGATACGGTACATATTAATCATAAAATGATACGTAATATCCATATATCCAACGGGAAATACCTCTTTAACCCTTTAATATTTATTTAATTATACAAACGGGTCTACCGCGATTTAATTTCGTTTGTATAATTAAATATGTGTTCAAAACGCGAGAGTTTAAAGTGTTATATACTTATGTAGTGCAATATATTTTTTAATATTATCGCATCTTTTGTTCTCATCTCCGTCTACAAACGATAGAATATAAAAACGTGCCTTCGCGAAATTAATTTTCGTTGAAGAATCGTGTTCATGACGCGGCGCAAAAACCTATAAAAAATACAGCGTTAAATTCATCCTCTGAGGTCGAATGTGCATTAATTGCGTCTCACTCTATCACTAAGCAAAATGTGAGACGCAAATACAAATTAGACAGGTGGAATAGTTGTCAGTGTGAATAGCTTGGGAAAGTGAGGTTTTACTGGGTTTTTGAGAGAGCAAACAGACGACTAAAGATAGACCAAGTAAAGTCTGCAACGATTTTGATAGCATACGCAGTGCAAGTGTTATTTGTACGTCATAATTTCAAAGAAATTCGATATCAAAAGAAACGTACTAAAAATTTGAATAGGTATCTACTCGTATTCGAACTTTGAAAATTTTAATACGATATTGATGTCACATTATCGGCCTGATTCGAACTTTAAAATACGATCCATATCGTAACTTTAGCAAACTTTTGACGTATCCTAAAGTTCGAATCGCGCCGTATGTAGATAGTTATCATGCAAGTTTTTATTTTATTAACCAAGCGTTCTCCGTAATAACATGTCGGATAATGTGAAAAACCTTTTTTATCTTAAGTTAGCCTCATTTTTGCGTACGACACCGGTTGTGTAGCATTCCTTTTAAGGAAATTATAAATATCCTGTAGCATTATCTTATCATTTCCGGGTTGGTCAGCCAAGTCGGCCTTCTGAAAAAATATCAAAAATAAAATTTTCTGTAAAATTGCCTTTGTAACTTAGTGATATTAGTGTATAATACATATACAGGGTGAATTTTCTTATTGGGTCAGTGAGGGCAGCTATTACCGCACCCCGTGCTGCTACGCGAAAATGGTCTTAGAAGACCTGCCCTCAATTTCAAATTAATCAAGATTGGCATTTACAGATATTGAAAAAAACATACAGGATGCGAGAAAAAGGTCGTTTTATAAACTTTGTTTTATGCCAATCGATCCCATTCCTATACAGGATCAAAAGCTTGTATGGGACCAAAAAAAATTTACGCTGGAAAGCCACAAATCGAGGAAAACTTTTCCCATACAATTTGTATTAAAATGATCTTTTATTATTTACATGCTATTTTTTTATGCCAGTCGATTCCATTCCTATCCAGTATCAATAGTTTCCTAGGGGTTAACTTACGGTAGTGTACAGTCGCCATCAGATATATCGGAGCGGCCAAGGTGGTCACAATATCTGAACACGCACTCTAGCGCCTTGACAATAGAGGCGTGTTCAGATATTTGTGAGCGCCTCGGGCGCTCCGATATATCTGATGGCGACTGTACTAAAAAGCCACAAATTAAAGAAAACTTTTTCCATACATTTACTATGGAGAAAAAGTGAAATTTTATTCACATTTTTCTATCTCGCAGAGGAGTCCTACAGGATTACCGGTCCTTAAACGTAATAGGACTGATTGGCGAGATCAAAAAATTTTAATAAAATTTCTCGGTTTTTCTATAGTAAATGTATGGAAAAAGTTTTATTTAATTTGTGGCTGTTTTGTATGAAGGTTTGTTTGTGTCGTGTGTTGTGCCGTAGCGTCAAGTCCACGATTACCTAATACCACAATTTTTGAGTCGATTCATTTTTATGACAATGGTGACATAGGCTACATTTTACCCCCTTTAAGAGATTATTGCGAGAAAAACCGTAGTCTAGTTAAAGTTTTTCTTGTTATAAAACACAAACGAAATGTCAAACATCTACTCTATTTTAATCAGTGTAACAATATTACTGTAAATCCTAATTAACTGGTCACCTTTCCTGTCAAGCTGTAATTTATTTCCGTGCAGAACTTACAAGTCAAAGCTGAGGAATTTCGTCGTTCTCAATTAAGTTACCCAATATTGATTTGTAACAGAAAAGTTTGGGACTCATTACTTTCAGGCGCCGCTAATGGTTGCCACGGATTTGTATTACGAAGTTTACTTATTGCTCGAGCTACGCTGGATAGAACATTAGATCCTACGACATTAACAGAAATATGTCCAAAAATTATCAAAATTACTAAAGTTTATATTATTTACCCCTATATAAATGTTAAAACAGACTCTATGGGTTCTATCTAAGCAGTATTTACTTAGGTTGCTAATTAATTTAGAACAAAACATCAGAACTATATATAATAGTTGTGATGTTAATAATGATTGTTGCTACAACGACCTACGAGTAAATAGGGATGTTGACATGAATCGCGAAAATATAAAATGTTATGCTTTTACCATAGCAGGGAATATTAGAATGCTGAAAATCATATTTTGTAAGTGTAAATATGCGTAATAAATTAATTAAAAATAATTTAAAAAGTATTTAAAATAATGCCCAGCATCACGTGACTGCAAACGCAAATCGGAGCGCGCGACGTCACGTTGTGAGAAACACGCACAGACAAGTTGTCAAACCTGGTGGTGAGGACCAGTCAGTGCCAGAGGTGGCACTGACAGCAGTTTGTTTATCACATCGTTACGTCATCAAGATCACGTGACAGCTTGGAGCGTTTTTGCGCGAAATTTAAACACTAAACTAATGAAAGTCGATTTTTTATTAAAGATTAATGAATAATTTTTTTTGCAATAATTATCTATAAAATGAAAACAGTTCTAAAAAAAATGTCAACATCCCTATTCAATAAAGTCGGTCCATCAGCATGATTATCCTACTTTGTAACAAAGACTGTCGAATACTCAATAAAGATCTGACGGCCGGAGTACGTGAGTAGATGAGCCATCGGTTAGTGTCTGTCTCAAGGCACCTAGTTAATGTGGAAGATTAACGTAATAAGCTATATATATATATTTTATCCTATTAAGAAGCCCTGTGGGACGTCTTAAAATCGACGGCAATATGATATCGGACATGAGGGGAACTGTTGAGGGAGTTATATGGACCCGTTACTTGTGGCAATTCAGCTTTCTCGACATCTTTATTCCACGCTATATTGTACTTTATGATTCGCCGAGATTTTCTTAATACCTAGTAATTTATAGGCAGTGATAGGTACGTTTGTTCCTTTAAATAGTCTTCATCTAATTGTTCTCATTAGCAAGTAACTAATCAATGAGGGCGTCCGCTCCATTAATAAGACATCCGCACCAAGCTGAACTGAACAAATCAGATGTCCGAAAAGTCAACAGTACAATACTGATTTGGTATCGAGAGGAATAAATCTACTCATAACTTGAGGGAGCTTTGATTTATTGATCAGTTGGGAACGGCGTCATTTGTTCACATACGCTAACCAGTGAAGTTATGTTTACATAAACAGACGAAACATCCATTCACAAATAAATTATAAAGCTCAATCGAATTAATTTTCTGCCCTGTCCGTAGTCCGATAAATAAAATTGGGAGTAAAATATACTAAACACACAAGCTAAACACATGATTCTCTCAAATTTTAATAATTTATTGATATTTATTGAAAATTAGCTACTATATTATTGTCAGCTTTGTATTTAGTTTGTTCTGAATGTTCTGACGGAATACAGCGAAAACTGCTTAAGTATTTACGTATTTGGTTACTGAGCTAACAACTAAATGTATTATCCCAATTAAATCACACCCACAAGCCGTATTTACATAAATGGCTATTATTTATTCATGAAAACTGGAACCTAGATTAACGTTCCTGGGATTCCTGTCATACTCATCCATTGCTTGCGTTATTATTCATATTAATTAATTGAAAATGTAAATTTCACATGGCCCGCTTAATAGAGTATACAAAAGCTATTCACAACAGAAATATGATTTAAATAGAGGTCTGGATTGAATTTACAAATGCCCTTTGAGGGAAATCAAATAAGCATTAGGTATTACTCGACGTCCAATTTAACGGACGAATGAACAATAAGCGTCTTAGCCGGGCTTAGGAGAAAGGTAAATTTACAGAGTGCAAACACCCTGATTTATTTAGCAAAACTTGTTGTACATATTTAACACAAATATTATCCGAGATTCCTGTTAGTGCTCGTAAAAAATATTATCAAAACACCTGTTAAACAAAAGGCAATGAAATTTCTTGGAAATAAATATCAGCGAGCTGTCTAAACAGCTGTTCAATATTAGTTTATTGTACCTACAGTAAACACATGCATGCACATCAGCTGGAAAAGTCACTTTGTACAATCTCTACCACAACTGGGAGGGTGCTGTGCAATGTTCGTTTTTAAAAACGGCTATTAAAAACAAACTAACTAAAAGTTTCATTAAAAATGTGCGCAGGTATCTATAATAATCCTTGGCAATCTCTAATAATCATCTCGTTTTGGTTTGTTGCAGGCAATCCTAGGAACAAATGCGCACTGCAGCCCGGACACAGTCTGATGGACTGGATCCGTCTGGGCAACTCCGGGAAAGACCTCGCGGGCGTCGGCGGCCGTATGCGGCCCGTGTCGCCGGACGAACTCGCCGCGCATAATACGCAAAGTTAGGGTCACTTGTATAATACTGTTCATGCGAGCTAACCCGACTTGATGTTGCCATTTACGATCTATTGTGTTTTCAGATGATGCCTGGTTAGCTATCCGAGGTCGCGTGTACAACATTACACATTATTTGCCTTACCATCCTGGAGGTAAGATTTACTTTGACGCTTTCGAATATTTCTTAAGTTCTCTATAGAACTTCTTCAGTGAACTCCTTTAAAAACAGACTCGACAAACATTTTACGAATGGACAAAACACAAGTGCAGGACATTGATATGCACGTATCAGATATTTTAAGCTGCCTGTGCATTCGTATATAATATAATAATAATAATATAGAATTATACTTATAATTTTATTCTGTATTCAGGTCCGGAGGAATTAATGCGGGGAGCGGGAATAGACGCTACTCAACTATTTGATAAAGTACATCCGTGGGTAAACTACGATTCCCTTCTCGCGAAATGCCTCGTGGGTCCGCTACGACTTGACAGGCCAGACGCGGAGGAACTCTTCGGTTCATCCACTCCCTCCCCCAAATCAGAAAACCGTCTCAGGGAACCCTCCAAAGCGCAAGAGCTGGTCAGAAAGTCCATGGAAAATCTTGCTAATTGTATCACCCCTGTTAGAAAAAAAATGTCGGCAAAGAGCGAAGAGAACGTTAAAGGCAGTCCGCCTAGCAAAATAATGCAGAGTTTAATACAATCCAGCGATCTGCCAGTGTCCATAAGTCGGAGAGCAGCTGCGAGCCCTGTCAAAACGTCGGAAAAAAGTGACACCGCCCCTTCGCCTCTACGCTTTGATTGGATTCAAACGTCTACTAAACTGACGTTGTCGGTATACACAGGGCCGCTGGCAAACCCAGGCGGCTGTGCGAGGATCATTGAAGGGATTTTGATTGTTGAAGTAGCCACTAACGGCTGGGTGCGAACACTCAAATTAGTTCCCGAGGCGAAGTTGTTAGAATCATTACAGCTGCGAGTGTTCGCTGAAAGTGGGAAAATCGAGGTTCGTATACGTATATTACACACAGTGCAGATTGAATAGACCACCTACTCGTATGAGTCGTATGATATGTAGATTTTTAACATTTTTTCGGTAATGCTAACTACAGTCGTGTCTACATCGGATCCAATTAAGAGTTAACGGGGTCGTATTGGAATTTTAATTTCCAAATATCCGCTTCCGAAATTATTATCACCAACACCAACAAGTCCACATCGATTGTGAGATTCGATTTCTACTGGCTTGCCCAATTTGAGAGAGTTGAGCACTTTATCCATTCATATCAAAATAAAGTAAGTAGGCAAAATTAACTCCGATCTGTAGAAGTAGGTAGATAGAGTTAGTCCAAGAAAAGTCTGCAACGATTTTGATAGCATACGCACTGCAAGTGTTGTTTATACGTCATAATTTCATAGAAATTTGACATTTAAAATAACACTTGCACTGCGTGTGCTATCAAAATCGTTGCAGCCTTTTCTTGATCTAACTCTAGACATCAAACATATCGTACTTAAAATTTGCTGGTCAATCCTCTTGTTGCACGAATAATTTATAATGTTTAAGTAGTTCCTTTCTTCAACACATAGGTGATATCACACAAAGCCGAGCCGGGCGTGTGGAAGACCTGCGGGGAAGCAGTGGCGGGCGCGGCAAGCCGGGTGTCGACGCCGCGTTCCGTGTCGTGTCGTGTGGCGCGCGTGTCGCGTGTGTCGCACGACACGGTGCTGCTGTCGCTCGCGGCACCCGCGCAGGCACTGGTGGCACCGCTCGGGCATCATGTGCGAGTGCATAGGACTATATCTGGTGAGTCTGGTGAGCCGAGCGTGTGGATGGCCTGCGGCGTAGCAGTAAAGTGATCAGGATTTTTTTTTAATACTATGTCTGTAGCGAACAAGAATACGGCCCGCCTGATGATAAGCAGTGTCCGTAGCCGTCCGTAGCGTAGCCCTGCAACTCCAGAGGTGCAACCAAAACCTTACGAATCACTAACGATTTTTCCAGTATACTTTATACAGAAATTATGTTAATTTCTTGTGTTCATTACCAATCTCTCAAGTAAGCAAATACTTATGAGCAGTAATGTTAAGTTGTAAACCATACGTGCCTTGCATTCTGGAGCCTCAAGGATTAAGCCGTACAGATTGCAAGCGCCCGGACGTCTTAACGCTGGATTTTGTGGGCCGCTGGTTGCTCTGGGATGCAACCTTCGTGAGTACATTTGCGCCTACTCATCTTGCTCCGCTAGCAGGTTGGCAGACGCAGCCTCGGAAAATGCCGCGAGGCTCAAACGCTTAAAATACCCTAACCTGGAACCATCGTATGATTTTGTTTCGGTCGCGGTGGAAACGGCGGGGCCGTCGTGTTCGGAGGCAAAGAAGTTGGTTAGAGACTTGGGGTGGCGTCTACGTGACATAGGGTGCGATCCCTGTTCAGGCTCCTAATACTTAGTCCAACAGATATCGCTTGCCATCCAGCGCGGTAATGCCGCTAGTATATTTGGCACTTTTGGGCTGGGTGGGGGTCGGAATGGGGTTGATAGTATAAATAGGATAGTATATTAGTAATGTACTTATTTTTTTAGTTAGTTTTAGTGTCTTTGTTTGTATTTTTTTTGTCTTTTATGTGCATACGTTTTTAGTAAATATATGTATTTGTATACCTACAATACCTATACATATGTTTATTTCAAGCAAATACAGCATTATTAATAGGTAAGTGTCCGAATTTTAAACCCTGAATCATGAATTTTGAATATGGATGTCCTGTGAAATAGGAAATCTGACCTGGTAACCCTAATTGACGGGGTAATACCGGCTTAGTAACAGGCCATTTCGTTTTAGTTAGGTATTCGATCTGTTTCCGATATGATACTGATCTGTCAGTGTCAAAAGTGACATTTCGTCAACCAAAAACGTCACTTTTGACACTGACAGATCAGTATCATACCGGAAACAGAACGAATAACTAAAACTCGAATTGGCCTATACTCGTAAGTTTCGACTTGACCTCTTTTTAACCGACTTCAATTTCATAGAAGGAGGAGGTTCTGTATTCGGTTGTGGCTATTTTTTTGTGAATTATTTACCTTAGTTTATCATGCTTGGCGGCTTCCTAAGCGTGAAAGTCATCAATCATACATAACTCACAAGTCATGATAGTTCTGACAAAGTATAACCGACCCACATCTACCCGTATTAGTAAGTATAGCCGTATTACATACATATGACTATAGCTACATTAGTACACAACTGACTGAAAAAAGACTTCCCGAAGCTGAAAGACTGTTTGACTCTTTTGTTTATTTTCTAATTAAAGGCCAGTCCAGACAATTGGACAATTTTTGTGACCAGGTGGTGATGTGGACGCTAAAAATGAAATTGAAGGACATTAGCTCGCTGATTCCATTAGAAAATTGTGTACGAGTGGACGCTATTTGAGATTGACGCCAATTAATGATAATGCCATTCAATAAAATACTTGTTTAAAACAGCACCAATTTTAGATTAACTTTTCTATAGATATATTATTCTTATTATCATCAAGTGACTGAAATATTATACGATTAATAAAAATTCCAAACAGACCCTTTCCGGCCTTTATTTATCCCTTACTTATCTATCATGGCTTTTGACATTCAGTTTCGTCCCTGGGCCGATTTAATTTGTTGTTGAGTTTTTTCATCATAATGACAATGAATTTGAGAATTGTTCCTTTTTCGCAGTGCCAAATATTCCATTAGTGCTTAAGTATATTTTTGTCATGACATGACAGAAAAGGACACCGGGAGCAAGTGCACCTATAGGTACCTACTTTTTTTTAAATTATAAACTGATCGGTGATTGGCCCTGGTAAAGGTAAGACAGGAGGGGTTCCCTATTGTGTCGCAGAAAGTTTTGTGGCATATTTTTGTATTGCATAATGTTATATGGCAGAAATGCCGTTTGGCAGAATTACCTTTCGCTTAGTATCATCTAGCATACAATCACTTCGCAGTTTTATATACTGTTGATGTTTATAATAGTCTTAAACGAATATCGAGATAAATGTATTGCATAATATTTAGGTTCTTAGGTATTTATGTAGGTTTAAGCGTGAAGAGGTAACAGACAGACGGACGGAGTATGATGGAATTGCTGTTTGCTAGTTTTTTTGCGATTTCGGTATTAGTTCCATGGTAAAAGTAGTTTAGTATGACCTACATATTCACGCCGTAAATTATTGCAGGTGACTATAAAACAAACGCCCTGTACTTACGTTGTGCCAACCCTATTAATAATTGCTCGGAACAATGCTGAGCCGAACGGAGCCGAGTTTGCCCGAAGCGAGGAGTTTCGCACCCCTGGTATGGACATCAGCCATACATCGGGGTTTTCGGTGCGGGAATGATTTTAGTAAGAGTAGAGGTATTATCAGACAGTCTGAGAAAACATCATATGAATAACGACCTCTGCGTATTGTAATTTTATATTATGAGAATAAATATCTAAATCTATTGTATACACACAATGATACAATTTTATTTTCACCACACTAGCTCGTAAAGACGCTCCTTATCTTTCAAAAACGGAAGAGAAAGTTGCATTTTATCCACAAGAGTGGCAAAGTAATTTGATACAAATTTTGAGTTAATTTCTGATGTCGGCGAGTAGAATTGACTTTTAAATGATGATTTTGAATGATACGTATTAAAAAATGTTCATTTGGATTTGATTTATAATGATTTACAGTTAGTATTTTCCTAGCGTTGGTGTGGTGAAGAAAATTGTGTTTCACTTGGTAGCAAAGTTTGTTAAAATATAAAAAATATATTTTTCACCTCAGCAGCTCGAACAAGCCTACTTTCGTGCGACTTTCCTCACTCCAGGGAGTTAAACAAAGAAGCTTTTTAATTTAGTGAAGGCCATGAACTGCCACTTCATACTTTTTTTTTGTATTATTCTGTGTAATTCGAATTACATTTTAACCTTTAATATGTTCTCACTACTGAGGTGAAAAATTATATGTGCAACACGAGAGCAAAGTTATTTTACATCTCGTGTTTTTGAGTAAATAAACCCTCGCAAGAAAAACCAACTTTCCTCTCTTGTTGCACAAATAACTATGTCAATACCTACTCTTTGGCTAATGTCAAACATTCCCGCACCGAAAACCCCGATGTATGGACACCGCAATATTCTTGTTTTCCCCTGTAAATATACTCGGTAACGTGATGTACGTAATCGGCTTAATACCTTATACGGGACCCATGAGATTATTTCGGCCATCGCTATCCGTTTGCTTGTTACTATTAACATTAAAGTACCTATTGTTAATATTAAGGGAGTATCATAAATGTCATGCCCTTATTAATCCCTTATTCTGTTGACATTGACAATATTTCATACGTAACAGCTACTTTTGTAAGCAGTCAATTAGAAAAATAAGCGAGGTATTTGGCGTAGGTATCGTCTGCGTGAATTGAATTTTATTCAATTAAGTAAAAAGTTAACGAAAGTAATTCAAACTTTATTTTGTTTAAAGCTAACTTTAGGAGTTCTAAATTTGACTTTTGTTCAATGCTTTGTTAACTGGAGGTTTGATATTTTGGAGACATTCCCAATTTTTACATTTCATTGGACAAATTGTATAGGTTCTAAACTTATTTCCATTCTACAAACGACAACGGGCAACGCTCGTTGTTTCATAGAACAAGTAGGAATAACTACTCCAGATTTTTAATTGCGCTGCGCGCTGAAATTGTAAATCCCGGAGTGATACCCTTAAAAATTGTTGGTACCTACATTAGGTTTTTTTCTCACAATTTGACAGGGCACATAATGGAGTATACAAGCGCAACGTTTTCTGACTTAATATAACTGTGCCAGTCGCTTACCTTCAGGGGTTAAAGGTTTTACTGAGGTTGGCTTTTTACAAGCTTTTATTTTCTTATCTTAGGTATCCCGACCCGAGGTGTGAAAATGTCAGATGTAAAACGCAATAGAATGCGTTTTTGTAACAACATTAAATAATCGGTATTGTTACAGACTTGGAATGCGTGAGATCGTACACACCAGTCGGTGAAGGTTGGGGGCCTGATGCAAAACGGGATAGTGCCATTCATCTCGCCGTGAAGGGGTACGACACTGGCGCCTTGTCACCCTACCTAACAGCGTTACAGCCTGGCGATGAGGTCACGGTCTCTGGGCCATACGGAAACTTTCAGCTACATACGGTAAGGAAGTGGTACTATGCTTTTATTATACTGTAAGGCTGCGTTTCCACCAGAGATGTGCGAGGATGCGTAGCGAGGTACGTATTTTTCCAGAACCAAAGATATATGTAACTCCGTATAAGATAAGTAAAGTCTAAGGAAAAAAAGTGCCTCGAAATATCAAGAAAAAGTTATACTCAAATATATGGCGCCTCACATTTGGCCTATACTCGGCTAGATGGCGTTGACGAGACCGTTCGATATTTAACAATTTTAACACGTATCAGTGAAAGACCATGGGTCAAATTCATATGGCGTTCTAAAAAAATCAATAATAATTTATCCATATAAGTATATATTGTACATTTTTTGATATTTTTATACATTTTCATTCTATATCTATTCTCTTTGCCAGAACCAATAAAATCACTGGTCGAAACGCAGCCTATAACAACCGTATATTACACTTGTTAAACGTTACTCGAGACAAAGTAGGTATAGGTAACTATACAATTGACTGTTTTCCAAATTGTATGCCTTGTGAGCCAGTACCGAGTTGTTGAGTCAGTTGCAGAGGTACCTACCTCCGCTACTGGACTGCAATTTTAATTACTCTTCATATTACCTAATATGAATATGAATGATGTTCAGTTCATAATGAATGTTCATAGGTATTTCAAATGAGAGCCCTCTATTTAAAATTGATGTAAATGTATTTTAAATATTTACTCTACCTACTCATAAAAGTATTAGGTGCCAACATACTTGCCTACAGCAGATGGAGAATGGAGATGTTTAGTTTACTTATTCGGAATACAAGTTTGAAGGCAAAGAAAAATTTCGTGAACCAATATGCGTTATAATTTAATTTTAATATATTTGGATATTATATTCGGTAAAAGACATGTAATAAGAGATCAAAGGTTGTAATTAAAATCAAAATCTCGCCAGAGAGTTAAATAACGCCACAACAATGGTTCCTATACTTCCTATTCACGCCGCACATTGGTGCGGTTATAGTTAAAGACTCGCGGAACCCGAAAGGGATCCAATCTTCTGATAGGTAAGTTAATTTGTATTGCTTCTCGGTCGAATGGCGCTGATTCCGAGAAGCAATAGGTACAGGCTTAGAAATTAATTCAGTACCTACTGGCATTATTGCGTCTTCTCACTGCCAGACCTGGCGAACTTAAGAAACTATAAACATGGTATGATCGGCTTTAAATCGCTGTATATTTTAGAACCTTCAACATTGTTTTATTTAAGTAAGGGCTAGCTCCATCAACCACAATTGACGTACTGATCAACGCCACTCACCAGTGAACTATGAAACTTCTCATACAATAAATTAACTTAAGCTAAGCGTAGTTTTGTGGAGCTTTGTCCATAACAAACAATTGTACTTCTTGTTCTTGTTGTAGGTAATAAATAACTAGATAAAAAAAAATAACGTGCAACCGACTCTAAATCTGCCGTTACATTTTGATACATGTCACTACAAAATACTTAAGGGTAATAGGTACCTAAGGTTAATGGGGATTTTAAGACCGTATATTTTCGCAAGACAGGCTACTAGTATGGCTCTTATTGATATTATGTTGTATTATAGCTAAAAGGGGTGAAGGAGATATACTTCGTGGCGGCCGGATCGGGTATCACGCCAATGCTGGGTCTGCTGAAATTCATGCTGCCGAGGTCCAATCCGAGATGGTAAGATTTTAATACTGACTACATACTTAACGACAAAACTTTAAATTTAAAGTATCTACCTTTCTCTTTTAAACAACATTTTCAAAAGACGGAAGCTAAACGAATGTAACTTATGTAACGTTCCTATTATATGAAAATAGTGATCAAAATACGGAAAATTCAGTAAAGGGCTTACTCATCGAAATAAATAATGTAAGTAGTTAAATGGTGTGGCAATTTTAGCATTTCATAATTTTATTTTTCAGTGAACGCATCCATTTGTTATTCTTTAACAAAACGGAGGAGGATATCCTGTTCCGGGAAAATTTCGAAGAAATCGCTAGGGAAGATGACAGGTGAGAAATGTATTTTACCTAACTGCGTAAAAATAAATGTTCCTGCATCTCGTAAACTTGGTACATATTTAAAATTTAAATATTTTTTAATGCAAACCTCCCTCAATGTTCTTAATAATACTCTCTGTTATTAGTATGAAATCTTAGGTTTCAACTCAATTTTAGGATTTTCGTTATTTATATTTTTTTAATCGCACTGTTAACCCGCGCGGATACAGGGATAATACGGCTTAGTCATAAACCTAAGGCCCAACGAAACAAAACAAATTCAACTTTATTCCGACTGAAAATTAATTAAATTTCATCGAACTTAATAGATACCTACTCTACTACTACCTCGCGTCGCCTCTTTTGCCGTCTGTCTAATTCCTTGTGTTCCTAATTCTCGTCTTGTAATTTCGGAGTTCCTACCTTTAAAGCAACGCAATATTTACCTATTTCAGGTTCTCCGTCACCCACGTTTTGTCAGACGCCGGTCCGTCGTGGTCCGGGCATAAAGGCCGAGTGACTACCAACCTCCTTACACAAGTCATAGGCAAAGACTCTCTCAAATGTAGAGACCAGTGCACGCACTTTGCCTGCGTCTGCGGTCCCACCGAGTTCACGCACACCGCCATAGGCTTACTGAAGAAACTCGACATGAAAGATTCATGTATACACGCCTTCATGGGATAATATATCTATGTATAGTATTTGCAAATCAAAGGTGTCAAATCGAGCTCATGTAAATACGACTGTGTTTTTATTTAAGGTTCATAATGTGATGCAATTATGAAGGTCTATACTATTTGCATCGCAACGTAGTTTTAGATTATATTGTTTTATTATGATGCAGGGATAACATTTCAATTTAATTCTGATTTAGTTAAATTATAAATATTTTACATTTTTTAAGGTAGGTAGGTAGCTAACCTAACCAATATTTTTGAACGTTGGTTGAGTTTCATATTCGAAAGGTGTAAAAAATATTTTTGGTAATAGGTATTATGCGTTGCGATGTAGTGCTACAGATTTCCCGAGTAGGTACCTACTTATCTAAATCACTAACAAGCAGGTGTAATAATACATATATAAGAGAAAGCCCAATAAAATGATGCACAAAACGTAAAATAGAATTTCACGATAAAAGCAGTGATATAAACTGAAATTGTAATTTCATGTATGTCCATTAGTCTTCAAACAGCAATATATGTACAAGTATTTTAAGGAGAAGTATCCTATTTAAAAAGTGATCTTAAAGTAGATAAGCCATCGAATTATACATACCTATTATGTTATTCAGCAAAGGAGTCTAATATAGACACCTGACTTGAAGTTGTAGGTATGTATATGTAGGGTTTTTTTCTTTTTCCACGTAAAAAAAGTTAACATTCTTAAACAATGTTTATAAAGGTTTTTTTTTGACTAGAACTGTAAATATTTATAAATATTTCTTAATAGCCTTAGCTTAGAGGTCCCAAACGGCCCGGCCCAGCACTGTCGTAAGTTAAAAGTTTTATTGTGTATTTTATTGGCATTTTCAGAAGCCAACTATGTAGAGTTACCTACTTACAAATTACATACATAGATTATATTTATCTACAGGTAAGATTATTAATTTTACGATAACATGGCCAAAACACCAATATATACTACAAAGTTGGATTAATTTGTAAATCAAATGTGATAAAAGTGAAATGCTGTGTAGATAAAATTTTCTTGGCCAGTTCAGTCAAGTATCTAAGTGTTAGGTTAATTTCTATAATAAAAATATAAAAAAGACAGGAACTGCAGCCGATTTTCGAATCGAATGTTAAAGTTGTAGGATTAAATAAGTTGTTAAAGAAAAGACAATTGAGTTGTGAAGATCGGTAATATGTAACATGTACAATTTAGGACGCTCACGGCATTGAAAAAAGTCGAAAATAGTTGTCCATTTTGCAAAACTGTTGCAAAGGTTTTGCCACTTCACTAGTTCGGCTAATCATTCAAAAGGATCGCGTTCACTTTAGCTGGTAATGAAATACATTTTGTAATCTTAGAATCCAGCTAAAGTGAACGCGATCCTTTTGAATGATTAGCCGAACTGGTGAAGTGGCAAAACCTTTGCTTTCCTCGACTACTCGTACCTAGTATTTTTTTCTCGTAACGATCTCATTGTTATTTCGTGCCAACTTTGAGCTTAAATTCCTGACATACCTAGTTGTATTATAAATGTTAATGTTTTCACATCTAATCTATATTCTCCCCTACCCAGGATATTCTAATATGTGTAAACATTATATACTTGGTCGCCTAGATCAACAAGAGCTAATTACACGGTAGGGGTAATATTTGTATAAGATTACTTGTCCTTGACTACTAAATACCTAAGCAGACGGTAATTTGAAGACGTCAATGTATGAAGGCGTTAGGGCACGTACACATTGGGCTTAGAGTTAAAAACTGTAATAATTATATTACTTAGCGGCATAGGTACATTAGCTGGCGCTGGCACGCAGTGACGTAGCATTTGTATATTGTGATAGTAAAGTTATATTATTGTTCGTGCTTCGAAATCTACTATGATATAGATGGTGACACCATTTGATGTTTACTAGCTTGTCGGCCGGTTGCTTTAACACTAGCTTGTTGTAAATACCTGGTTTGCAGAAAACGAAACGAAACGCTATCATTTCCATACATTATTTACGGTTATCTTGGCGTTTCGTTTCGATTTTTGCAATCATTTGGCATCTTGGCTAGGCCCCCTGACATCATGCGCCGCATGTCTAATGTGAACTTGCCCTTTTAATAATTATTTTGGGAAACTGTTATTTATACCTACATTCGTATTTTTACATATTGTATTATCATTCTAGAACCAACATAAGTAAGCAGTTCTTAAAAACCTTATTCCTATATTTTTCAATGTAACGTTCAAATTTTAAATCATATATTTCAGTACATGTAAACATGTATAAAAACTACAACACCACGGTATTACGACATATCATATTTGGATTAATTTAACGGTATTTTGTATAAGTACCTTAGAACAGCTTCTTTTGTGAGGTATGGGTAGCAATAGCAGACGATAGTTTCTGTAGTGTGATAACATTGAATAAGAAATATACTAATAGGCGAAAACACCACTGGACAGAACACCATAAAACCAATTTTACATCTTTTTAGTGGTCCGATACTAGCTAATTTCAGTCCATTTGATCGTAAATAGGTACAAAGAATTCTAAATAGATATTATAGCAGTTTAATGTTTCTAACATGTGTCATTCAAACTCGATCAACTTCTATATTGGCGGTCACACATGTGCATAGCCCATATGACAAATTCCGAACAAACTGGAATACAGTTTCGTAGTTTACCAGGGTGCGTAGACGAGATGCCTATCGTTCACGCTCCGTAGTGTAGCGTAGTTATCTCTCTCTATCACTCATCCATATTAGTGCGACAGAGACAGTTGAGTTTCGTTCGCTACCAGGCGTTAACGATTGGCATCTTCTCTACACACCCTGAGCATAATATTATAAGGCCAGTGCAGTGTGAGCGACATTCGTAACTGCATATATTGTCTTGTATAGAGGGTAAAATGTGAATAATTGTAATTATTAAAGTGCCTACATTCCAGGTGTAATGTTTTCGTTATAGCTTTATGGTGTGTTGATAATTTAACTATTTTTAAATAAATGACGCGTCGTCAATATTCTGTTTCTTTTTATGCCTTCTTATTGCTTCATATACCTACAGTAGCGGTAAAAATCTGCCATAATGCTAATTATTATAGGTAAGTACTTATTCAAAATATTTATCAGTACGGTTTTTACTCACTATTATAAATATGAAATATGTCTCACGATAGTTTAAGTGCGATTAAGTACTTATTATTTATAAATTTATTACGTCAGCCAAAGTCCGATAGAAAGACCTCTCAAATGATGTAGGGAGCGTGCATAAACTGTCGGGTCACAGCATAGCTGAGCCGTCCGTTTATTGGTTTGAAGTATAAATGTTAAGTTTATGCTTCCAATGTAGCCCACAAGATGGCAGAATCAACAATGCACAAGAAACCGTACGTGAACTGTAGAGGCAACACTTGCTTTGACGTGAAGTGTCAATGTATAGTTTGTTTCCAATTCAGGCCACAAGATGGCAAACCCTCCAACTTACGTAAAGTTCTTCGGGAATTTAGGATGTGTAAATTAGAATAAAACTCAATTTTTTGAAGGAACATAATTATTATACAACCAAACAATAAAATATATTACACAGTCCGTTTTCGTAAATGCAGGCCCAGCCACTGTCCGTTACACCACACACCAACCACTCTCACGGGTCATACTTAAAGTAGTTCTGTTCTGACAAATATACACAATGTTTTTATAAATATAAGCAAAAGCTGGAACGAAAATGCACTGGTATGAAATATTCAAATAAGGCGCATCACACATATGTGTCAGTTGTTTTACATTTCGATACTGTAAATGAAAAGTTCACTAGGTCCGAGGTCAAAATATGCTTTCAGTAAATCCATCAGTTTAGTCAGTTTCTATTAGTGCATAAATGGTTAATTTGTAATAGTTTTGAATATAATCGAAACAGCACTACTAATAAAGGCCCGACGCCCACTATCTGCAAGACACGGCACGGTAATCTCGGCATGCCTAAGCTTTAGCAGTTTTCGGGTAGCTTCGGCAGCTTAAGGAGCAACAGCCTGGTCCCTATAATAGCACTGGCTGCTGAAATAGAGATGAAAGCATGATTTTTTGTGAAATGAGATGCACCTATCCTAACGTACCATTAAAACAAATAAAAATTATCATTGGGGGAAGCCGCGGATAACTATAAACGGTAATTTAGAATCGTCATCTTACAATAGGGTATTTGACTACTAGTCAAATCAATTTCTTTTTTCGAACTGTCAAAATGATTCTGCTACTATGGAATTTATATGAAACACTAGCATGTGACGTCACAATCAAATTACCCAGTCTTTATAGTTTTATACTTGTTTTAAAATATAAATTATGTCTAAAAATAACTGCTGTCTACGTTTCTCTATTAATCTTCTATTGCTTTATTTCATGCATGGTGTAAAATAATTTATTTTCAATACAGTCAAATACCCTATTGTGCTATCTTCTGACATAATTTTACTTCTACATTGACCACTTAGAGTAGGTTCATAATAAATAATATCAACATACAGATATAAAATAAATCTTTTCGGTAAAGCCGACTTAAATTTAACATCTGACATTTTATTATGCATCTTTCTTGCTGGAATAAAAATTGAACAAAACAAGGTCGCTGTATATCAAAACATAAACAAACAACATAACAATTGACACTATACAACCATAGGAAAGTTGAATTTTATTTTGGAAATATTCTTAAAAACAGCCTTTACGGATATATCAATAGGTATCACATTTCAAAGTGCATTCACTAATAGTAACATTTTAGGAGATAACTACTATATTTTGAACTTTCGAAGGTTAATGTTAATAATATTAGGTGCCCAGAGATTGACATGAGTACAAATGGAATTAACATTCGTTTATTAAGTACGAAATTACAAAAAGAGTATCATTCATAGAAGTGTTGAAATCCAAAAAAAAAAATTGTCTTTTATTTACTTATGATTTCTTTTTATTTGCTGCTTCCACCATTCATTATGACCGTAGTTTCTTTACTTAAATATTTTACATCTAATTCCTATATTCATTATTTTAAAGACTAAAATTGTGATCAAAAACGATATTTTGGTTTTGAACAATTACCACATTTCCTAGTTTAACGATATTCTGAATTCATATGAATGAATACATTGATTTTTTACAACTTTTCGATCATATTAGGAGATTATAAGAGGGAAGAATACCATGCTCCTCCATACAATAAGAGAAAATGTTTTTCCAGTTCTAAATATTTTCCATGATTTTTTAGTACGTTATTGACACAATGAAAGACTAGGTTTATAGGTTTTCCTTTTTCTTTCAAAATTAGCAATTTTTTTTTAAGCGAGACCTTTAAACCTAGAATAGGTACATTATGGTGAAGCGATCGACATCAAAATTAAAGTAATTTGTGATTTAGTTAGTGGAAACCGTTTTCTCCCGAAATGGAAATTTCATCAAAAAAGTACCTAGGATCGCAAAGCTATTCTTCCCTGTGCTTTTACCAATTAATATAAAGCCAGTATTCGTGTTAACATTACGGATTAATAAAAAGTTCAACTCCGCGAGATCACGAATGATTTGTCGATGCCTTTCTGGGAAAATGTATTGTCGTTGATACATGGCGAATTTTGTTTACCTCTTTCGGATTCACTAAAGAACTCCAAATGTGCCTTGTTTACAAAGTACAGGGGCACCTTAGACTTCATGAGAAAACAACTTAGGTACCGCTGGCTAAGCTGACGTATTGTAAGTTTTACAGTTACTAAATTAGTTATTATTATTATGAACCGATTCATAACAATGATATACACATTCGATAGAGAAACTGCGCCAATTTTGTGGATAGCAAAGTAAACTCATATCTTTTGGTCATTTTTTTTTAACAATTTCAATAGTGCAAGCACGTTTGCTTATATGCCCTTGATATCGCACGGTGTGTTCCAATTCCAAACTGCATATAGGTACATTGCTGTATTCGCGTTATCTGTCCGTGATATTCAGCACGGTATATTGAGTGGATTCGAGAAGTTATTTTGCACTTAATGTGACAACGTATTGAACGGTTCAACTTGCTTACCACCCTAACTGATATTGATGCAATACGAAGGGCAATAAACGCCAGTGTCATGCAGTTAACCAAATATGTACCAAAACCATTTAAGCCCTCAAAATTGAAAATATTTAAATGGTTATTCTGTTCAACTCAATTTGGATGGAATAAACGTCAAAGTATCAAGACTCCAAGGATTTAAATACACATTCACAAACATTAATTAAAGTTTTACATGAATACTCTCACTACATTGCTCAGTTCTAAGATCACAACTCACTGGTTAAGCGTTCATGTCGGTGACGAACAAGACATCCCTGTCTTTGAGGCCGACCTCCACGAGGTTGGAGAGGCCCTTGGGTATGGTGCGCTTTGGGAAGTTCGTCGTAATCTCAAACTCTTCTGGAGACTGAGGGTGGCTGAATACAAAGTCGTATAAGTCCTGAAACAAGTAAAATTAAAAATGTTACAATACAATACAATTAGCCTTTAATCACTGACTCATTTAAAGTTTTGTTTTGTTTCCTTATAATTGGTTTTTAATTTCCACTTGTCAGGTTGTCGGGGTTTCCGTCAAAAGCCTCCTCTAAAGCTTTCCAGTCATCTCTGTTTCGAGCGGCTCTTATCCACTTTGATGGGAAATCGACCTCCCATCTAATTTTCGGGTGTCGCTGACCTCTCTTGCTGTATGTAGGGCAGCAGTTGGTTAAATATTTTGTGTCCATTTGTCTATTTTTGATCTTGACATGTGACATGTCCACCTCCATTTTCTTATTTTTCTGCCTGCGTCTCTAACTTTGGTTTTTAGACGCAGCTAGAGAAATATGAATGTTAACAGGGCTAACATTCGGAAGAAAAACTGGAATTTTTTTTGGACAAAAGTTAACAATTTGGATATATTTATCTAAGATTTTCATCATACAAGTTTTAAGAAGTGGAAGGTTTTAACATGTGTTTGTAGACATGTCTCTATCTTTATGGATAAAGTAAGAAAATGAGGCACCAAAGTCTATCGACAGGGAAACCTATACCGGCGTCATCTGTAAAAGGCCTCGACCGACCGACCCCTCCCAACTTATAAGATTGATATTCATACATGATACATGATGGAACAACGCTACTTTTCTTGTTCCCTCGTCGCCAATCGTAACCTTTTCAATGCCAGAATATCGCCCGCTCAAATATAAAAAAAAAAAAAAAAAAAAATTTAACTGTTTATTTTTTATAAAGAACAAGAATTACAACATTCCTAGCTCCAATCTTATATTTTTAAGATTATATGGGCTAAGGGATATGGGGATGCAACCTCTGCTTACATTATTAAATTTTAATTAAATATTTTACACATTTATACATTTATTTCATTTATTTCTGGTGCTGAGTGTAGTGTAGTGTAGTGTAGGCATGGTGATGGCTATGGTTACCTGTGTGGTGGTGTCTGTGCTGAAGCGCCTGGTGAGGCGCTCGCCGCTGGGCAGACGGATGAGCAGCACCACGGCGCGCGCGCCCGCCGCCGGCTCCGGCCGGTAGTGTAGTGTAGTGTAGTGTAGGCATGGTGATGGCTATGGTTACCTGTGTGGTGGTGTCTGTGCTGAAGCGCCTGGTGAGGCGCTCGCCGCTGGGCAGACGGATGAGCAGCACCACGGCGCGCGCGCCCGCCGCCGGCTCCGGCCGGTAGTGTAGTGTAGTGTAGTGTAGGCATGGTGATGGCTATGGTTACCTGTGTGGTGGTGTCTGTGCTGAAGCGCCTGGTGAGGCGCTCGCCGCTGGGCAGACGGATGAGCAGCACCACGGCGCGCGCGCCCGCCGCCGGCTCCGGCCGGTAGTGTAGTGTAGTGTAGTGTAGGCATGGTGATGGCTATGGTTACCTGTGTGGTGGTGTCTGTGCTGAAGCGCCTGGTGAGGCGCTCGCCGCTGGGCAGACGGATGAGCAGCACCACGGCGCGCGCGCCCGCCGCCGGCTCCGGCCGGTAGTGTAGTGTAGTGTAGTGTAGGCATGGTGATGGCTATGGTTACCTGTGTGGTGGTGTCTGTGCTGAAGCGCCTGGTGAGGCGCTCGCCGCTGGGCAGACGGATGAGCAGCACCACGGCGCGCGCGCCCGCCGCCGGCTCCGGCCGGTAGTGTAGTGTAGTGTAGTGTAGGCATGGTGATGGCTATGGTTACCTGTGTGGTGGTGTCTGTGCTGAAGCGCCTGGTGAGGCGCTCGCCGCTGGGCAGACGGATGAGCAGCACCACGGCGCGCGCGCCCGCCGCCGGCTCCGGCCGGTAGTGTAGTGTAGTGTAGGCATGGTGATGGCTATGGTTACCTGTGTGGTGGTGTCTGTGCTGAAGCGCCTGGTGAGGCGCTCGCCACTGGGCAGACGGATGAGCAGCACCACGGCGCGCGCGCCCGCCGCCGGCTCCGGCCGGTAGTGTAGTGTAGTGTAGTGTAGGCATGGTGATGGCTATGGTTACCTGTGTGGTGGTGTCTGTGCTGAAGCGCCTGGTGAGGCGCTCGCCGCTGGGCAGACGGATGAGCAGCACCACGGCGCGCGCGCCCGCCGCCGGCTCCGGCCGGTAGTGTAGTGTAGTGTAGTGTAGGCATGGTGATGGCTATGGTTACCTGTGTGGTGGTGTCTGTGCTGAAGCGCCTGGTGAGGCGCTCGCCGCTGGGCAGACGGATGAGCAGCACCACGGCGCGCGCGCCCGCCGCCGGCTCCGGCCGGTAGTGTAGTGTAGTGTAGTGTAGGCATGGTGATGGCTATGGTTACCTGTGTGGTGGTGTCTGTGCTGAAGCGCCTGGTGAGGCGCTCGCCGCTGGGCAGACGGATGAGCAGCACCACGGCGCGCGCGCCCGCCGCCGGCTCCGGCCGGTAGTGTAGTGTAGTGTAGTGTAGGCATGGTGATGGCTATGGTTACCTGTGTGGTGGTGTCTGTGCTGAAGCGCCTGGTGAGGCGCTCGCCGCTGGGCAGACGGATGAGCAGCACCACGGCGCGCGCGCCCGCCGCCGGCTCCGGCCGGTAGTGTAGTGTAGTGTAGGCATGGTGATGGCTATGGTTACCTGTGTGGTGGTGTCTGTGCTGAAGCGCCTGGTGAGGCGCTCGCCGCTGGGCAGACGGATGAGCAGTACCACGGCGCGCGCGCCCGCCGCCGGCTCCGGCCGGTAGTGTAGTGTAGTGTAGTGTAGTGTAGGCATGGTGATGGCTATGGTTACCTGTGTGGTGGTGTCTGTGCTGAAGCGCCTGGTGAGGCGCTCGCCGCTGGGCAGACGGATGAGCAGCACCACGGCGCGCGCGCCCGCCGCCGGCTCCGGCCGGTAGTGTAGTGTAGTGTAGTGTAGGCATGGTGATGGCTATGGTTACCTGTGTGGTGGTGTCTGTGCTGAAGCGCCTGGTGAGGCGCTCGCCGCTGGGCAGACGGATGAGCAGCACCACGGCGCGCGCGCCCGCCGCCGGCTCCGGCCGGTAGTGTAGTGTAGTGTAGTGTAGGCATGGTGATGGCTATGGTTACCTGTGTGGTGGTGTCTGTGCTGAAGCGCCTGGTGAGACGCTCGCCGCTGGGCAGACGGATGAGCAGCACCACGGCGCGCGCGCCCGCCGCCGGCTCCGGCCGGTAGTGTAGTGTAGTGTAGGCATGGTGATGGCTATGGTTACCTGTGTGGTGGTGTCTGTGCTGAAGCGCCTGGTGAGGCGCTCGCCGCTGGGCAGACGGATGAGCAGCACCACGGCGCGCGCGCCCGCCGCCGGCTCCGGCCGGTAGTGTAGTGTAGTGTAGGCATGGTGATGGCTATGGTTACCTGTGTGGTGGTGTCTGTGCTGAAGCGCCTGGTGAGGCGCTCGCCGCTGGGCAGACGGATGAGCAGTACCACGGCGCGCGCGCCCGCCGCCGGCTCCGGCCGGTAGTGTAGTGTAGTGTAGTGTAGTGTAGGCATGGTGATGGCTATGGTTACCTGTGTGGTGGTGTCTGTGCTGAAGCGCCTGGTGAGGCGCTCGCCGCTGGGCAGACGGATGAGCAGCACCACGGCGCGCGCGCCCGCCGCCGGCTCCGGCCGGTAGTGTAGTGTAGTGTAGTGTAGGCATGGTGATGGCTATGGTTACCTGTGTGGTGGTGTCTGTGCTGAAGCGCCTGGTGAGGCGCTCGCCGCTGGGCAGACGGATGAGCAGCACCACGGCGCGCGCGCCCGCCGCCGGCTCCGGCCGGTAGTGTAGTGTAGTGTAGTGTAGGCATGGTGATGGCTATGGTTACCTGTGTGGTGGTGTCTGTGCTGAAGCGCCTGGTGAGGCGCTCGCCGCTGGGCAGACGGATGAGCAGCACCACGGCGCGCGCGCCCGCCGCCGGCTCCGGCCGGTAGTGTAGTGTAGTGTAGTGTAGGCATGGTGATGGCTATGGTTACCTGTGTGGTGGTGTCTGTGCTGAAGCGCCTGGTGAGGCGCTCGCCGCTGGGCAGACGGATGAGCAGCACCACGGCGCGCGCGCCCGCCGCCGGCTCTGGCCGGTAGTGTAGTGTAGTGTAGTGTAGTGTAGGCATGGTGATGGCTATGGTTACCTGTGTGGTGGTGTCTGTGCTGAAGCGCCTGGTGAGGCGCTCGCCGCTGGGCAGACGGATGAGCAGCACCACGGCGCGCGCGCCCGCCGCCGGCTCCGGCCGGTAGTGTAGTGTAGTGTAGGCATGGTGATGGCTATGGTTACCTGTGTGATGGTGTCTGTGCTGAAGCGCCTGGTGAGGCGCTCGCCGCTGGGCAGACGGATGAGCAGCACCACGGCGCGCGCGCCCGCCGCCGGCTCCGGCCGGTAGTGTAGTGTAGTGTAGGCATGGTGATGGCTATGGTTACCTGTGTGGTGGTGTCTGTGCTGAAGCGCCTGGTGAGGCGCTCGCCGCTGGGCAGACGGATGAGCAGCACCACGGCGCGCGCGCCCGCCGCCGGCTCCGGCCGGTAGTGTAGTGTAGTGTAGGCATGGTGATGGCTATGGTTACCTGTGTGATGGTGTCTGTGCTGAAGCGCCTGGTGAGGCGCTCGCCGCTGGGCAGACGGATGAGCAGCACCACGGCGCGCGCGCCCGCCGCCGGCTCCGGCCGGTAGTGTAGTGTAGTGTAGGCATGGTGATGGCTATGGTTACCTGTGTGGTGGTGTCTGTGCTGAAGCGCCTGGTGAGGCGCTCGCCGCTGGGCAGACGGATGAGCAGCACCACGGCGCGCGCGCCCGCCGCCGGCTCCGGCCGGTAGTGTAGTGTAGTGTAGTGTAGGCATGGTGATGGCTATGGTTACCTGTGTGGTGGTGTCTGTGCTGAAGCGCCTGGTGAGGCGCTCGCCGCTGGGCAGACGGATGAGCAGTACCACGGCGCGCGCGCCCGCCGCCGGCTCCGGCCGGTAGTGTAGTGTAGTGTAGTGTAGTGTAGGCATGGTGATGGCTATGGTTACCTGTGTGGTGGTGTCTGTGCTGAAGCGCCTGGTGAGGCGCTCGCCGCTGGGCAGACGGATGAGCAGCACCACGGCGCGCGCGCCCGCCGCCGGCTCCGGCCGGTAGTGTAGTGTAGTGTAGTGTAGGCATGGTGATGGCTATGGTTACCTGTGTGGTGGTGTCTGTGCTGAAGCGCCTGGTGAGGCGCTCGCCGCTGGGCAGACGGATGAGCAGCACCACGGCGCGCGCGCCCGCCGCCGGCTCCGGCCGGTAGTGTAGTGTAGTGTAGTGTAGGCATGGTGATGGCTATGGTTACCTGTGTGGTGGTGTCTGTGCTGAAGCGCCTGGTGAGGCGCTCGCCGCTGGGCAGACGGATGAGCAGCACCACGGCGCGCGCGCCCGCCGCCGGCTCCGGCCGGTAGTGTAGTGTAGTGTAGTGTAGGCATGGTGATGGCTATGGTTACCTGTGTGGTGGTGTCTGTGCTGAAGCGCCTGGTGAGGCGCTCGCCGCTGGGCAGACGGATGAGCAGCACCACGGCGCGCGCGCCCGCCGCCGGCTCTGGCCGGTAGTGTAGTGTAGTGTAGTGTAGTGTAGGCATGGTGATGGCTATGGTTACCTGTGTGGTGGTGTCTGTGCTGAAGCGCCTGGTGAGGCGCTCGCCGCTGGGCAGACGGATGAGCAGCACCACGGCGCGCGCGCCCGCCGCCGGCTCCGGCCGGTAGTGTAGTGTAGTGTAGTGTAGGCATGGTGATGGCTATGGTTACCTGTGTGGTGGTGTCTGTGCTGAAGCGCCTGGTGAGGCGCTCGCCGCTGGGCAGACGGATGAGCAGCACCACGGCGCGCGCGCCCGCCGCCGGCTCCGGCCGGTAGTGTAGTGTAGTGTAGGCATGGTGATGGCTATGGTTACCTGTGTGGTGGTGTCTGTGCTGAAGCGCCTGGTGAGGCGCTCGCCGCTGGGCAGACGGATGAGCAGCACCACGGCGCGCGCGCCCGCCGCCGGCTCCGGCCGGTAGTGTAGTGTAGTGTAGGCATGGTGATGGCTATGGTTACCTGTGTGATGGTGTCTGTGCTGAAGCGCCTGGTGAGGCGCTCGCCGCTGGGCAGACGGATGAGCAGCACCACGGCGCGCGCGCCCGCCGCCGGCTCCGGCCGGTAGTGTAGTGTAGTGTAGGCATGGTGATGGCTATGGTTACCTGTGTGGTGGTGTCTGTGCTGAAGCGCCTGGTGAGGCGCTCGCCGCTGGGCAGACGGATGAGCAGCACCACGGCGCGCGCGCCCGCCGCCGGCTCCGGCCGGTAGTGTAGTGTAGTGTAGTGTAGGCATGGTGATGGCTATGGTTACCTGTGTGGTGGTGTCTGTGCTGAAGCGCCTGGTGAGGCGCTCGCCGCTGGGCAGACGGATGAGCAGCACCACGGCGCGCGCGCCCGCCGCCGGCTCCGGCCGGTAGTGTAGTGTAGTGTAGTGTAGGCATGGTGATGGCTATGGTTACCTGTGTGGTGGTGTCTGTGCTGAAGCGCCTGGTGAGGCGCTCGCCGCTGGGCAGACGGATGAGCAGCACCACGGCGCGCGCGCCCGCCGCCGGCTCCGGCCGGTAGTGTAGTGTAGTGTAGTGTAGGCATGGTGATGGCTATGGTTACCTGTGTGGTGGTGTCTGTGCTGAAGCGCCTGGTGAGGCGCTCGCCGCTGGGCAGACGGATGAGCAGCACCACGGCGCGCGCGCCCGCCGCCGGCTCCGGCCGGTAGTGTAGTGTAGTGTAGGCATGGTGATGGCTATGGTTACCTGTGTGGTGGTGTCTGTGCTGAAGCGCCTGGTGAGGCGCTCGCCGCTGGGCAGACGGATGAGCAGCACCACGGCGCGCGCGCCCGCCGCCGGCTCCGGCCGGTAGTGTAGTGTAGTGTAGTGTAGGCATGGTGATGGCTATGGTTACCTGTGTGGTGGTGTCTGTGCTGAAGCGCCTGGTGAGGCGCTCGCCGCTGGGCAGACGGATGAGCAGCACCACGGCGCGCGCGCCCGCCGCCGGCTCCGGCCGGTAGTGTAGTGTAGTGTAGTGTAGGCATGGTGATGGCTATGGTTACCTGTGTGGTGGTGTCTGTGCTGAAGCGCCTGGTGAGGCGCTCGCCGCTGGGCAGACGGATGAGCAGCACCACGGCGCGCGCGCCCGCCGCTGGCTCCGGCCGGAGTCGCGCCGCCAGCAACGACCGCGTCGCCATAACCTTACATTACATACCAGATTCTTCATAAAACAATGAAACACATACATTAAATAAAGATAAGGATAGTTTCATATTCAAGTAGGCATATAACAATGCGCTTATGAATGTCAAAAGCTACGCCGGCTCTAACCCTAACCTCTGCCTGCATGAAGAAGATTTAAATCCCCCCTCAGTTTGAGGAGGGTATCCCAATATGGGACCGGCAACAAACTCGGCGGGATACATCTTTTCAAAACATTACATCATATAATTAACATGCATTACGAGTAAATAAGAAAAAATAACTATAGATTTGATTTAAAAATATCAAATCAAACACAAATGGTACACCAAATGATACATTTCTGACGAGACATTTATACATTTTTGGTAAATTAATTAATTAAAGGAAAACTAGAAACATTCCCCTCTTTAACCAAGATTCGAACTCGAGTGTAGGACTACGGTAGTAGGTCCTCCAAATTAAAACTGAATCAGATATCAGGAAGTGGTTAACATGTAAGTTACAAGATTTGAATCGAACAAATATACAAACACAAATATATGCTATGAAGCTAAATAAAAGTGTGTAAAAAATACTACCGCCGTAACTTCGCCATAACATTCCCTTCCAGACTACGATGTATGAAAAAAATCATATATGTAGTAGTATTGTCCACGTATTACATACCTCTTGCTTCCTATTCTCCTCCTGTTCCCGCAGCCTGTTTTCTTCGGCCTCGCGTTGGACTCGCGCCGAGCGCTCGGCCTCGCGCCGCCGCTCCTTCTCCTGGTCGGCGGCTAGCGACTCCGCATAGGCCTCGTCTTGTGACGCTCGTAGACGCTGCGTCACTTCGCGTTCAACCCTGATAATGAAAAAATTACATTTAGTTTAGAATATATCATGAAGCTATGTTGGAGGGTGGCAGGGGCGGATTGGCAGGGGTTGGGGGCCTAAGGGGCTCAAGACCCTTCTAAAGCATAAACACACTTGTGTGATGCAATAGGACGCGTAACTTATGATAGGGAGTCGTGACACACTCCTCCTGAGCCCCAGAGGTAATTATGAAGACTTTATTCCAAAACTTAATTTTAACTTTGTTCCAAATTCAAATCGAAACTAACGATTCTGGAACTTAGGAAGATATATAACGATGAGCGCACCACACGCAGCAACTGACCTGTCAGCCCTCGCAGCGACGAGATGCAGCTCATTATCAGCCACGACACGCTGCAGCCGCTGCAGCAGCTGCTGCGGGCTACAGGCTCCCTCACTCCGCGCCACCACGGTCATGCGATGGTCCCGCACGCACACCACGCACAGAAGCGGGTAGCGCCGCCCGCCGACCGATTGCGCCACCCGCCAGCCTTCGGCCGTGTCGATTGAGCACCCCCAGAAGAGTGCGTGCGTGTTTATGTAGGATATCACATCTGGGTCTGATACGGTAGTTCTGTAAGAGGAAACAGCTTTGAGAATAATAATTGGGGGAATGAAGCAATAAACTTTTTAATTGCTTTCTTAATACATTACCTTCCGGGGAGTTTAATTTAGAATAAATGCATGAAAAACGTGGCAATATACAGTTTTATTTGGGTTCAAGATACATATTTCCATAATATATGATACTCTTTATAGTTTTATACGGGCTTTAAAATAGAAATTCTGTCTAAAAATAACTGCTGTCTACGTTTCTCTATTAATCTTCTGGTGCTTTATTTCATGCATGGTGTAAAATAATTTATTTTAAATACAGTCAAATAGCCTAAAGTAGATAACAAACCAGAATGTGAATATCTGTCTGCTGGCATATCAATAATTAATGAGAAGCGTGAGAAGTCATTTATGAATGACATTTGATTATAATGTTATTGGGCTTATTACAGCTGCAGAGTTGATTAAATTATTACCTCATAAATGTATGGTATCGAGTTTTTTCCTTATAAATTTATCATTTAGAAGGGTGACCTAGAAAAGATGTCACAATACAATAAACTGTTGTTTGACCCAAATAAAGAATTAGCTTATTTATTACTAGCTGTTCCTGCAGCTCCGCCCGCGTGGTTTTCGGTCTGTGTCAGTAAGCTGCTAATTCACGCCTAATTTCTCTCACTCTCCCCTGGAGGCGGAACTTAAAGTAAAGTTGACAGACGCTAGAGGATTGTAGTCCAGATAAAATATTTTACAATTAGGTACCGCTAAATAAAACTACATTCCAACTTTCGCCCTTATTCAAAATTAAATTGATTCAGTGGTTTAAGCGTGAAGGGGAAGTCAAAAAAAGTATCTTTTTCATATTTTTTGGGTTTATACTTGGGAATGATATCATTTTGATATCATAAATGAATTTGGCATCCCTGATTTATTCGAAAACGATACCAAACTTGGCCTAGTAGCTTAAATGATATAGATATCAAGATAAAGTTGAACCCCCCCCCCCCCCTCTACATATTTACATCACAAATCTTGGCTTGGTGAAATCTTTGGTTCACGCAACGCCGTATTTTAGGACCTGCACCTTTGACTACATCGAGTATAGTGACTACCCCCCCTTTTAGGGGTTGAATTATGATAGCATATAACCTGGCCAGAGATTTTCTCGACAGATTAGTAAAGTTTGCATCAAAATCCGTTCAGCCGTTTTCACGTGATTCTAAGTATCCCCAGCTAATTTTTTTTCGAATATCTTCCATGTACAGACTTTCGACCCTCTTCAGCTTTATTATATGTATAGATTTATTAGAGCTTTCGCTATTCTAATTCTAATTCCTAATATATTGCATATTAATCATGTGGTACAAAACAGATATTACATTAGGGTAAGTTCACACATGAACCCTGTTAGGGCACATCAAGTATTTCTTAAGCCTACCTGCAGAAGTTTTGTGTTTCTGCAGCCGCATCAGAATGCAGATAAACTATTAGGAAAAGAAGCTCTTTCTTGGCATCATTGAGCGCCTGCGCATATGTGCCCTGGTAGAACACCGGATGCTGGTTGTATTTGGATGTGTAGCTGTTGATGAAGCCTACCACATCACCGAGGGGGTCTGTGACCACTAGAAACAAAGAAAAGTATGTACATGATTTTATATCTGTTTTTTGAACTGTAAAAGTAAATTTGTCATGAAATTATTAACTTATCATGGCATAATTCATATATGCACTACAAGACTCAATTAACTATTAATCATTTGTCTTTTATTTGTCATGTTAAAACTTATGTATTTGTAAGAAAGGGATAAAACATAAATTAACTAATTGTGGTCTGAAAATTTTTATGAATAAGGGGTTAGTGTTTTAAAAAAAGTCAGTTCTGTATTCAGTAGGGCAGCCCTATTGTATTAAAATATACAGCATTTCCATACAATGTAACTCCATACCAAAGATATGATTGGTGTCAGTAAGCACTATGCTAACTTAATACCACTCTATACTGCTACAAAATATACCTACAAAGAATAGTTATAGTACATAAGTAGCCAATAACGATACTTACATCTCCGATCATCATTGCGGACGAAACTTAACAACAGATTTAATACTGATGTTATTGTACTATAACACATTGATACAACTAGGTTGACAACATATCGGACCAGGCCCCGGACACCCCCTGGGCCTTCTGGAGGCTCGTCTGTGAACACTTGCTGTGCTATGTAATCATGCACTACGGGCGGCGCTCGCGCCTCTATCGCGAACACCGACGGGCGTCCTTCTCGAATGTTCAACTGTTCTTGAATAGCCACCTGAAAGAGGAAATTCTGTTAAAAAAATATCAAACTGCATTTATCACACTACAAGGTCTTTCTGCTTCATTTAACATAAATAGTTAGACGACAACTTTTTACTATCAGCAAAATGTAGTCAGCTGTGATGTGACCCAGAAAAAATGATAAATTAGAAATTGGTAACTACATAAAAGTGTCATATAAGCAAGAATAAGCGCAATGAACATTACCTCTAAGTCCCATTGCTGCCTCTGCAGAACGTCTCTACATATAGACATGTCTTCAATTCCTGTGAGGTCTTGAAACTGCAAAATTTTGTCAGTTTGCTCCTGGGTTAGGCCCAGAGCATTGTCTTCGAGATCCATAGCTTAAATTTATAGTTTATACAAATTCTAAACTATAATATGTAGAATATTCGTATCCTTACATAAATACACTGGTTAATACACAATAACATAAATGAAAACAGTAGGTATTCAAAACGAAAATAATTATATTATATTCTATTGCCTCACTGAGTGAACGACATGTCACAAACATAGACTAAATATGTTTTTTTAAATCTCATTTGTTAGGTCTTGATTGTTTATGGAAAGAGAAAGTTTCAACTTGTAAAGGTCGCTCCACACTAGTGCGCGAATCGCGGCGCGAAGCCGCGAACGCGAGTGTGTAGTCTAGATCGCTAATCAGCGAAATCGACTCCACACTTGCGTTCGTGGCTTCGCGCCGCGTAGTCTGGAGCGGCTTAAAGGCCTCTACTAGTGTTGCAACACATCGATCTTGATGCCGCTGACACCAATAGTGAATATTACGCGAAACTCTGTGTAGGGGGCGCCACTATCACAATCCATCATAATCTGAGGGTCTACCGCGAAACAAAAAAATCTTAATTTCTTTATCCAACCTCTCTATCACTCTTGCATATGCATAAATAGGCATGCAGCGATAGAGGCAGATAATTAAATTTCGATTTTCGCGTTTCCCGCTAGGCCCTTTGTAAACAAACCGCCTTGATGTATCAACGTCATATTTAAAATTGTCAAAAAACAGTTTATTTAAAGCGCTCTCCACAATCGTGCCCGAATCGCGGTGCGAAGCCGCAAACACGAGTGTGGAGTCTAGTTTGCTAATCAGCGAAATCGACTCAACACTCGCGTTCGCGGCTTCGCGTCGCGTAGTCTGGAGCGACTTTAAGGGCCCTCCACACTCATGCGCGAATCACGACGCGAAGCCGCGATTCGCGCATAAGTGTGGAGGGCCCTTTAGGCACAATATGTTGTTGTTGTTGTAGTTGGCAGTAAATAAGAATAAAATAAACTATACTCATCCTTTTCTTTTGGGTGCTAGTACTAGTGTAAGACAAAGATAGTATGATTCTCTCTATGTTTGAAATGAGACAATCCTTTGACAAACTATATATTCTTTTTTTTGGGTGCTAGCATTATTCTGAGGGTGCTAGCTCAGAATAACATTATTATGAGGGTGCTAGTACTAATGTAAGACAAAGATAGTATGATTATCTCTGCTCTGTCTATGTTTGAAATGAGAGTCCTTTGCAAGTCCTTTGACAAACAATAGTTACGTACTTCTTGGTTTACGATAGGCGCTAGTGCTGCACTCTGGCGGCAGAACATTGCAGTAATACCCCCTAAAATTAAATTTGTAATACTGAACATAATTAAACTAACAGTTGTATCCAATAAACTATAGTCTGTCAAGCCATTTCCGTCAGTAGAAAAAAGCGGCTTTAAAAAATGTAGGCGCAAAGGCTAATCATCACATAGAAAATTTTAATTTCACACCTTTTTCTGCTGACAAAGTTGTTTGACAGAATATAGATAGAATAAAACACAAAGTTTCTAATTTTAAACGTATAATGTTCCTGACAGTTGCAATAAGTACCTTATCTTTTAACCCATTCTGTTATTTCTTTTTTCCTTTTGCTGGGGGTGGAGGAGGTGGAGGTGGAGGTGCTTCAACAACAGCCTCTGGTTCGGGTTCAGGTTCCGGCTCCAGAGGAAGTGGCGGGACTGAAGGATCTTCATCGGGATCAGTGTAAAGATAATCAGTCTGGAAATGAATATAACATCTGGACAATGTTATAAGGTCAATATGGGAAGACCGGCTACAAGCTTTTCCGTCGCTTCTAAATCTTACGTTTGTACACATACTCCACTTACATAAGATTGGTAGAGCAGAAGGTGCGAAGCTTCCTTTCTTTCTGACTACGTCTGAGCGAAGTACGTATACAAGTACGAAAGTTCTTGCCCAGGGCAACCAAAAATTTTACATGCTGGTTTTCTCCACATTGAGCTTAAGTTATTGTAAAGGGCCCTCCACAATATGCGCGAATCACGGCGCGAAGCCGCGAACGCGAGTGTGGAGTTGATTTCGCAGACCTGTGACGCGCACTTCACACTAGCGTTCGCGGCTTCGCGACGCGATTCGCGCACGAGTGTGGAGCGAACTTAAGTCGTCTATATAATAAAATCGTCTATTATCATATCTATAAAATTTTCAAAAGTTTGGGTAAATCTTGGTGCGGTTGGAGTATATAGCATGTCGCAGTGCAGTTGCGACTGCTTCATGCATATGCATTTGAAAAGTTAAAAGTTTTTTTACTATTTCATTAGGAATGTCGAATAAATAACAACTTTTATAGTGTACCGGTATTTTGTAGAGTTCTGGCGCCATGGCAAATAAACTTTCAACGAAGTTCTCATAAACTATGTTTCCATCGCCACGTACATTCGCATCACGCAACATTTCTATAGTTTCGTCTCTATTGAAAGCATCTCCGTAACCAGTAACTATCGATTGTAATTCTCCAAGCTCTAGGAAATTTCTGTTTTCCGTGTCAAAAACCTGCAAAATAAATCACACATATCTTAAGGGCAACGCCTGTGGGCACACGCATCCGGACAGCTAGTAGCAAACTTGGTACCTACAAATAATATAATGATTTGTTTGATTTCGAGCCAATCAGTTTTTTATCCCTCGTGCTAATATAGAGATCCGAGCAAGCGAAAGATTACAAAACTTAAAATTTGCAATATTATTTTCCACTAAAGGATAAATTGCAATTTTACCTAGTTATTTCAATGAATAAATAAATAAGGGTGCCTATTTGAGCGTGTGGTGCTAGTGTGTGGTGAAAAATATTTTACAGAACAGAATCTGAATAGCTTAGTCTATGTACCTAGTCGGCTCATAAGTTTTGTCACTGGCCTTTAAAATTTAAATTTGGAACTCCTAAAACAAAAACCGTTCTGCATTTGAATTTCGAATCTTTATTAAATATTTGAGTAGTATAATTTTGCAATTTTCTGTTTTCTTCAACATGGAGTGGACGCTTAAAGATAGCCGTACCGCAATAATTGCACTATATCGTTGTGGTCACTCGCCGACTAAAATTTTTAAGCTACTTGAAAATTTAAAACTCTCTCTAAGATTTGTGTATCGTACCATAGAAAGATACAGTGAGGTCTCTAGTTTAAATGACAAGAAAAGAAACGGTCGTCCGCGTACAGCTAGGACTCCAGCGGTTGTACAAGCAATTAGGGCACGCATTGCCAGAAATCCCGCTAGGAAACAAAAAGTTATGGCCCTCCAGATGGGTTTGAGCAAAAACACGGTGAAAAGAGTGCTTAATCAAGACCTGAGACTTCGTGCTTATAAACGAAAAACTGGCCATCTTCTCAATGGTCGGCTTAAAGCTTTAAGGCTTAAAAGATCTAAAGCTTTATTGAAGAAGTACGCTAAAAATAAGCACCGTTGTATACTGTTTTCGGACGAGAAAATTTTTGACATAGAAGAAAACTGTAATAAACAAAATGAGTGTACGCTCGCAATAGTAAAGAAGCGTCTAATAAATAATAAATAATAATAAAAATGTTATTTATTTAGGTATCAACCCATTACATAAAGAATAATTATTGTATTAATCTAATTTATACATTCTAATCTATATTAAATTTTACTATTCTAAACTAAACTAAACTAATTATTACCTAATCTAACACTAATTAAATATTTGCAGCGGAGGCCTTGCTCATACAGTAGCAGGTTGCGTACACTACGCTAACAATGCTGTTCATCGATTCGCTCACTCTCCCGACAAACGACCAGTGCCTTTTACGCATTATAGCGTAAAAGTCGTCTACTCTGTTCACGGCGAACATGCCAGATGCACTACACCGCCACGGTAGCCGTAACATTGCACGAAACGCGTTGTTGTACTGTACTCGAAGCTTATTGAACGATCGTTTCGTGTAATAGACCTGTACCAATAACTTCTGAGGTTATAAGAATATTAATGTTGCTAATTTTTTATATATAGTTTCCAGACCATATACTAAACCTAAAAATAATATTTTGTGTCATCCTAGGTATTTGCTTAGGTAGAAATTTAGGTATTTCTTTTTTCAATCAGCATTCTGTGAAAAAAATATTAGAGACGAAATTCTTTGTTTCCCTGTAAAGGCAAAGTGGCTTCCGACGTACACACGCATTTTGTGTCATTTTCATCCACGGGTATAATGGCATTTAATAAATACCTAATATTGATCCTAAAACGCCTAAAAAAATATTAGAGTCGGTAAGTGAAGTGTTGTACTTTACATAACATTGTTATATGTTATTCAAACAAATCTGTGTCAAATTCATCCACCGCTTTTATTTAAAAAAAAAAATTTTCTAATTAACACCCTGTATCTGCCACAAAAAAAAATTCATATTATTAAGTTTACGTCTACAATATTATAATACCACATTGAGACATCATTCATAATTTGGGTCATTTTGATCCACGGTTTTTTTACTATCTGGCAAAATAAAACTCAATTGAGCAAGAAGGGCGTGCGCGGGGAAGGGTACCTACGCGGGTGGGGTGCTTATTATACTTGCCGCAATATCAGCTTGCGACTGAGATCTTAATACTATCTCCTTTACCCTTGTTGAGACCAACCAAGAGTGAAAGAGATGGCATTATGAGCTGTCTCGCCACTTAGTTTTGCGATACAGTGTATTTATTTCATTCGGAGGCATAATTACATTGTCTTATCAATCTTACCGTAGTAGGTATATAAATATAATTAAAAATAAACTGTAGGCTGCACTCCTCATACTGACCAACATTTGTGACGTTCCTAATCAAAAGGTACCACTTTCTCTGACAGGTTATTTGTATAAATATATAATCAAATTTCGTCTTTATGGTAAACGACAAAGTGGTACCTACCTTTTGATTGAGAATGTCACATCAGCGACTTAAAAATTACTTTTGTTTCGATTTTTAGTAGACTTTTTGAGTTTATTTTAAGACGCAATTTATTGTGATTTTTGTTATGTTTAAGCGTGGCAAGCAACATTAATTACAATGATGATGATGTTCATTAAATACAATATTTTTTCATACTATACTGAACTGTCACCCTATACATGAGAATGAACAGCGCCCTCTTGACAATGATCATATATCAGGTCAGGCTTTAATATGTGTCATAATTTAGTAAAGTCCCCTTTGTGGATTCTAAGTTTCCGAGTTACAGCAGTTTAGTGAAAGCGTTTTTTTTAAATATAAATTAAGGGTTCAATAAAGAGGAAAGAAAATTTGATTATTTTTGCGCTACGACGCACGGTTTAGGAGATACAGCCCTCTAAAGTTTTTTTTATTGTTTTTTTTTTTTTTTACATTGTGTTTTTTGTATATTACTTTGGGGTTTCACGAAAATTTAATTATTTTTGCGCTACGACGCATGGTTTAAGAGATCAAGCCCTATAAAAAAATCTCTTTTTTTTTGCGTTTTTTTTGTATAAATTAATGGTTACATAAATAGGACCGAAAAGTTGATTATTTTTGCGCTACGACGCACGGTTTAGGACATACAGCCCTATATAGATTTTTTTTTTTTTCTTTTTTACGTTTTTAAATCTTAATTAAGGGCTTCTTAAAGGGAACGAAAATTTGATTATTTTTCGCTACCATGCACGGTTTAGGAGATACATCCCTAAAGTTTTTTTGTTGTTTTTTTTCTTTTTTTTTCATTGCGTTTTTTGTTATTACTTTGGGGTTTCATAAAAGGGAACGAAAATTTTATTATTTTTGCGCTACGACACACGGTTTAGGAGATACAGCCCTAAAATGATTTTTTTTCTCTTTCTTTTTTGCGTTTTTAAATCTTAATTAGGGGCTTCTTAAAGGGGAACAGATATTGATTATTTTTGCGCTACGATGCACGGTTTAGGAGATACAGCCCTATAAAGTTTTTTTGTTATTTTTTTTTTCTTTTTTTTTTTTCTTGTGTTTTTGTATATTATTTTGGGGCTTCATAAAGGGGAACGAAAATTTTATTATTTTTGCGCTACGACGCATGGTTTAGGAGATACAGCCCTATAAAGATTTTTTTTTTTTAATATAAATTATGGGTTGCATAAAGGGGAACGAAAATTTTATTGTTTTTGCGGTACCACGCACGGTTTAGGAGATACAGCTCTATAAAGTTTTTTTCCTGGTTTTTTTTTGTTTTTTTTTGAAGTATTAATTACGGGTTTCTTAAAGGGGTTTTTTCAATTATTTTTGCGCTACGACGCATGGTTAAAGAGATAAGCCCTATAATGATTTTTTTAATTTTGCGTTTTTTTTTAAATATAAATTATGGGTTGCATAAAGGGGAACGAAAATTTTATTATTTTTGCGCTACGACGCATGGTTTGGGAGATACAGCCCTATAAAGGGATTTTTTTAAATTTTGCGTTTTTTTTTTAAATATAAATTATGGGTTGCATAAAGGGGAACGAAAATTTTATTGTTTTTGCGGTACCACGCACGGTTTAGGAGATACAGCTCTATAAAGTTTTTTTTCCTGTTTTGTTTTGTTTTTTTTTTTAAGTATTAATTACGGGTTTCTTAAAGGGGTTTTTTTTAATTATTTTTGCGCTACGACGCATGGTTGAAGAGATACAGCCCTATAATGATTTTTTTTTTAAATATAAATTATGGGTTGCATAAAGGGGAACGAAAATTTTATTATTTTTGCGCCACCACACACGGTTTAGAAGATATTATATCTATATATATATAGCTATAATAGCTCTATAAAGTTTTTTCCTGTTTTTTTAAAGTTTTAATTAAGGGTTTCTTAAGGGGAACGAAAATTTGATTATTTTTGTGCTACGATGCACGGTTTAGGAGATGCAACCCTATAAAGATTTTTTTGTTGTTTTTTTTTTCATTGTGTTTTTTGTATATTACTTTGGGGTTCCACAAAGGGGAACGAAAATTTGAGTATTTTTGCGCTACGACGGTTTAGGAGATACAGCCCTATAAAGTTTTTTTGTTTTTTTTTTCATTGTGTTTTTTGTATATTAATTTGGGGTTCCGTAAAGGGGAACGAAAATTTTATTATTTTTGCGCTACGACGCACGGTTTAGGAGATACAGCCCTAAAATGATTTTTTTCCTCTTTCTTTTTTGCGTTTTTCAATCTTAATTAGGGGTTTCTTAAAGGGTTTTTTTTAAATTATTTTTGCGCTACTATGCACGGCGTAGGAGATACAGCCCTATAAAGTTTTTTTGTTATTTTTTTTCTTTTTTTTTATTGTGTTTTTAGTATATCACTTTGGGGCTTCATAAAGGGGAACGAAATTTTTATTATTTTTGCGCTACGACGCATGGTTTAAGAGATACAGCCCTATAATGATTTTTTTAATTTTTTTTTGCGTTTTTTTTTTAATATAAATTATGAGTTGCATAAAGGGGAACGAAACTTTTATTATTTTTGCGCCACCACGCACGGTTTAGGAGATATTATATCTATATATATATATATAGCTATAATAGCTCTATAAAGTTTTTTCCTGGTTTTTTTTAAGTTTTAATTAAGGGTTTCTTAAGGGGAACGAAAATTTGATTATTTTTGTGCTACGATGCACGGTTTAGGAGATGCAGCCCTATAAAGGTTTTTTTGTTGTTTTTTTTTTCATTGTGTTTTTGTATATTACTTTGGGGTTCCGTATAGGGGAACAAAATTTTGTTATTTTTGCGCTACCACGCACGGTTTAGGAGATATAGCTCTATAAAGATTTTTTCCTGTTTTTTTTTTTTAAGTATTAATTAAGGGTTTCTTAAAGGGGAACGAAAAATTTATTATTTTTGCGCTACGATGCACGATTTAGGCGATGCAGCCCTATAAAGATTTTTTTTTGTTTTTTTTTTTCATTGTTTTTTGTATATTAGTTAGGGGTTCCATAAAGGGGAACGAAAATTTGATTATTTTTGCGCTACTACGGTTTAGGAGATACAGCCCTAAAAAGTTTTTTTTTTTGGTTTTTTTTTATTGCGTTTTTTTTAAATATAAATTAATGGTTACATAAACGGGACCGAAACGTTTATTTTTGCGCTACGACGCACGGTTTAGGAGATACAGCTAATACAGCCCTATAAAGATTTTGTTTCTTTTTTTCATTGTATTTTTCATGTATTACTTTTGGGTATATAAAGGGGAACGTAAATTTTATTATTTTTGCGCTACGACGCATGGTTTTGGAGATACAGTCCTATATTTTTTTTTACAATGCATGTGCTCGAAAAGTGCGTTTCCTACGGAGCCATATCGTGCGGAAAGTACTGCTTTTCCGCACTAGTGCTTTTTGTTTTCAATTTTTTTTTTACAGTACATATGGTGCTACTTTCTCGCACTAGTGCGGAAAAGAGCACTTACCGTGCATATGTCGAAAGTTTAAAGGGCCATATGTACTGTAAAACGTACGATACACGTGCGAATAGGTAATTCGCAACTCGTGTCGATTTAAAACACTCCTTTTAATAATTAAACTTATTTGCCATGATATGTTTTTTTATTTACTCGCACAATGCATAGTAAAACATTGTATGATACACGTGCGTAAAGATGATTTCCGCACTTGTTGCATAAATAGCAATTTTTTTAATCAAAGAATGAAAGAAAGTCACGGTATTAATAACCAAATTTTACTTTAGTGGTACCTTTTCCCTATCACTGTCACAAATGTATGTGGCGTTCACGTAAACGCGATATTTTTAAGATTTCCCTGCGCAATGTTGCCAGCCCGCTCGCAAATCAAACATGTACTTACAGTTCTTTTGCATAATGGTGACATTGTACAATATCTATAAGTTTTAAATAGGTAAAAGATAATTCGACGCATTCTTTGCTTGCTTGTTGCTTGTTGTTGTGTTGTTTGCGTAACTTCTTTGAATAAGTTGCGTTAATTTAGCGCACAGGCGAAGTAAACATGCGTTGCGTACGGCAAGGTCACGCCGCGGCCCCACCCTGCACGGCCTCCGTTGCCCATTCAGACCGCCCGCTAGCTTCGTTTGAACGCAAATAATATTTTTGTAATATTTGTTTATGCAGTGGATGCAAGTGACACAAATTCATACATCTTATTTATCCCGCATTTCAAATTAATAAGATGTAAACTCTAATATCTTTAATATTCTTTTGTAACGGTGACAGCCTGTTACAACAAAATCATCAAATATCTTATGAAGCTATGCCTTAATAAGACACAAAATCATTTAATGGACCTATTTAAACGATTAAATTCGACCTAAGTAATTTTTTTTAACTCTAATTTTTTTTTGTGTCATTTAGAATATTATGACATAGTATCAGATTGCAGTGGACGTAATTGACACAAACTATGTTTTCACACTAAAAACACTATCCTAAATGCAAAACAGCTACATGTTTTCTCTCGAATATTTTTTTCTCCAAAATAATTCAAAATAAAAAATAATTACCACAAAATAACAAATTACTAGAAAAGCAAATTATATATATGACACAAAACAAAATGTAAGATTTACATCTTAACAAAGTATTCATAAGCGAAAACAGAATTGACTTTAATATTTTTATAACCTAGGGGTCAAAATATAGCCAGCGGTACAGGTCTATAATGGTACCACAGCTGACTAGTGTAGAACGCCTGACAGTACGCCCTGAACAAAGTTATTTTAGCTTGGTCGGAACAGTGAGCAAACCGACGCGCCAACATGTTGCTTCTCATCGCTATGGCCCGCCGCTGTCTTTCGAGATCGTCATCGTCCTTTAGTCTGTCTGTCAAAACGTGCCCTAGATACTTAAAACTATTTACAGTTTTTAATTCTGTCCCGTTTAGCCTAACGGGAGGAACGATATCTGGGCCCTTATCGTATTTAAATACAATTAATTCGGATTTTTTAACATTATATTTTAGTCCGTGTGTTGCAGCATAACGCTCACAAATCGACACTAGTATCCTTAGGCCCGTGATAGAGGGGCTCAGCAGCACCATATCGTCCGCGTAGCTAAAGTTGTTGGCACATACGCCCGCGACGTGACATCCGACGGCAGCGCTGCTGAGCTCCTCTATCAGGTCGTTCATATAAAGATTAAACAGCAATGGCGATGTCAGCCCCCCCTGCCTAACTCCGCATTGCAACTTGTACGGGTCCGAATTGGCATTTCCCCATCTAACGCTGTTCATCTGGTTACCGTACCAGTATCTCAACAGATTGGTTATTTTACTCGGTACACCTGCTTTTGACACTTTATCCCATAATAAATTATAGTCAATAGTATCAAAAGCACGGCTCAGATCTAGAAAACAGCCGTATACCGACGTTCTTTTCTTAAGATAACGGTTCACTACGTTCTTAAGGCAGAATATAGCCATATCCGTTGAGAGACCCGGACGGAACCCAAACTGTGCATCGTGTAAACGTATATGTTTGGTAAGTATCGGGTTAATTAATCTTTCAAAAACTTTTGAGAACACGGTAGCTAACGAGATAGGTCTGTAGTTGGACGGGTCACTAAGATCGCCAGTCCTGTTTTTAACAACGGGAACCACACTCGTAGTCATAAATTCATCAGGTAGGTAGCCATGCGCTAAACACAAATTAAATAATTGCGCCATCTTTACATGTAATAATGGGCCCCCATACAAAATGTGTTCAATGCTTAGACCGTCGTGACCCGGCGACTTACCGCGTTTCATTTTTCTAACACACTGCAATATCATATCTTGCGTAATGAATAACTCAGAACCAGTCGACGGGTCACCACGGTCCCGCGTTTTATCGAACAAGTGAGATTCCGGCGAGTTTTGGAGTGAGTTATCGACTTTAAATTGCTTAATGAACAAATTTGCTATATCTTTTTCATTTTGAATTCCATTTACTGATAATGGTCTACTTTGTTTATAGCTTAGTTTATTAGTATCCTTCCAGAATTGAGCGAAATTTCCCGCCGACCTATGGGAAGCTATAATGTCCATTTTAATAATTTCTTGGTTCCGTTGGCACCAACTTAACTTATTCTTAAATAATTTGCGTTTTTTGGACATATTATCATAAATAGGACCTGAAGAAGGCGAACCGTGCAGCAACCATACTTTATGCGCTTCGCGTGCGTTTTTGTACAGTGGTAGTACATGATAATTCCAACCGGTAACTTTATTCTTTTGTTTACGTTTTTTATCAATAGACGTTTGCCTAGCAGCTGTTTGAATGGACCGCACTATCTCTTGATAAAATTTACCAATTACTAATGAATGCATCGTGTTGTTGCATGTTTCGCTACAATTATCAATATGCACATTAACTTTTCTCAAATACTGAGTACATAACTTGGTATACCTTTCTATTTGCTCATTACATCGGTTTCCCCATAAAATGTTATTGACTACATTATTGATACTAGGATTCGTCTTTGTTTGTATGAGATTTAAGTCACATTCAATGAATAACGGATAGTGGTCAGACCAATAAACATCGTATAGTACACGGGCATTAGTACACAGCCTATATGCAGAGTCCGTGGCCACACAATGGTCTAACCAGCTCTTAGGGCCCTGCACGTCACTTTTAAAAGTAAATGTGTCACTTGACTCACCGATCAGTTCAATGTCCGCACATGTCCATTTCTGGTCGTTACAGTAGGCAATTAGCTCCTTACCAAATGACGCACGCACGTCAGCGTTAAAATCACCAAGAACCAACACACACTCACAACCATTGTCCTCTATTATAGCACTTATAACGCCTAGGCACTCAGTAAATAACGGCAGGTTATCCGCGCAATCTGTCGGCATGTACACCGACATTATTATAATACTCCGATTTCCTGGAAGTTCCGCCCGTATAGCAGCGATTCGTTTTGAACCGGTTTCAACTATCACAACCTTAGTAAACAAATTTTTTCTCCATAATACAGCTACCCCTCCGTACGGCCTACCCTTCAGCGGCCCGACAGATGTATCTACTGCTGATATTCCATGATAGCCAAATTCTTCATTAATCTGGCTCAAAAAATCAAGGTCATCTGGCAGAAGCCACAATTCTTGAAGCGCGATTATGTCATTTTCTTGACTTAACTCCTGCACATTAGGTAGCGATCGTTTGATGCCCTTACAATTAAATGATAAGAGCCTTGTTTTTGCAGTGGCCATTATTTATTTATTTCTTATTTATATGGAGTTGTTACTGCGTTATTGTAACGTTTAGGTCTTTTATAAATGTACTTCCTGTACACTATTCCCTTTGGCCAAAAGCCGTTACTTAAAAATGTCTCCAGACGATCAGTTCCGATTGTGACTAAAAATGTGTTAAACGTCGTTTCACGGTACGGCTTAATGTATTCAACTTTTACAGCTGATTCGCCTTTACTATTAATGTATTCTGTAATTTTTTCCGTCGTAATGTTCTTTTCCGTACGTGAGATGTATAGTGTGGTTGTACTCGGCGCTGCTTGAAGCATTTCGCTTGTTTCACCGCAGCCCCGACTATTTTTAACCATTTTGGCGGTTTGTTTAGGCTTTTTTGTACCATTCGTTACTAATATGAAACCTTCGGAATCCACTAGCTTGACCTTGGGCTTAGCTAACGCTGCATCACGGAACGAAGTCTTTTTATTTCGTAAATTTTCCTTTTCTTCCTCTACAAGTGAGGGCAAGGCTGGCGGGCCCCACCGGCTAAGATGACTCGGAGAATCAACTGTATTTTCAACGTCGCACGGCTCATTATCCAAAGCCCGCAAAACTGGAGTTGTAGCCGGTTGACGTTGGCTCACCGCGCCGTTCACCACTGGAGACTTGCTACCCCCAGATACATTTTTGTTACTTTGACTATGAAACGGTTCGCGTACACTCTCACACACAGGTTGCGATGACGGCGTCGTAGTTATAAGTTGAAATTTTGCGATTTCTTTTTTAACTTCTGTTATTTCTTCTTTGTTTGTGATACCTGTGCACCTCACACTATTCAACTCCGACCGTAAAGTCGCTAACTCCTTCAGTATTCTTGTGACATCCAAGTCGTCAAACGTAATAGGTGGAATTCGATGAAGATCTTTTGCGACAAATATTGGCAAATTGTCATCGTCAGTCTCTTTCAATATTTTTATTATATCTTGAATATTTTTTGACGCTTTGCCCTCTCCCTTTCTGGAAGATGTCCGTATATCAAGGATGTCTCTTAACTTCGATTTAGCCATCTCAATTTCACTATCTGAGAAGTTCGTAGCACATATTCTTGCTAGCGTCGGTTCGTCGATCACGTTAAGACGATTCGTTATGTAACACAACACTTCATTGAGCACTAACGTCTTTTCACCACCACCTCCCATGTTTCAAACTTGACGGAAGGGTTGTACACTCATTAGCGCGGCAGTGATCTACCCAGCTGTTTACGCGTCTTATCTCAACGAATGAGAGACCGAGACTAATAGCATTCCCCGTATTCAAAGAGGTCTTCACCCTTCATCTGTGATGGTTTGGCTGGGAGTTTCTTATGCGGGAGTCACTAGTATGCATTTTTGTGAGAAAGGAGTAAAAACTAGTGCCAAAGTGTACCAAGACACGGTGTTGACTAATATTGTGAAACCACTATCCCATACGATGTTTCTAAACCAGCATTGGGTTTTCCAGCAGGACTCTGCTCCAGCCCATAAGGCAAAGTCTACACAAGCCTGGCTCGCCTCCAATAAAATCGACTTTATACGGCATGAAGATTGGCCCTCCTCTAGCCCAGATCTTAATCCTTTAGACTATAAAATATGGCAGTATTTAGAGGAAAAGGTGTGCTCAAAACCTCATGCAAATCTAGACTCGCTGAAAAAATCTCTTGCTACGGCAGTGGCCAATATCGACATGAAAGTGGTGCGTGAATCCATTGACGACTGGCCACGAAGACTTCAAGCCTGTGTAGATAATTATGGCGGTCATTTTGAATAAATGTTATACATTTAGATTCTCTAGTTTATAAGCTTTCAAACGCTGTACAAATTATACGGAATAAACTTAAACTTTTGATTTTATTTGATACTATGTATATGACAGAACTTATGAGCCGACTAGGTATATAATAAGTACCTTTTTTACGTTGGGGTAATGCGTTTACGCATGCCACTGTCCGGGGGAACCAGAGGGAATGACGGACTAAGCATCACCAACGAGTGCCGACTTCGCCTTAGATGGGGTGCCGCAGGGTTGCTAAGTCGCTATCAGCATTCGACCACGTGCAAAAGTACCTAGGTATTTACTTGAAAGGCCAAAAGTAATTCATGTTTAACTTCCGCTTCTGTAACTCGTTTATCTAACATGTAAATAACTTGCTCCTTTGTCAATACTCTAGTTACTCCAGCCTTCAAAAGTTCTGCGTCAGCCATGATTTCTTTATACGTAGGATAATTGAAATGTCGTCTATGATATCTGTTAACAATAGCATTTACGTATAAAACTTTCAACATAAAAAAGTACTATTACTTCTGTTATAATTATAAATTATGTGTGCGGCCTGGCAAAACAGTTAGCCCTAAAATAAGTAAAATAAGACTAGGTACAGTCTTGCGTCTATCCTAAATACATTTCACTCTACTTTTTCATCAACGTTTTGCATCAGATACGCTGTAGGTATCCTGCAGCAGTGTTTCAAAATTCAGGTCTCAAGCTTAATTAGAAGCCCATGAGCAACATGTGCACTAAAAGGGTATATTAATTATGTACTCTACTTTTTCAATCCCAGGAATTCTATAAAAGTTTCAATAGATATTACGTTAATAGGTTCTCCGTCATCTATAGTTAATAAAGGTTGGGCTTTCTCATCAAAAAAATCTATTATTTCGTTTAGTTGTTCTTCTGTAAACCGCGGTGTAACATTTTTTAAGGGATCGAAGGGATTAAACACAGCCATTTTAATAAAAAACAAATTAAATTTCACAAAAATATGAAACAATAAATAGTTGTACAAATTTTGAATTATAAATTCAATTCACAAATTTGACAATGTATGTCAAATCAAAATTGGTTTAATACTTGATTTACATTCGCGGCTCGTCGTGGCTCCTCGGCTCGCGGCAGTCGCGGCTCGTCTCGTGTCTCGCCAGGAGCTCGTCGAGCTAAAGCAACCTTCACATTCGCGCACGAGTGTGGAGGGCGCTTAATGATTACACTCCTGCCTCGTCTCGTGTCTCGGCCACAGCTGGTAAGCTCGTCGAGCTAATCAATTTTAAACACAAACGGCACGGTATAAGGTTTGTCACCGAATTGACCGAATGACAGCCGGTGCGAATGCAAGCGCGCGTCCCGCTCGAGCCCCTTTGACTCGTGCCCAAAGAGTAGTATAATATATAGGCTCGTGCCCAAAAAGTCGCTCCTCCACGCGAGCCAGGCGAGCGCGAGCCCACCGTTTACACTGGCGTCTGTGTCAATGTAAACCGGACTTACGAAAATTTCTTCGTCTTCAGCCCGCTCCAGTCCAGTCGCTTTCGCTGATTAGCGAACTAGACTCCACACTCGCGTTCGCGGCTTCGCGCCGCGTTTCGCGCATGAGTGTGGAGGACCCTTCCACATTCATCAACATTTCAGAACGTGCCCCATAAATGTCACTGTCACTGTTATGTCAAATTTATTTCTTTTATTTGCTAAACATATAGCATGATTGAACGTTGATGGACCGAAATTTGCTCGACTCGATTTTGGCGGTAAAATACTTGAAAACCAAACTTTAATGTTGTTTTTTTTTTATTATAGAATAAGAAAGAAAACATATAACAAAGTTTTCAAAGCAAACTATATTTTGTATATTAAATACAATGTTTGAATCCGACGATTTCGATCAGGTAATTTCGTGTACTTACGTGTACCAAATTGTTGTGTATATTTTTAAAGCAAGGCAATTTTAAATCGTTTTTTTTTAGATCTTGTCACAGTTCGATTTTCCTGATGTTACGGTAAAAGAAACAGATAATATTGCACGTGAGTTGGGCAGCGACAAGAGCATACCAGTTAAGCAAGATACTCCAGTCAATGTAGCTAATCAGCCTCTTAAATGTACCAATATTGCAAGCCTTTCCCCACCACAGCAAAAAACAACTCGGAAAATAATTAAAGAGGTTGACAGATGTAGCACAGAACCTATAAGAAATAGTGTGAACTCGGAAAATATTTCACCAAAACATACAAAACGGAAAATGATTAATTCCTATTTTGATCACAATGCTAAAAGAAAGTTTCCGGGACCAGCTGGCCTTCTCAATAGTAACTTTGAAGACAGTAAAGATGAGACAATTTGCCACATGGAGTTATTTTCACAGGTAATTTGCACACACACATTTAACATTGAAATACCATATATTTCGAAATATTTTGTACTCGAAATGTAGGACTCAGTTGTGTTTTTAGGTAACAACATCGCATTATTAGATTGCCCAATTAGAAATGAAGGATTTAGCAAAGAACGAAAAAATACCGTTTTTGTTCCCATACAAAGAATACCGGTTTCCGATCCCTTGTTGATGCATGTTATTTTATTCAACTGTAAATTAAATGTCAATGGTTAAACATCAGTACTGAACCATAAATGCCATAATTAGTTTTACAAATCTATTTTCAATAAAAATCCCTTCTGCTAGTAACATTGAATAAGAATAAGTTTATTGTTTACCGTGTCAAACATGATGTTAAAATGATACATAGTACATAGTACCAACGGCTACCCTTTTCAGGTATACAATATTTTACATAATTACAATATTATATACATCATCACATATTTATAATAAGTACATCTATAATTATACAGTTTTAAACGAAAAAAACTCATTCAAATCATAAAAAACATGATCTATTAGCCACTGCTTTAGCTGTCATTTAAATGACTGTCCGCTTAACATCTTAAGACTATTGGGTAAATGGTTGAAAATTTTGATATGTTGATTGTTGATATGAGAGATCCTATTTACCTAACTTTTTCGCTTTGATACATATTATATATGTATCTTTAATATAGTTTTAGACTGATTCAGTCATATACCACATGTCCATTAATATCCTGTACCACCAGGGACAGGTAAAAACAATTATATGCCTAAATTGAATTTTTACTAATATTTTTAGGATGTGGATTTGTCAGACACCTATTTTGGTGAGAAATTTGATACACAAATATGGAGAAGACTCTCAGAAGACATACAAAACTCTAATTTAGGTGCAATAGATTCTATCAAATCGGTGAAGCAGCAAGCTTTGGCTGGACATTTGAGAAGACGGAAGGCTCAGGTTGTGACTGCTTTTGTCGAAACTGTTGATAGATCAGCTACAGACCCACTTATAACATTAAGAGATACTACTGGTGAGAAAAAAATATTATTTTTTATTTGATACTGCTATTTGTTTTTTATAGACAGTCAAACCACTATAGTCAGTAGAAAGAGGCACAAAATTCAATTTTTCTATGGAACAATAACCCTTTGCGCCTACATTTTTTAAATTTGCCGCTTTTTTCTACTGATGGAAATGTCTTGACAGACTATTTGTCACTTCTTAGCGATAAGAGCGCCTGTTGTTACCTAGCTTTTAACTGTATCACATCTTCTGTGTATTTTAATTGTATGGTGCACAATAAAGAATATTTACTTACTTACCTACTGCTAGGTCAAATGTGACGTTTTCAATCAAAAGGTACCACATTGTCGCTTACCATGAGGACAAAAATTGCTTGTATCTTTATACGAAAAACCAGTCACAATGTGTTACCTTTTACTTTAAAACAACACAAATTAACAGACAACATAATGATTAATAAATTTCCTTTAAAAACGATTTATAAGAAACTGACATTTGAATTATGCAATAAAAAAATCTAGTTTAACCCTTTAACGGGCATAAGAATATCAGAAATTAAACCCTGACACTTTGAAATTAAGTTAAAAATCATTTTCATATTTTTGTCATACAAAATCGAAGTCTGACATCGCCAACATTACATTTCTGTTTTTTTTATTCCATAGACTAAAATGACATTTCATGTGGTACTAAGAAATGTCATGTCTTACACATGAAACGTCATTTTAGTCTACGGAATAAAAAAACAGACCTATTTTAGGTCTAGGGGTAGGTTTTTTTTTTTTTTAGGTATTCTGTGTATTGATTTATCTATATTAACTCATAAAAAATACTGTACTTACTGTAAGCAAATATTTGTCTTCTATTTCCAGGATGTATCAAATGCACACTCCACAGAGATGCATGGTCCACATTTGCCCCCTACATTGTCTCAGAGTACTGTGCCTTAGTGTTAAGAAGACCCACAGTCCTCACCACTGGCAGTGCCTTCAAAAAGCATTACTTGAACATCACACTGAGTAATATTCATGCTATATACAGTTCTGCAGTGCTTCATGAAGAAGCTGATAATAAGCCTTTGCCTGATGGATATGATTTAGAATGTGATAATGATATGACAGTGATTAGAACCGTACAATGTGCAAATTTAGGTAAGTTTCGTCAAATTTTTAACTATTAGTATTACAGTGACATAAACATGCATTACGGATTATGGACTATGGTAAAATTCATCTAAAGGGGGCCATAATATAGTTCATTCCTTTGGCATTATGATATTTATGGCTAGTAGTAATGATTTTGATTATCTACTAGTTGAATTGAACAGTGTACTCCTTAGATGAGCTTATAAGTTAGGTATAGTTATCTAAATTACTTTTTTTTTTTTACTTTAAGGAGTACTATCAACTATAAAACATGAATATTCTATTGTTTCAGATAAAGACCCATTCTGCAATGAAACCTCTAATGATACCAGTCATTTGCTAGATGATCTAGATAACATATTTACTGAAGATTTGTTTTAGAATTATATGTGATCTGTTATTTATGTGATAATCTCAGCATATTATTACACAATTATGTTTAAAAATGTATTTGATTTCATAATAGCTTGTGGTCGCCAATTTCAATGTGCATTCTTCCTTGGTACTCAAACACACCATTCCATTCCAATTTTCATCCAAAATGTTGCAGTGGTTTATATGTAATGAGACACAATACGGACAAGAGTTAATTTCGCGTTTTTAATATTACATTAGGAATATAGTAGAACCCATAATTAATAAATACCTCAAATTTCAACGCAATACGAATTTGCCTGCAATATTATGTTATGTTACACAACGAAGGCCACAAAATATCTGCCACGATCTTATTTGTAGAGCCATAAGAGCGTGTCACACATTTTGCGGCCTTCGAAGAGTAACATATTTTTGATTGCATGTACCTGTACCATCTCAGTTATGTGCTAACACAACTTTTTTATAAAGCCTACATTGTGTCCCACTGCCGAGACTAATGCCTCCCATCTCCCATTCAGCAGACGCGTCCGGGTCCAAACACAAAATTACTTAGATTGTAAAAATAAATAAAAAGCCTTTTTAAATTATTTATCCACTTTAATATGGCTCTTCATAATATGTTTCAACAGCGTGGGAGCATGGTGGAAGAAACTGTAGCATATTTTACATTTGTATACTCTTTTCTTGTCATCTGGGTTTTCGCTGTCCACGGGCGCCATGTGGGTCTTCACGTGTCTCTGGCAGTTGTTTAACCTTTGGAACTTGGCCTGAAAAAAATAACAGAAAAGTAACAGATACCTTTTTTTTCAGGCATAGTACGATTAATCGACTTGAACAAAGGTCAGTTAAACTTGAACCTTTACACTCGGATATAAGGTTTAAATTAAATTGAACTTTGGCAAAGAGTGACTCATCTTGAAACGAAACATCAAAACGTAATTATTTTAAAAATGACTTTAATTTTTTGTAAAACCTAGATTGTGGCGGTTTGAAAATAGTTAAGCCTTTTATAATACTTGCCAATTACTATGTCAACAAGCGAGATCGTATGCCAAGTGTTTTACGTTTTGTTAGTTGTACTGTACCTACTTACTAGTTAGAACGTTCTCGCTATTACGCATATAATATAGGTACTTGCTTATCGATTAGTAAAGATTAGAAAAGTTTACTATGATACTTACATTACATTGCATACAGGCAAACGTTTTTGTTTTATTGAGAGGATCTGCAAAATAATAACATATTTATACAAAAGTATTGGGTTTTTGATGCGATTGAAAAAGTGGTTTTAATAAACGAAATTACCAGCTAGAACAAGGATTCCATTTTTGTTGTGGTTTTCTTCTCGTGTGTCTATGGTCAATTTGTCGTCGGTATCGGTATCCATTTTATGAGTCTGCAAAAACGAAGCGGCATTTTTAAATCGTACCAGCAGGCATTTTAAATCTATAGAATTCATCTGATAGGCAATTAACTATCGAATGAAATATTAGTCTGTGACATCTTAAAAAAATCTTATCGCCTCTAACTAAAATCTGATATTACCTCTCGATGTGTGTTGAGGTCGTTCTCTGATCTGAATATCGCGGCACAAGTCCCGCAAGCGTAGCCGAACATAGTGTTTTCCGGCTCTACATTGGTGGAGGCGTTCAACGGCAGAGCTGGTATGAATATCCTTTCTGAATGCTGCGTGCTTGATAGTTCCAGGCCTGAGGTGGAAACGTTATTATTTTAAAAGTAATTTATTCTACCATGAAGCCTAGATTTAAATTGGTCTGTGGTCCTTTGCATTATAAAGCCAAAAGCATAAGACAAGCTTTACACTGTAGATAACAATGCTAGATGAAAAAAGTAGGTAAGTAGAGATTGCCTTGATTGTTTTGGCTATTTTCGGACATAAGCCGTCTTCGCATACGATGTTAATATAACTCCTATAGGTAAGACTGCGCGGCCGAAAAGGCAATCTCGAGCGCCAATTCAACGATTTCTAAGCGGAAGAAGTTGCTAGTAGTAGACGTAGTAGTAGTAGTAGTAACTCACGTCGTTTATTCAAAGTTACCGATGTCCGCACAATGTCTTGCAGTCGAATCTCGTGAATGTGAATGTGCAGAAAGTTGTGGTCCACTCCAGAGTAGTTGTCCAGTGCTTGTGACAGTTCTGTAATGAAAAATGACAATTAGTATCAGTCCATTCGATATCCAACCTTATTTCAATTGCTTAAGGTTGATTTCCATCCTCAGTAATCTTCCCCACAATGGAATCGTTCACAGATGATGTATTTCTGTTGCCGCTATAACAACAAATACTAAAAACAGAATAATATAAATATTTAAATGGGGTTCCCATACAACAAACGTGATTTTTTTGCTGTTTTTTCCGTAATGGTACGGAACCCTTCGTGCGCGAGTCCGACTCGCACTTGGCCGGTTTTTTGATCAGCTAAGGTGCAAAACAAAAAGCCATCATATCAAAAACTAGGGGGAATAAAAAAGCGGTAGTAACAGTAATATAATATAAAGAATTTTTCTAACCTCAAAAGTACTGGTAATTATTCAAAATTCAAATTACCGTTTTCTTCCGAAATGCTATGGTTCCTGTGATATCTAATACAATTTATGTAAACGACACTATAATTCAGTGCATAGTTATAGTTACTCAAATTTCATTTTAGAGAAAAAAAGTTACCTCTACTTTTGAGGGTATAAAATTTCTAATCTGAAAAATAATATAAATATTTAAATGGGGTTCCCATACAACAAACGTGATTTTTTTGCTGTTTTTTCCGTAATGGTACGGAACCCTTCGTGCGCGAGTCCGACTCGCACTTGGCCGGTTTTTTGATCAGCTAAGGTGCAAAACAAAAAGCCATCATATCAAAAACTAGGGGGAATGAAAAAGCGGTAGTAACAGTAATATAATATAAAGAATTTTTCTAACCTCAAAAGTACTGGTAATTATTCAAAATTCAAATTACCGTTTTCTTCCGAAATGCTATGGTTCCTGTGATATCTAATACAATTTATGTAAACGACACTATAATTCAGTGCATAGTTATAGTTACTCAAATTTCATTTTAGAGAAAAAAAGTTACCTCTACTTTTGAGGGTATAAAATTTCTAATCTGAAAAAAAAAGGAATATAGTTAATTGTAGTTATAATTACCATCTTTCGCAGTAGCGTATAATTCTGGCCGGTGAACGAATCGCCAAGTTTTGTCCACGGCCACCACTTCTCCAGTCACTAGCGTGGGCAGGCTCTCTATAAGATTTGCATCTTCATGTGTCACCACTACCTGGATTTACATTTATTGATCAGAACCAGAATACCAGAGTAGGAGAACAGTATCTAAATCAAAATTTTGGGGGTTTCACTGCGTTTGTTTGCCTTGCCATGCAGCGCTCAAGATTCCACTATTTTAACAACGATTCCACGTTTACTTGCACAGGTCTCAAAATAAGAAAGAAAGGAAAACTACAACTTTATGCCCTTGGTCCTAACCTATGTCAAAACATAAATGATGATGATGCTCCTGACCGATGTCGGCCACAGCGACTGTGCTCTGGAGTAGGCAATTTTAATTCACGTTATTAGGGTGTAGTTGATCCACTCTCTGGCGGTGCGCCCTTACGTGGCTTACATACCCTATCTTCTTGCTAAATACTCGAGCGCATTTTGGGCTCGTCAGCACACCACCTACATAGTTGTAGGGAATTGAGGTTGGCGGCCGAGCCTTAAGCTCATATCTTTTCCTATCGAGCTCACTGCGGCGTTCAGTCTCGAAATCGCTGACTCGATCATGACTGAGGCGCCGCCATTCGGGCCAATGCGCTGCCTTCCGCTCCCAGTCAGAGGGCTCTAGTTTGCATATCTTCATATCAAAAGAATACTCTTATTCTTGTATGTCTCTTCAGAACATCCTTATATCGTAAGTACTGGCCACCGCTTTTACGCTTACCATTCTAGAGTTCTGAAAAGAAGATGCGCTTCGCCACTCTGTCTTCTAATATCCGATCCGAGACACGTGCCCACACCATCGCAGCTGCCGCCCCATCAGATACACCTCAATGCCTCCGACATTTGCGCGTCTCAGGACGTTTATATTTCTGACCCGATCCGTCCATTTGATGTTCATGATGTCTCGGAGGCATTTAAGGTGGAATCTGTCGAGTGTACGTATATGCTTTACGGTAAAGGACCCAGACGAGTACAGCAGATTCGGCAGCACTGCGCCACCGGCACAACCTATGTCAAAACATAAATACAGCAATACTAAGACGAGTCGCACTAGATTCTTGATGACTTTCGGCGACCGCCACATCCTCGGTGCCCGGCGATAAATTTTGTACACGGGTCTTTAGAAAGGGTCAATTGGCTATTTACGGCGATGTTCTACGACGACGAAATACTGGAGTTTATTATTTGCTTAGGTACCTAAACGTCAAATCGATGACATGGAAACTTTAAATATGACATCGTATGGCAAAAGCCACGAAGGTTGTGTGTGACAACGCTCTACGAAGCCGAAATTAGCAGTCTTTTTCCAAAGACCGATATATAGAGTACCCGGCGATAAAAATTGCATATCGGCGTAATATTACACATCGGTTTTAAGAAAGAGTCAATTGGAGACAACGAGAGACAACGCTATACGAAGCCGAAATTCCGATGTGCAATAAGTATTTATCGCCGGCTACTGTACTTCACGGTGCTCTCCGTGAAGCACCTCCTGAATATGCCGTCTAGGACCTTAGTAAACAGCACGTCGCGGTTAACGACAGCGGGCTTGACCGCCGGCAGCCGCACCTAGTTCCGGATGAACTTCTCTGCGAACGCCACGTCTTCCGTGCTGTACTTCACGGTGCTCTCCGTGAAGCACCTCCTGAATATGCCGTCTAGTACCTTAGTAAACAGCACGTTGCGGTTAACGACAGCGGGCTTGACCGCCGGCAGCCGCACCAGGTTCCGGATGACCTTCTCGGCGAACGCCACGTCCTCGGTGCTGAACTTCACGGAGCTCTCCGTAAAGCACATCCTGAATATGCCGTCTAGTACCTTAGTAACCAGCACGTTGCGGTTAACGACAGCGGGCTTGACCGCCGGCAGCCGCACCAGGTTCCGGATGACCTTCTCGGCGAATGCCACGTCCTCGGTGCTGAACTTCACGGAGCTCTCCGTGAAGCACATCCTGAATATGCCATCTAGTACCTTAGTAACCAGCACGTTGCGGTTAACGACAGCGGGCTTGACCGCCGGCAGCCGCACCAGGTTCCGGATGACCTTCTCGGCGAACGCCACGTCCTCGGTGCTGAACTTCACGGAGCTCTCCGTAAAGCACATCCTGAATATGCCGTCTAGTACCTTAGTAACCAGCACGTTGCGGTTAACGACAGCGGGCTTGACCGCCGGCAGCCGCACCAGGTTCCGGATGACCTTCTCGGCGAACGCCACGTCCTCGGTGCTGTACTTCACGGTGCTCTCCATGAAGCACATTCTGAATATGCTGTCTAATTTGTCGTCACCTGAGATAGATACACAAAATTTCATATAGTAATTAACCGTCGAGATTTTTCTTAGAGATGATGCCATAAATTGAATCTAAAAATTAAAGCTCGTTTAAATTAAACTGCACTACGTCCTGCGCAGTCACTTACCCAAATCGGTAGAACCAATCGAGTCAGAAATGCTATCCATGTCCGCATCGGAATGTTGGGTTTCTTTGGCAATATTTTCGTCCGGTTTGATGACCCGGCAAACCAGTCTCTTTCCATTTTTAGTTTTTCCTAACACAATCTTATCTGGAATATCTGAAATTAAAAGTTTAGAAATTATTTCATAGACTTTGGAATACGTCAAATAGGTTCAGGTAACAAGGCATTTTCAAGCAGACCACACATTGAAGAGTTAGCTAACCTAAGCACAATAAGAAATAATGCGTAATTTGTACACTAATTTTGAGAAACTCACTAGTACGCCCCACGGTACTAACTCATATTCAGCGCTTGACTTAATTCCATAGTTTCTTGTACTATTTGATTCGAGAAATCGTATGACATTATTTCGTTCGTTCAGGTGTGATAATTATTTGAATATCGTAGTTCTAAAGCAATATATACGTACGTACGTATTATATGTGTGTGTGTGTGTATTATACTATGTATTTATGTATGTATGTATATTGATAAAAGTAAGTAGTATTTAGATAGTGACTTTTATCTCTCTGTACTGTTTTCTTTTCCGCACCAATTGTAAGTTTCTGTTTGGCCCAATGGTTGACTGGTTGAGAATGCCTTATGGAATTAAGTCCGCTATTTGTACTTTCTTGTATTGTGCAATAAAAATAAATAAATATTCTCATAAATGATAGAAAAAAAACTTGTTTAGTTCACCTTTTAGACAGAAGTCAGTGCGTATTCGTAAAACATTCTCATCTTTCCAGTTGTCACAAACCCCGGCGTAAAGGTTTTCCACCAGAGCTTTATTACGAGTGTCTGTTTTCTCTGCGATAGGTTTCTCTTCCCATTGGGATTTCTCAATTTGATCTGGAAACAAATAAAGAGTTGGCTTCCGCGAAGTCCCCTTAAGGCTGTCTTTCAGAGATGTGCGATTATCAACCAATAGAATCGCCTGTCTTCTCCGCTGGATTACAAACTGCACTCATCTCCGTCTCAGTGGAAAGGCAGCGACCACAACGCTCTGTGAGACATTTTCGCAGAATTCAAGAGATAATAAGTCATATTTCATATTACACAAAGCACACTAACCTTTATTATCAATATTATCATCCACCATCAAAGATAATTCTGACGCTTCTTCTACTTTACTTTCATTCTGGGCACAATTTAGTTGCCCCATGACCATTTCACTTAGTGGCGGATACTCTATCTTTAGCAGGCTAAAAAAAATACATAAATAAATAGACTTAGCCTCATTTTTGTAGAGCCGTCAGCTGTAGAGTTGGTTGATGCAGGGGGGCATATAACTTTGTTGGGAGTTGATATCTGCAACTGACTGCACTGTACATTGCCAACTCACAAAACTACATACAATGTGATCTTAATAAAACCTTATTCGTTAACAAAGTACCCACAATCCATTTTAGTTATACTAAAGAGCTCACTAGGTGGCGGTGTTCATGAATGAATGAACAGCGTCACCTAGTGAGCTATGTTCATCAATTTTAAATAAGTTGTGGTGAGTTAAGTTAAGATACCTTCATATTTCTTACCCGGGTTCAGTTTCAGTTACCCTGGCTTCAGTTCCACCAGGGGCGGTATCTTCTGCTTTCAGCTTTTGTATTAGTTCTGCAATTTTTTAACATTCAATTAACAACTAGCAACATGTCTTGAATTAGCAACATGAAAAAAAACCGCAGAAAATTGGTTGTAAATATTATCGTCCGTTATCATCATTGGTGTAGGTATACTCGTACATATAAGATCATAAAATATCCAAAGACATTTAAAGTAAATCATCTAAAGATTGGCACCCATATTTTACAAAATTTCATCATGTCTGCCTTTAAATAATATTTATATTTACCCTATCATTATATTACAACTGTTAAAAAAAAAACTCGGGGGTAGGTATTAGTAGCTATGTACAAGGACAAATCAAATTTTGGACCGACACTAATCCGTCCACAACATTTAAACTTTATTCGAAAATTTCGCTTATAAGTAATATATTAACTTTATATCATTTTATGTTATACGTTAAAACAAGTGATTTGCTCTCTGATAGACCTAAAATGTAGACAAATAAATATGAAATTGGAAACCTGATTTCTTGGTAATTCCAGAGATATTTTTGGTAACGCCAGAGACGTGAAAAGTGTCGGTCCAAAAGTTCATTCGCCCATAAAACAAACAACATACTTTCGTTATTAGTTATGTCATGTAGCCCTAAAGTATCTAGGACATACACCTTCTCGTTAGTTTCTAGTAAAATCCAGCCCTTCTGTTCTAGTATATGATATTGCTCATCTGCCAGAGTTATCTGTAAACAAGAATGTTATATCGTATGTTATTATTAATAAACACACTATGTTTGTGTTTGTGCAAATCGGCAAGACACGATACATTGTCTTTAAGCAATTCGTTTCATTGTTATTCTATAACAAAGTAATTAATATTATTTCATACTGGTCTAAAATCTTTAAATATTATTTTTCTAATTTTAAGTTTGTTCCATTTATAAATATTATTGCAAAGATGCAAGGTCAGTTGACTGTGTTGCTGGTAATTTAACCCTTATATGCATAGTATAGGATGCAGCCTACATAACAAAAACATCCAATTTTATTGCATAATAGGTAAAATGTATTTGTTCCTATATATAATTTCGATAGTAGGTGGGTCAAACACAAAACTGTGTTCGCGTCTTTCCTGTAGACATACGCAAAATTTAAGGGCTATGAAGGTTAATTTTCTTATTCAATCCTTATACACATGAAAAGGTACTCCTTTTATTTGGATAATTATAATAAAATCATTACCTACATGCCCAACAAGCTTTTAACTATTGCCCACAGGAGAGAAAACTGTACAGTTCGGATGAACACACATGATGATGATGTTTATTATATGGTTCACCCATATAGTTACTCGGTTTATAGGTACCTACATCTGTTTATCTAATACTTCTTAGTAATTATTTGAATTGCTTACCTCTGTTAAGTTATTTCCTGTCAAAACATCCGGTTTATTAGTTTCAGTGACAGAATTATCCGCTTGCAAGACTGGTTTTAGTTCAACTTTAGTTTTTGCCTGAAATAAAGTTAAAAAAATTGTGCTTAATTTAGTCATACACAAGTACCTACTTACATCAAATTTTAGGTCAATGAGATACTATGTATACTAACAAGAGTAATAAGTTGTTGAAGAATAGCTTGTAAATTTTGAACCTGCATAATGGGGTTAGGCGGTCAAAGTATTTAGCAGATGGCGCCAGCATAGCTTGCCCCTTTTTCTTTGCCAACCTCATTTCATAGGTACAGCCTACCCATTTTGTACTTTGTCACAGTGACAATAGTATGAGGTCTCTAGCGACTTTCATATCGATTGTCACTGTGACAAGGTACGAAATGGGTCGGAAATTAAATTATTTGACTATACATGTTTTTTTATGTTACATTGAAAGTTAATCAATAGTTTTAAAGTAAATAAAATACACCAACTTTTTAGTTTTTTTTACCAATAATCGGTTCAGAGCCTTAACCAGTTTAGTAATTTATCAGGAGTCAGTTTTGATGGTCAAACATCTATCATAGGAAAATACATCTGTACAATCAGTCATAGGCATAAGGAGAAATACCTGATTTACTGAAGCCTCAGCTTCAGGTTGCAAAAGGTAGCTGTTAGCATACAAGTTGTTGGTTCCTTCTGGTATGCTGAACTGGTCTGTGAAAACCATGAAATATTATTGTTCACTTACAATAAAATAAAAATACATATGTGTTGAACCAAGATTATATCTAATGACCCTGTATAAATTGTATTGGTTTAGTTATATTTTTTTTAAAGGGAGAATTATTATTAAAGAATTATATGACAGAGTATCATTGTTTATCTCAAAAAATTGTTCCAATAGATTTTGTTTTAAGTCTTAAAATAGTAAATATGCACATTTCTTTTTTACAATACCTACATTGTATTGTTGGGCCTTTGGGGAGTAATAAAAAAACAGCCAAGTGCAAGTCGGACTCGCATTCCAAGGGTTCCGTGCGTTACACAAATTTTAACAATGTACTTTTTAATGTGATACGTGAGTGAAATATCTTTAAAAAACCCGTAGGGGTCGGATCAAAAACCAAGTAATTAAGTCTGACTCATGCTTAACTGCACATTTCTAATAGGTTTTCCTGTCATCTATTATGTTTTTTTTTTACACCTAGTAGTTTCGGAGATAAAGGTGGGAGGGGGGGAGGGGTTGATCATTTTTTGCCTATTTTTTACTTCTAAACTGTTTACCCTAAAATTATAAAAAAATACACTTAAGATTCACACAATAAGCTCTTTCATTTGATATGTAACATGGTATAGTTTGAAAAAAATATTTTTCAACAAACTTACATAGGGGTACCACATTTAAACTTAATTGGTCCAGTAGTTTCGGAGAAAATAGGCTGTGACAGACAGACAGACAGACAGACAGATGCACGAGTGATCCTATAAGGGTTCCGTTTTTTCATTTTGAGATTACAGAACCCTAAAAATGGATTTAAACATGGAAAATAAACAAGATCAAACAAGATCCTCTAAGCAAATATATAAAATTGAAATTACCTGGTACAGAGATCATTTCAGTAGTAGTGTCAATGTCAACATAGAACTGCTGTGGAGCCACATCCAGCATGGTGCAGGCTTGCTCACCCTCTACAACTTCCTGGGGGTCTTGCACTTTCACATATTGCACTTGTCTGTTAACTGTAAAACATTTTTAATAGCACTAATATGCGGGCCATTTTTTATTCTTTTGTTGATTTTATTTCTTTGTCAGATTTTGATAAAAATTGGTAGGTTTGAAAAGCTCCTTATTCTGGTTGGAATAAACACAAAATCCAATTTTGGGAAAAAACATGTATGAAAATTCCCATTGAGTTACAGAAAATTTCATACACTTTCCGTAACTCAGTGGAAGATTTTGTAGGACATACAGTGAAATTGCGCTTATGTTGTACATAATAAGGAACTATCCACCAAATTTTATCAAAATCTGTGAAAAATTAAAAAATCACAGCAAAATAAAAAACTGGCCAAGTGCGAGTGGGACTCGCGCACGAAGGGTTCCGTACCATTATGCAAAAAACTGCAAACAAATCACGTTTGTTGTATGGGAGCCCCACTTAAATATTTATTTTATTGTTTTTAGTATTTTTTGTTATAGCGACAACAGAAATACATCATCTGTGAAAATTTTAACTGTCTAGCTATCACGGTTCTGGATATACAGCCTGGTGACAGGCGGACAGACAGACAGCGGAGTCTTAGTAATAGGGTCCCGTTTTTACCCTTTGGGTACGGAACCCTAAAAATGACCCATACCTGCCCCCAACTTGTGATTGATTACCCATGGAATGGGAACCCTTCATATAGATAAAATGGTTTGTGTTTGTAACTGTAACATTTATATAAAGCTAAAAAATACCAATTCTAAAAAGAATAAAATACCAATAGAAAATACCAATTCTAGAAAGAAGATTTTCTCAAATTCTGTATTTTATTTTTAATGTAGTGTGCAAATTAAATATTTTACTTTTATTCTAAAAATAATCTGCACTACTGGATCATGTAGGACAGGCCATGGCTTAAAGCTAATTTTATTTTCATAGTTAACTTGATACATATTGACTATTTCTTCTGTCACAAGTGTGTAGTGTTAAAAAGAAACCTTCAGAATTTAAGACCAATCCCTTTGCAGGTTTTTAAACGAATAAAGTGTAAACAAAGTGTCTAGCAATACAAAAAATGATAATATTACTACAACTAGTACTGCAAAAATATTTTTTATAAAATATTAAAATATAAGTAGTCATTGTGTAAAAACTTACTAAGGAACGTGCCATCGTCTTGCACAACAAAGAACTGATAGGGTTCCGCTTCTGTACTGCTTCCAGATGCAGGCATGAATTCGTAGGTTTCATAGTTCTCTTTATCCATAATTTAAAAGAAATCTGTAGTTTAAATGTTCACCGAGCAAATACGTAGAAACAAACCGGTTTTCGGTTCATAACACTTTATACAAGGCACAAGAAGATTTAACGTAAATTATAAATCTTTTACCGATTTATAAATTGGTTAATATCCGAATTCAATTGAAATATAAATAAACACATTATTTTGCCAAATTTCAGTCAACAATCGATTTGTATTCCAGCTGGACCAGCTGTCACTGGTGTCACTTTTGGCGACCACCTTATACACCATAGACCTAGCATTACATAGATCAGCTATACGCGTGCGCCCGTGAGGGACGAAATATACGCAATGCGACAATATGATTGGTCGATTAGATTTGTAGCCCACCATAAACCATACAAATTTACGGTGGGGAATAAAAAAAATGTGAGACTGTGACAGGGACAAACAATAACAGCGCTTTCTCTGCTACTCCTACTGAAAGATACATAAGACTATCCCGTTCGGTCATATCCCCCACCCGTCATGAGCGATCCAGTTATACTAACTAGATCAATGTTATACACACTCGTGATACGTGTGTCCGCGCACCGCACCAAGGTCGCATAGGCTAGTCTAAAGAGCGTAACACACCATCGCACCGCACCGCGACCTTGGAGCAGTTCCAGGAAAAGGTACGAAACACACAGGTCGCGGTGCGATGCGATGGTGTGTTAGAACCTTAACGGACGTAGGTATGCGGTGGAATGAGAGAGCAATATCACTTGCTCCCTCTAACGCATAAATGCGTCCCTTGGACTGGTCTACGCTGTGCCATCGTGTACAGGAACCCTCAGACCGGGAGTTGGTCCAAAATAACCGTTATGTATGAGCTCTACCGAGAAAGAATTAGAAATTTACCCTGCCGTCAGTTACTGAATTGAGTAAGGCGTGTGAAACGTACACCACATTTTAACAACTTATAAAGGGTCAGCAACGCGCATGTAAGAGTCCGTAGGGAATGGAAGTAAAGCCTGACCAGGAATATATGATCACGCGCCATGTTGCGGAATTTTACTGGAACTAATATTTTCATACTATACTGAACTGTCACCCTATACATGAAAATAACAGCGCCCTCTTGACAATATTTGATCATATATTACTGGTAAGACTTTAAACGTATTTACTTCCATGAAATATGTGCGCGAAAACATCACTATCATTAAGGTATTTAAAAACAGATGTGATCGAAAAAATTTTTCAGTTTTTTTTTTATACTACGTCGGTGGCAAACAAGCAAGGTGGCTTGCCTGATTGTAAGCGTGCAACATGCGTGTTGCCGACCCTAACACCCCCGCACCCTCGTAGAGAACAAATAAAAATGACTACGTTTTATGCATTTTTTTTTGTCGTAATTTATTATCTTTAAAATAAAGTTTTAGAAATTTAAATCACAAGGACGCATTCAACTAAATACGATTTATTGGTTGGGTGAGTTCAGCACGTAGGTACGGTCTTAAATCAATGTAAAATCGAACACATAATTAAGGGTCGAAAAAGCTTCACAATGACATGTATTCCTGAGAGCATAGTCATAATACTTAAGCATTACAGGTTCATACATAGGCGCTCTAAACTTCCCCATTACTATCAGCTCTTGTATATATTTATATGTAAATTCTTTCTCAACATTTGTTGTATTTTGATCCCAATTGGACAATAAGAATTTGTGAAACCAAACATCATTGCGCATGTATTGGTTTAGGGGTAGACAGTAAGCTCCTCCATAATATACCATGTCTCCACAGCGTTCGAGAAGCATGAGCATAACATCTTCATATCTCCCTCCTATACAATTAAGTGCTAATGTTGGTCGCTGAAAACTTAAACCACAACATGCCAATTCTTCAGCTTCTTCAAGGGTATAAACTTTTGTAGCACCTATACTTAACAAGTGTTCTTTGACAGATTCATACCCACAGTGATTTGCAACAATATTAAGCGTGTTAACTCCCATGGCTTTGCAAATCTGTATGACACTTTGCCCGATAGCACTATTAGCACCATTTTGAACAATACATTGTCCAGGACATAGCTTTTGTTGCTTGAAGTCATTTAGCAATCTGTAGGCACTCACAGGTGCTACTGTAAGCATACTTGCTTCAGCTAAAGGTATGTTAGGAGGAACTTTATGGACATCAGTTTCGTTGTAAATACCATAGTATCTCCATGATCCTAGCTGTCGGGAAGATAGGACTACTCTATGGCCCGGCTCTACGTAGGTCACTTTACGGCCAATTTCCATTATATCACCAACACCTTCATCTCCAGGCACATGGGGCAAGCAGGGCAAATCTGGATGTGATCCTGAAAAATAAATAATGTTTTAAAGGGATATAATGCCTGGTGCAAGCAATCTCTACCTATTTTTCAGTGACACTACAGTAACTTAATTTTCTCTGCAGGCACTTCATATTTTTAAACTCTTGAATTGCTATGACTATAAATAAACAAGACTGTAAAAATAATCAATTTTATTTAAACAAGCTTATGGTGAAACAAATTATGCCTGGTGTGTTACTTACACAACATAAACTAATTAAACATATACTTAATAATCTAACTAAAGTCTAAGATATATTTGCATCCAGTGAATCCTTTTGATGATAGGGCATTGCCAATGGCTTCCTGGAAGTTGTCAAATTTGACCAGCTTATGAACTGGACCTTTCAGTTTCTGGTCACACATCAAATTAACAATATCACATATCATTTCGTCTTTAGCTGCCTTATCAGCCTTTTCATTCCATTTTGTCATCCAAAATCCAAAAAATGATAAGTTCTTGAAAATAAATGCAGAAGTTGGAATTATGACAGGTTCTCGAGACATGCCTCCATAGGTGACCATGGTACCAGAATGTTCCAAGTGCCTTAACAAGTCTGTGGTACTCTTTCCACCCACACAATTAAGAGCCAAAGTAGGTTTTGCAATAACCTTATCTTTGAATATAGTTGTGGTCCTTATCTCCTCTTCAGTGAGGACATGGGTAGCTCCAAGGTCTTCTAGAAATTTCTTTAGGTCATTTATGTCAGGCCTCTCTCTAACAACAGCAATATTTTTGAGACCCCACGCCTTACATAGTTGGATGACATTTTGTCCACAAGCCCCATTGGCTCCGTTTTGAATAACAACCAGTCCATCTCTGACTGGTTTAAAATCAGTAAGCATTCTGTATGCCGTGCAGGGATTGACCGTGAGTGTGGCTGCCTCAACCAGCCCTAAATTATCTGGGACGACTCTGACTGCATCTTTAGAGAATGTGGCGTAATTCCTCCAAGTTCCCTGAACTGGTTTTGTCACAATAATCTTGTTTCCTGGACAAATATCTTCAACTTTTTTGCCTACATCTTCGACAATTCCCACACCTTCGTTACCTGCAATTGATGGCAGATCAACCTTGACCGGATACTTTCCTAAAACAACATAAAAATGTCATGTAATAAAGGTAACCAAGTAGATGTTTACAGAAAAATAAAACAAAAAGAAAAATACCTTACATCTTCTCTTCATGCAACCATAACAATGTGAAAAATAAAAACAACACAAAAAGCACTATGTTAATATGCACATAACACCTAACACTTGTTACCTTGCCCTACCTTGTATGGTGTTTATATCGGCAGGGTTAACAGGGGCAGCTAGCATTCTGACGAGTACTTCCAGATCCCCTAGCTGTGGTATAGCAGCTTCCCGGAACTGCACAACACACAGAGGGTCTCCAAATTGTTGGTAGACTAACTGTTTCGACATCAAATTTCGCACCGGTACGTGCCTTGTCGTGTAACATTTTGTCGTTCTTAATAAAAGGTATCCTAGAGGAAGGAGGGACATGGCTTGCTTCTGTAGATTTACACAAAATTTGCTGCTTTTTTTACTCTTTTACAAAGGTTTATATAATTTTTTTATCAATAAATCACGACATATTTATTTTGTGATAAATAAAACAAATGACAATGACTTATGACATGCTTATGACACTTGACTGACAGCCAAATGACGTTTAGATTCCATTGCTACCAACTTTGTATGAAAATAAAACTTAAGCCCTCCACACTCGTGCGCGAATCGCGAAGCGAAGCCGCAAACGCGAGTGTGGAGTCTAGTTCGCTAATCAGCGAAATTGACTCCACACTCGCCTTCGCGGCTTCGCGTCGCGTAGTCTGGAGAAATTTTTAGTTTAGAATGATTCACGGTTAGTTTCACTAGACTTATATTGACCGGGACCAACCAGTGATACCACTGATAAACCAGTGATATCCGAATCAAACACGCGTAGTGACACTGAGTGTAGTATGCAAAGAATATAATACTCACTCTAGGAGGTAGTGTCAAAGAGTAGTATAATATATAGGAGAATAGGGTAGTATGCTTGGACTGGCTTGGACAGACCAACGAGTGTGAACGCGACCAGACCAACGAGTGTGAATGCGACCGATGGTAACGTTGAAAGCGAACGCAGCCGACGTGCAAGAATGAGGGTAGACCGGTCTACACAACTTCAACTTTGACACCCATCCGCTATCTTCAGTCACCCGTGAACATGATGCATGTAACTGCGTCGAAATATCGGGAGCTCATAAATAATACAAAAGGTAATCACGGTCTATATCCCGGTCAATATAAGTAAATAAAACTTAGTTCCAGTTATTGATAAAGCTGCCTATTCATGCAGTAAGAATGTCAGTTCGTCTTTGTACTGCCCATTTCTGTGCCATATTTGTGTTCTATGTTTTGTACAATAAAGAGTTTATACATTACATACTTTTCTTAAATGTAATTTTTTTTGTGAGTGGACTCAGAACATTCAGAATAATTCACATAAGAAAAGTGGCATTTTACTGCGGATTATTCAAAACCTACAGCCCTGGGGATCTACACTCTGACCACGCTGTTGTAGCAAACAATCTTTGCACTGAATATGCCGCGTTTTATAATTTTAATTTAATTTAATTTTAGTTTAGTTTTCCTTTCCTTTTAATAATATTCTAACATAGTTCTTAAGTAAAAAGTTACTAACCATATTATGGAACCTATGTTTTCTGAATTAAATGATTTTTATTTTATTTTTATTTATTTATTTATCAGGTTCAACTTTCATTAGCCAGACTTGACGACCGGTCTGGCCTAGTAGTGGGTAGTGACCCTGCCTGTGAAGCCGATGGTCCTGGGTTCGAATCCCGGTAAGGGCATTTATTTTTGTGATGAGCACAGATATTTGTTCCTGAGTCTTGGGTGTTTTCTATGTATTTATATATTTGTATATTATATATAGGTATATCGTTGTCTAAGTACCCACAACACAAGCCTTCTTGAGCTTACTGTGGGACTTAGTCAATCTGTGTAAGAATGTCCTATAATATGTCCTATAATATTTACTCTAGTTCTATATAATATGAATTATAATAATAGGTATATAATATAATTTCGGAAAACGACATTTGGGGTCAGGGCCTACCGCATCCGACCGACGTGTTGCCTCTCTGTCGCACTTGTAAATTCGTACGTAAGTATGACAGGGAGGCAACACGAACACGTCGAACGTGGTTCGGGCGTGCGTAGATATGTATCATTGTCTTCTGCTGTAATTATGTATTGCTGCAAACTTGCTTTGCTGCTGCATACAAAGGTGGAGGGGTTGTCTTTTATGACCAATTTACTACTATCCCATGAATCCCATGATCTAATTTGAATTAAAACATCTACTTATGTTTAGGTACGTAGAAAAAGAATCTCATAGGTAACACTTCATCGATTTATCAGCTACTTAATTTATTTATGTTAATTGTTATCTTTTTAATTTATTTCGGTTAAATATTTATCTTTAGGTTGATAAAAAGTTGTTGACGCGCGTGTTTAAATATTTTTGCTCGTTTGGCGCTGTGCCGCAGGGCGGCGCCTCCGACGACGGTAGTTGCGGCTTGGGCATGCGTATGCGTCGCGCGCGGATCAACTGCCAGCTGGCGCTGCGGCTGCGTAGTCCGGGGGAGACGGGGTTGTCTTCCACGTCTATAGGGCCTGGCCGGAGGCTGCTGGAAAAGTAAGTAAATATGTATCCGTAGCTTTAGACAACTAAATAATTTGCGAGTTGTATGTACAGCAAGGTGCAAAAGTGCATAGAGTAAGAGCAAAGCTAAGTTGGCAGCGATTTTGATAACCCAGACTGTGCATGTGTTATTTTAAACGTCAAACTTCTATGAAATTATGACGTTTAAAATAACACTTGCACAGCCTGGGCTATCAAAATGGCTGCCAACTTAGCATGGTCTAACTCTACCCCCTTTATGAATGAATTCCATTCATAAAGTGGTTATGCACTTTTGCATCTGTGAGTGCAATGAAGCAAGGAAAATAATACAAAAATTGAGGTAAGAACCTTATCAATCCCATATTAAGTACATAAGAAATCTAATAATAAATACTTACTTATCTCTGGCTGCCGATCTTAAGCGTGCTGGTGCTATTACAGAAGGTATGTCTTGTAAAGCGTTTCTTTTTAAGCCTGTAACATTGCAGTTGTTAGATTAACATTACTCTAAATATATATTATATTATTGACCAAGCGAAACCGAAGGTCTCCTTTTCAGCTTGGGCAAAAATTCTTTCGTATGTCCGGATCCGGATGTTCTCCTCTACCTACAGGTCGCATTTCCCAACCGATTCTCGTATTGTATTAATACTTAGATCTCGGCGTATTTTGATGATTTTGAAGGTACCTGTTGATATTTGATAGCTAGATCGACCAAGTGACGTACAGTACAGCAGCTTGGCTCATTTAAATTTACAATAATATCTCCAAAAATATTTTCTAGTCTAACCTGAGTTTTTAATTTTGTTTACAAAGCTGCGGTCCTTCCATTTTTGCGAGCAGACCGGGCACACGGAGCGGCGTATGGACCATCTGGGAATCTCATTACATTTCGACAAGGATTCTTTCTGCTGGAACGCTGGTATTCCGAGTGGTAAGTTAGTCTGCAATATAATATAAACTAGTAAAAAAAAAACCTTCCTTAAGTTACCCTTATTCTGCAAGTTTCTGGTGCTGGGAAGTAATAGTCGATCCCTAATGTCAGAGGACTCTTCAAAATGTGTCGTTTTCAACAAAAGGTACCACATTGGCGCTTGCCATAAGGTCGCTCTGACAGGTTTTTCGTATAAAGATACAAGCAATTCGTCCTTATGGTAAGCGACAACGTGGTACCTTTTGATTGAAAACGTCACAAATATTTATAAGCTGAGCTACGGGCATGGCGTAACGCCTTTCGTTGCAACCTTCTAATCTTCAGTAGCGTAAGCTGCACGGCATCAGGCTATGCTTGTTTGTTATCATCATCGGTTGTACAAAATATACTCTTGTCACTTTTGACAGTAGAAAAAGGCGCGAAAAAAATAGGAAGATCAAGCCTTCCCGTCTATATTTTTAGGGTTCCGTAGTCCGTACCCAAAGGGTAAAAACGGGACCCTATTACTAACACTGCACTGTCGGTCTGTATGTCTGTTTTGTCTGTCCGTCTGTCACCAGGCTGTATCTCATGAACCGTGATAGCTAGAAATTCTCACAGATATGTATTTCTGTTGCCGCTTATAACAACAAATAGTAAAAACAGAATAAAATAAATACTTAAGTGGGGCTCCCATACAACAAACGTGATTTTTATGTCGTTCTTCGCGTAATGGTACGGAACCCTTCGTGCGCAAGTCCGACTCGCACTTGGCCGGTTTTTTTTTATTTGTTCCAAAAATAACACAACATTACAGGTTACACTGGCACTAATTCACTGTAAAATTCATTAAAAGTATATATATACCTACATACATTTAAAATTTGCCGCCCTTTTCTACTGACAAAATTGGCTTGCTAGACTAGGATAGAATAGGTAGGTTGGGTTCATTGTGATGTATCTGCAGCGTGTCGAAGGTAGTGGAGGCAAGGATGGAATCTACGTCACTTCGAATTGAGGAAAAGGGCGAGCATAACAAGGTTACTTCATCAAGCAATAGCTCAACCTAAATCCAAATAAACCACACAAACAAACCGGTGGGGTGTCGGTGATGTTAAAGGCCAGTATTGAAGGTATGTCCATGTCGCGTTTCGTCGAGATGCGAGAGAACCGAGAGCGGGACACGCTACGCTCAGTGAAGCGGTAGCTTATCCCGTGCATACAGGGCTCAATGGACGAGCTGCAAGGACAGGAAGTATTGTGGGCAAACATTATTAAGATTGACAGATTAACACATAATCAATAACCAAGTAGGGGAAAAATCACTCCTTTCGAAAAACTACTACCTGAACGTACGTGCGAACTATATCTACAAGATTTTACCTCTAAACATAATTAATGTACCTACTAATTAGCTAAATTCTATTACTGACATTTCAAACTGCTATATGCTAAGTTGCCTACAATCATAACTGTTACATGTAAGTATGTACTTAAATAATCTGCAAATGTCTGTTTTTAAAATAGCTATTAGAAGTCTCCGTCAGCGTGCTATTACTACCGCAACACTGTAAACTGTCTATCAAATAGCTACAAAATGGCCTCCGAGCATATTCGAGAAATAAGATAATTATTAGATCTAATTACACATCAAAGTAACACCGAGCTAACATAATAACTGCCACAAGTGCTAACCTTATCTAATAAAACTGTGAGAAAGTTTTAGCTAATAGACGTAATTGTATCGAGAGTGAAAGTCGAGAAAATGTGCATTTTTTACTAATGCGTCTTTGTCAACATGACTTTTTATTATGCTATTGTGGCAGTAGTTACTTTTGTTTCACGGTTTGGTAAGCAAATGTAAATCACATAGGAACTATCAAGTCGGTATTGTCGAATGAATCAGGTAAGGTGACAGCAATGACTTTGCTATGAATTTGATGAAATTATTTTGTGTGCATTTGAGCAAGTTTGGGTGAACCTTTTCTTGTCTACGTCTCCTGGGTTACTCTTTAAACCATTATATTGAGATACGTACTCTTCAGAGGCGTCGTCGCCGGGAAGCTCGAGCGGCTGGTCCTGCGCCTCCTGCAGCTCGCGGTTGCGCTCGCGCACCATATCCAGCAACAATGTGTCGTGCCGTCCCAAACTACTCGTTCTGTGATTGTATTATTTAAAAGAAATCAATTTTAATCATATATAATCAACGTAAACAGTATAAGTATGTAAGTATTTAAAAATAAATCTTGGAAATTAAGCTAAAAACTTTAAAATTCCATTTTTTATCGCACTAGATTACGGGACGGGCGTAAATGGGAATACACTAATTATAAGCCGAAACCTATCACTCACATCTCACATCTCGCTTCTCAGATAAACATCGACTGAGTGATTTACAATGTAGGTACAAGACATGAAAAATATGGTTAAGAAAGTATAAAGGCACAAAAAAAACTGTAGGTAAAAATGATTGCTGTAGGCAAACAAAATTGACCTAATATTATGTGCGTATTTTTTTTTCATTTATTCCCTAAGGCTTAACTGCCGCTGTAATCGCTCTTATTTACTCTTAATACTCGTACTATCTTATCTTTAAATAAAATCATAATTTATATATAATTTTAAATATTTAAATGAAATGAAATGAAATGACCAAACCAAACCAAACCAAATTTCCAATTTTAAATTTTTTTAATCAATTTTTTCAATTTTTTTTATAACCAAATTTCGGGCACTGGTTTCAACCAAGGTCTGACTTTCGTCACTTTGTTATACAAGTAACAATATTAGATAATATTGTCTTCGGTTACCGCGATAGTTACTCATGAAATAAAACTATGAAAACGGATTATATCGCATATATTGAATTTATAATACGCGATATAATCCGTTTTCATAGTTTTATTTCAATATTAGATAATCTAAATTTAAAAGTGTAAAAATTACTGCCTTGGGTGAGACTTGAACTCACGGCCTCTGGATAGATACTCCAGCGCTTTGCCAACTGAGCCACCAAGACCTCATCCATAGTCAGCAAATCTTCCCACTATATGGGTCTAGGGGACCCTAGCGACATCTACCGTAAGAGTGTTACACTTCTTAAACGGCCATCGGAGTTCCAGGAAGTTCCCGGAGTCCGCCCGGGTCCGGAGTTCGGAGTTCAAGTCTCACCCAAGGCAGTAATTTTTCCACTTTTAAATTTATTCTAAGCTTAATAGCATCGATCGCAGACGTTTCTGCTTGTTAAAAATTAATTAGATAATCTAGTTACATTTAGATCAGTGTAGATAATGTTTTACAACTACATAATACCAATATTTGGAACACTGCTAGCCTAGCCGTGTCATCGGAGGTCGTGGGTTCGAATAATGATTTCCGGTTCTTTAGAACTTAAAGTTTTTTAAAATTTAGAGGGTATGAAATAGGAAGAATTTGATATTTACCAGTTGCTCTTTGGTTTGACTGGCGAAAAAAACATAGTGATCAGCCTATAGTATATGCCTTCTGAGTTGAAAGAGCAGACGGCAGTCGCTTTCGAACCTTTACCAATTCTTGGGATCGGGTTGTCAAAATCAGTTTTCTCGCAATCGGGAAAGCGCGCGATAATATAAGGACGAGTGTAGGGACTTGTGAAAGCTTACATACATGGTATGCGTGCAGCTAGGGAACATCTCGCTTTGCCGCGACAGTAAGGTTCGGATCCCGGTGCTGGAGTTGACTGAGGTTTGGTCAGGCTCGGTCGTACCGGAATCACTCAGCCGACTGCTGCGAAGCTTCATCAGCAGATCGTTGTACGGGGTGCTGTCGTTCTCCATAAATGAAATGCAACGGTGTTCTTTCTCCTTCGGTCTAAGAAAAAATCGGGAAAGAATAATATAGTAAGGGTATGCGCGCACGATCAACTTTTATCTCTGCGACTATTTTGTCTCTCACATCAAGTCTATTGGTTAGTATGGAAGTGCGCACACGTAGGTAGCGACGCGACTCCGTTTTTTGTCCGCGGGTTCGGAGACAAGCCCGCGATGCAACTGTCTCCGTCCCTATTGGTTTCAATGCAAGTGCGCGCACGGCAACAAAAAAGTTAATGCCGGTCGGCCAGAAAGTCTCCCGGGTGTCGCGTCGCGTCGCTACATGCGCGCACTTTCATACTAACCCATAGGCTTGATATGAGAGATGAGAGATAAAATAGTTGCGGACACAACAGTTGCTCGTGCGCGCTAGCAATTAAATAAAAAGTCGTGTTGCTGTCGCACTCGTGCGCGCATCACGAGCAACTTAGTCGCAAGGCGATTTATTTGTCTCTTCGACAAATAAACCGCCTGGCGACTTTGCTTGCTCGTGCGCGCATACCCTAATACCTAAGTAGGTATATACTTTGTGATCAGAAATGTTTGTAGAAAATTTTAATTAGTGACTCAAGTATTTTTTATTTTTTATTTTTTTTTTATTTACTAGATAAATCACAAATTTTACATGGTAATTAATAAAAAGTATCGTTAAACCAGAATGGTTTGTCTCGATACTCCATTCCGCAGTACTATCTAGTAGTAGCAGTAGTATCTTGTTGTTAATTTTGCTATGATTCATCGTGTTGTAAAAAGCTTTCATGGTCACCGGAAAAAAACACAACAGAAACCATGCAGTAACATTGATACCACTTTTACTTAAGTAGTTACGATTGTTTCGATTTGAGTTTATGATGAGTTTGCAAGGTGGCCGTCCTTGCTAAGCTCACAGTTGTTTTAGCCACAGCAAAGAGGATATAATAAGATAGAGCGGTACTGTCATAATAAATTTTGTAACCGCTGTAAATTCACTGCCATCTATCGACGTACTTTAAAACTAAAAATGAAGATTTATAAAAATACGTTAAAATGTATTTAAATATGGATAAATGATTTTTTTATTTGCATATTTTTTTATATATGATTTTGACCCATGTTCTTTCACTGATATGCGTTAAAATTATAAATAACAAACGAAACCGTCAACGCCCTCTATACGAGAGTAGGCCAACACTAGTGGCGCCCTCTGATCGAGAATCAAATTTTCGTGATTTTCGAGGCACGTTTTTCCTTAGACTGTATCCATCTATTACGGAGTTATATCTATCTTTGGCCACAGTAATATAACAGGCTTAAAAATTTACTGGCTTATACCTATAAGCGCGATCTTTATCTGTTTCATCTGTCATATGTTTTGTTACCTATGACGTTCGAAGTTATTGGCAACAATCGCCTATTGTTAAAGCACAACAAGATTACTCATGAAGTCATGACAATGACAATTAACTAGACTTATATTGACCGGGATATAGACCGTGATTACCTTTTGTATTATTTGTGAGCTCCCGATATTTCGACGCAGTTACATGCATCATGTTCACGGGTGACTGAAGATAGCGGGTGGGTGTCAAAGTTGTGTAGACAGCGCTCTGTCTACCCTCATTCTTGCGCGTCGGCTGCGTTCACTTTCAACGTTACCAACGGTCGCATTCACACTTGTTGGTCCGGTCGCGTTCACACTCGTTGGTCTGTCCAAACACACTACACTCACGGTGTCACTACGCGCGATATCCGAATCAAACACGCGTAGTGACACCGTGAGTGTAGTGTGTTTGGACAGACCAACGAGTGTGAACGCGACCGGACCAACAAGTGTGAATGCGACCGTTGGTAACGTTGAAAGTGAACGCAGCCGACGCGCAAGAATGAGGGTAGACAGAGCGCTGTCTACACAGAGCGCTGTCTACACAACTTTGACACCCACCCGCTATCTTCAGTCACCCGTGAACATGATGCATGTAACTGCGTCGAAATATCGGGAGCTCACAAATAATACAAAAGGTAATCAAGGTCTATATCCCGGTCAATATAAGTCTAGTGAAACTAACCGTGAATCATTCAAAACTCTAATGACAATTAACTGATATATTTGCAACTTTTCTTTACATTATGAGAGTAGTTTTGATTTGTAGGTCACAAACTGTTAATAAAATGATTTGTAGCTTCAATAGATCAGGAGAATTGGAATAAGACCGTGTTTACGATGAATTTTATTTTAATACCACCAGACCGTAGAAAATTTAAGGGTATTGTCTGCGAAGTTTTACGGCCATCGACTGTTTAAAAGGATCGTGGCTGTGTTTGCTACTTTTTCTTCTCCGTGAGTCACGCCAACAGTGACTCAAGCGAGTCAAGCGAAACGCAATATTAGAACCTAGATATAAACATTAAACACGGTTAGATAAGCGCAAACAGCCTGCGCCCAAAAGGCCTTGAATCTCGTCACGATACGACGCTTCTAATAACTGATTATTACGCTACCGGATGATGGAATCGACTAGCAAGGTGACACAGATGGCTGTTATGTGTAATGACATGTAAAATTATATCACGAATGAAAGGCATGCGAAAGTCAGGTGGCCCGGGTGGCTTCTTGAACGTAACGCGGTAAACGTGAAAGTAATGCGATGCTACAGTGCCCTTCAATAACGGAATAGTGCGGCTAATGTCAGAGATAACAAAATACAATATAGAATAGGTACTAATTTCATTACAATGTTACGGTTCGCTTAAATAAAGTTAGTGTCTTCACTTTTAGCGAGGTCTTAAGTATTTACGTGTCCCGTAATAACTACATTACACCAATGAACACAAACTTTTTACAGTATAAAATATTCGTAGAGAAGCTGAAAGTAAAGCTGAAAATTAGTAAGTAATGAGGTTCAAGACGCACCGCCAGACTTACCGGGCCGGAGCCGGAGCACGCTATGCGACGACTATAGCGGCCGCCGTATTCGAACAATGCTTAAGATGTCACAAAGATACCATACCGATCAGTCAATGTCAAAAGTGACATATCATCAACCAAAAACTTCACTTTTACACTGACAGATCGGTATCGTATCGCTGTGACATATTATAACCATTGTTCGAATACGGCCGTATATGTCAATAAAATTAGAAGTAGTATTGAGAATTAATTGAGAATACTCATCACAGAAACATCTTTCGTTGAAGACAGTAGGGCAGTTTCGAAGCGACTATAGTATGTAGTATATGTACCTTAATCCTTTCCTTTATAATAAGGCGAAAAATGTAAACATTACGAGTATTAAATTGTCGTCGACAGTACATAGCAGATGGAAATTTTGAATTCAAACTGCAGGTTCAGAACTCACTACAGTAACGCTATCGTTTGATCTCAAATTTGTACATACATATGTATGGTAGAAATTAGCAGTCTTTATTCTTTACTCATCTGACATCTCTTATGTCTAGACAGGAAACTTACATGGAGAGGCGGCAGGAGTACAGTTGGGAGTATCGCGATTTCCACTCGCCGCTTTTCCGCCATGTCGACTCGTTTCTGAAATAAAATACGTACCGTCAAACGGGTTGAATAGGGAAGGCTGCGGTGAATAGGGACAAATATATACATATAGGGGATAGGGATATTGTCTGACCACCTTTTGTACCATATTTCATGCAAAATAAAGTTATTTTCTTTCTTTCTTTCAAAACTTAAAATGTGATTTACCTGACAATTTCTTAAATAATACCCACACAAAATGTATCATTCGATTGAAAATAATAGTAGATTTTATGTGATACAAGGTAAATCACATTTTAAGTTTTGTCCCTATTCACCCCAGCTATCCCTATTCACCCCGATTGACGGTACTTTAAACGATAAAGCTGGCAGTAGGTATACCTGTTATCCGCAATTGATTACTATACGTCGACGGACGACGGATCGTGACATATGTGTATTCCCATTTGTCCCCGTACCTGAGGCGGGGACAAATCGGAATTATTTATATGAAAACACCTATTCCGGCGAGGACAAATGGGAAAACACCGTGGCGTACATAAAATAAATAAATAAATAAAATATATGGGACACTTTAATACAAATCGACCGGGCCGGGCCCCCCAGTAATTAGGCACCATCAGGCTTGTGTTGTGGGACTTGTTGGTGTTGATGTGGTTGGTGACTACTAGATGACAATATATAATAAATAAATACTCAAATACAAAAACATTCAGTCTTGTTTCCTGAGCTCTTCATTAGTTTAATTTTCTCTGTTGCTATAGGTTTAGTACAAATGGTGGTCTAAATCTCCTACCAGTCAAGTCAAACTTCTGCCCTCTGTAGGCAGGGAGACTTGGGTGTGGTTACACCCCATTTATATAAATATATATTTTTATGTATTTACATTCTTGTTGTTCTGTCATGAGAAAACTAAATATATTTAGTAAATAATACGATTGTTTGCTAAGTTTGCTTGGTAAAACCAAATAGGTTAAAGCTTAACAAGTTGGCGCATAACTGAAGGTCATATGCCTTATACGAACAATAAGATAATACATACGTGGGACGAATGTTTAACGATTATTGTTGTTAGTCTTTTGCAGTAGGTGTACTTTGAAACTTACAATAATCTTTGGAGTTTATAATATATTGGAATCTTGTTTGATTACATATTCTATTACGCGCTCTTGGATTTCTAATATTATAAGTAGTGTATTATATATATATATATATATATATATATATATATATATATATATATATATATATAAAGTAGTTGTACAGGTGGTAAACTTATAAGCTAGGTCTTTGTGAACCCTGTTGGGCACTGCAATATACTATAACTACAACTATAATTAACAATTCCAAGGAGAGGAAAATTTTTGATTAATTATTTTAACATACAATCATTATAAGCAAATGTAAAAATAAGAATTAAAATGTCAAAAATACACTCTTCGTGTCGAAATTTTTAATTGCAATGTCATTTGTCATTTATTATTCAAAACATTTAGTATTATAACAAGAACAAATAATCTATAGATATTATTGAATTATAATATGTCATTAAAAAATTCGCTTACAGTGTAATATGACTTATCTAATAATAACTGTTTAATTTTATTTATATATATATTATCATTTTCTTCTTCTTTTATAGAGTCCGGGAGTTTATTATATATTTTAATAGACATTACTAAAGGGCCTGATGACAGTAGTTTAAGTTTACAAGGTGGTGGGATTAGTCTATTCTTGTTACGTATGGGTCGTGTAGAAGGTAGGTCCTCTCGTTTTATATAGAATTCCCTGTGCTTTCGAACGAACTTACACATTTCTAATATATACATAGATGTAAGGGTCAGCAGTCCAAGTTCACAAAAATAAGGTTTGTGGGTTTCGATTTCGTCAAGTGTTTTATTTATTAAGATACGAACAAGCTTTTTCTGAAGGGTAAAAAGTAATGGAGCGTTGGTACTATTACCCCACAGAATAATACCGTAATTTAACCAGGCATATGCATACGCGTAATATGTTGTTAGGGCTGTCTCTAAATTTGTCGTTACTTTAACCTCCCTAACATATAATAAGAATAATAAGAGATAATAGGTAGATAGGAGTGAGATGCACTGCGAGTATAATTTATACTCGTAGTGTTCAATTGGGGTCTCTATTGTTTGACATAATTATTGAAAGTCATAATGTAATGATTGTCATATTATCATTAGTCATAATTTGGTTTTTCTCAGAAACACGTAACTGTTCAGGATTGCCATAAAACAAACCTAACCTAACCTATCTATAGGATAACCCGAGGAAAATCCTGAAAAGTTAACGGTTTCAGAATTATGACTAATGAATTAATGATAATATGACAATCATTACATTATGACTTTCAATAATTATGTCAAACAAAGGAACCCCGTTCAATTGAGATGAAAAATGTTTGAATGTCGATTTTATAAATAATAACAAGAAGTCGTAAATCTTTCGTCGTAACTATTCATAGTGCTTCCGTAGAAATAAATTTTTCATGTAATTACAATTTTCAAGCACTTTAATTCTTCCAGATTAATTAACAAATTAGTGCTATCATAATGTTAGTAATGTTACTATATATTAACAATTATATATTTTTTTAATAGTACAATTTTAAGCTTATTTAGGTATTGAATTTGATTGACCAAGCCTGCACCAACAGCATAAATATTACGTTCCTATTATAACTATTAACACACTACGTACATAACGTACATGTACGTACAACGTAAATACTCGTACTAGGCTTCATTAAATTTTAGAAAAAGTTTATTACTTAATCGATAGTATATTTCATAGCACGCGCGCAAAAATATATAATTCTTTTCGTTGGTAGGTTAGGTATGGACTCTGGGGAAATTTTATTACCTAGGTAAGTGCAAATAAATTGGCTTTTTTTACTCAATGATGATGTTAATTTGTTGAGTGCAATAATTAAAGTGACTGGACATAATTCGGATAGTCACGCGATTCCCATATCGAGTAGCAATGAACTAATTTACTTTACTGTTATTTGAAAGACATTTAGGACATTGGTTAAGTAAACTAACAAACCGTCTGACCTTCCACTATGAATACCTTCAAAGGTCTTGAGAAGTAGCCGTATTGGAGCAAAATTTTATGCTTTCAGTTTAACTAAATATAGATGCAAAATGGTTACTGTACTTACTGTATCATTATGGCTAATGTAAGACAAATTTAATTACTGTTATATACTGCTATCCTTTTATAACAACCCATTATAAAAATCAAGATATTACAAATGTCACATCAGTGTGAACTAGGAGTATTTAGATTTTCACCAACGGCCATGGCGAGTTTTGTTCGGTTTGTCATAGTTGACACATGACAACGACTAAACTATGACTTATGGTAGGTAGAGGTTCTATACCATCCATACTATGACTAACATGGAGACTATATAAATCAAAAAGCCAAATCTCTATGTATGAAAAGTGTCCATCAAAAAACAGTAATTAGGCAGCGCCACCATACACCGAAATACTACCAAAAACAACTTACGTAATTTGGTCGGGTTATTTGTTGCCTTATATTATGGTTCATGTTATACTCATGTCCCAGAGCCTAACTAGCGCCACCAGAGAGATTAGGAACTATTATTTAAAGTTGAAAGCGGTCACTTTTGCAACAATTCTGCCATAAGAGATTGGCATCCTTACTATACCATCCATAATGACTAAACCAAGACTAAACTAATGGACTTTGTAAAATCGTATTATGACTCTTTGGTAATTTAAAGCTGTTTCATATTATATGTCCTGCGTAATAATTTTGTAATAATCAGCGATTATAATACATTTAAAATAACACCACTTTGTCAAGCTTTGGAATAAAACATTTTGACACTAAAATATGACATCTTTCACTAACTAATTTTATTTCTAATAAATTATTATTATAATTATTATTTTTAATTGTAAATATGGTTGGATATAAATTTCATAAATCTACATTTTTGCAACCTTCATATCTATTTACATCTAAACATGAATGGATCAAGTTATGGTAAGTTACCAGTACAAATTTCTAAAACATACCCTTCAAATCAAATAACTGATTAATGTGTGATTAATTATGCATATGTTTTGTATATGAAACTGTTTTTCTAGGCGTCAGGTGCCGTGTATCTTATTAGCCTAGTAAAAGTTGACCCGCGGCTTGTGAAATATATCTCGGACTGGCACAGATATCGTAGAAAACTCTCGCGATAGACCCGATTAAGTTTTCTCCATATGCATGTGAAGTTATTTTCCTTTAACTTCAAAGCGGTTAAATTAAAACAACCGTAACAATGTACCTAATTCAGATTTTGATTTGGTTTTGATTTGATTTTATATTTAAATGATAATTAGATACTTTCAGTTGCCTTACTTAACGGTGCGAGCGCTACTATGAGTAATACTATTTATGCATATCTAAAGCTGGTTGCACAAAACAGCCTGTAATCGTACCTAATTAACTCTTTAAGTCTCGGAACGTTCGCGAATATGTCATGTATGGGAAATCTCATAGTTATCTGCTAAGTTACGTATAAGTCTATAGATTGTGATTTTTCCACTTGGATCTAAGAATGAGTTTAAGCACTAATCTCTAAAACAATGGAAATCATTCTGGGCACAGTAGTGCCCCCGCCAAGACGATTAAAGCGAAACGCAAGGGCCCTACCAACCTTTTCTCGAAGCGCTTCGTCGTTTTTTTTTGAACCCTCATAGCATGGGTTTGTATTATACCAGATAAACAAAATTCTCGGGATATGATGTCAATAGTGGACTTATTAAGCATAAAATTTTCAATTGCATAGCTCTTATACTTTACTAGATTTTATTCATATTTAAAAAACCCCGATATCGTCACTGACTCACTCACTCACTGATGATCATCAAAACTCTTAGGGTACAAGACTTATATTGACCGGGATATCCCGGTATAAGTCTAGTGAAACTAACCGTGAATAATTCAAAACTCTTAGGGTACTTCCTGAAGTCCTAGGAAGCTGAAATTTGGTATGTAAGATAGTATTAGTATCTACTACTACAAGAACTATTGCATAAAAAAAAAATGAATACATTTTTCACCGCCCATATTGTAATGGTAGTGAAACGGCCAAGCTTGTAGAGTTAGAAGCTTGGCTCTACAAGAGATCTGATAACTTTTTGACAGTGCGAACCTTATGGTTTCATCTTGGCAATATTGTACATGAAACCATGTACCCCTCTGGTGTTGCGGGTGTCCATGGGCGGCGGTAATCGCTTACCATCAGGTGATCCGTCTGCTCGTTTGCCTCCTATTTCATAAAAAAAAAATTTAAAATGTTTTTGGTGGGATCATATGTATATAGTTAAATCAAGTTTCTGTGGAGTTCAGAAATTTTATTCTATGGACAACAATACTATTAATCCTAGCTATCTTCTCATAACAAAGATTACTCTTAAAACAAACTAAGTATTGTATTTGAACACACTCGGCGAACTTATTCTCGGAGTCGTATTTAGAGACTTGATTGCCTTGAAAACTAGGTATACAGCTGTAACGAGTAAAGCTAGCGACCTGAACTGATACGTAATATGCTTTGCTTTGTACTTAGATCTTAGATAATCATCAACATTCCTAAGCATTTATGGATTTGCGTTACTAAACGCCATTCAATGTATTGCCGTAAAAAACTACCTAGGTTCACTGGTTGATTTGATGATTTCATTTGTAAATAATGTAATTTTTCTAACAGCTAGTTTTGTAATAAAGGATATGACATATACTTATAAATATAATGAGTGATTGAGTGTGAAAGTAACTCTCCAATCTCCAAAAGTTTCAGTCCAGGTTCAGGATATAGGGTAGGTAGGTATTTTATAACTTATTCAATTAGGTACATACTAGCGACCCACCCCGGCTTCGCACGGGTTACACAAAACCTTTACAAATTATACACTAAAACCTTCCTCAAGAATTACTTACTCTATTGATAGGTGAAAACCGCATCAAAATCCGTTGCGTAGTTTTAAACTTTTTAAAGATCTAAGCAATACATAGGGACAGACACACAGCGGAAAGCGACTTTGTTTTATGCTATGTAGTGATAGCAAAATAACTCGCACCCAGCCACCGCACCGCATCAATAGGCACCATCAAGTAGATTTTGCAAACTAGGTATTCGGTGCTTATTCGTCATTCTAATTAATTTGTAAACCTTCAAGTACCTAATAACACAAATTATAATATTTATAATTTTAAAGGAAACCTGGAGATGTAAAATAATCCTTCATACAATAGCTTGCCTCATCCCGTTAAACGTACCCCGTCCCCGATCCGTGTCTAATGCTCCGATTCAGTCAGACATTTCGTGGGAGCGCTTTGTAGCCTATTGTGTTGAGATTAATCACCGACCATTTGTTGGTGCCGCATCACTTAGAATGTGACACTGCATTTTGATAAGTAATTTGATTTTAGCGCACGGCCACCAAGTGACGGCGGGGGCGGCGCCCCGGCCGGCTCGCCGCGAGTCGTCTAGTCGTTCAGACAGCGAAGGCCCGTGAGCACGTCGCTGCACTCGCCCGCACTGTAAGCGATAACGCGCCCTCTTTAAAGTCTTTAAACTCACTTGAGTACAATCGACTCCATTCACGTTTCGGAAGTCGCAGCGTTGCGTTTAAACGCTAAACGCAAACTCATCGGAGGTCCCGAAACCGGCTCCAAGACCATATGATCTGAGGCTCTGAATTCGGATACAGGACGCAGTGGTTATGTGTACCTAAATAAACAGTGGAAGTGTGTTTAGACTCCTAGAGAAACGATGACTGTGTGACAGAAGACTTTCTCGCGAAAGTGTCTAGTGATTTTTCAGTTGTTTGAAATGTGATTTGTTGAATTGCTAGCTGGTGTTTTTGTTAGGGCCATGGCGGGTGCAAATGGTGAGGATGTGGAGGAGGCGCCGGAGCGCAAGCGCGGGCTGAGCGGGTCCATGTCGCTGCGCACGCGCAAGTTGGGCCGGAGGCTCTCGCGCAGCATGTCCATCGTGGCCTTGAAACTGCCGGAGAAGGCGCAGAGCATCACGCGCTCCTCCTCCAAGCTGATGCGATCGGGCAGTCGAGATAAGAAAAACCGCTCCTTCGAACTCTCTATTATACTTCCTGATAAGACTCAGCAACAGGTAAGCTATTATGATAATATGTAGTCTGGCTAATGAAAGTTGAACCTGAAAAAACGCGGCAATTTCAAAAAATGTGCAGCAGGCGGCTCTGATTGGAAGGATTGCATAATTTTTATCCTTTTTATGATTTCTAGAATATGATAATTATAAAAAGTATATAAGTTATGCAATCCTTGTTATCAAAGAGCCGCCTGCTACAGATTTTTTGAAATTGCCACGTTTTTTCAGGTTCAACTTTCATTGCCAGACTCTACCTACCTTTATTTCCTGCTTCTTGTTTATATGATGTTAGATTATGGACTACTGGCAACCAAAATAATCAGGTGGATATAACTACTGTTTACAGTTACCATCAATTACCAAACACCTGTATGACCGTAATACCTATATTTATTTGCCTATTATAGAGACAACAAAAAGTAGATGTAATTCCGTTGAATTAGGTGGAAAAACAATTGCGCAAGCTGCACAATCATCTCCATTGAGTCTATTGACACTATCTATGGTTACGCCTCCCTTTATATTGAATTACGTTGACTTGAGGCCCCGCTGTGTGGTAGCAAAAGTTTTCTAACACCACAAAAAAAGACTTCAAGTTTTGCAGCTGTTATACCTAGGTACATTTACGGTTGACATGATTCTAGGATAAGGTCATCGAGATACTGCAAAAACATTAATTAAATCGTGGCTAATAAAACTAGTTCCTTTATTAATCAAGAAGCGTCTAAAAACGTTGATTGACAAGCAATAACACCATTTTAGCAGTCACAAATTGCCGGAGTTATACAGTAAATGTACTTATAACGCAGTGAAATCGGCTGGAAAGTATTTAGCTGAACGTGGCTAAACATAATAAGGACTGGTGATTATCGATAATGACCGTTTCTGACTCGTGAAATGATTTCAAAAATGTCTGATGATATATTTTTAAGGTCGTTGTGATATTGTAACCTTTATATACGGTATAAGTATTATGCAGACAATCACGACTGATTCTCGAGACGGGTTATTATTGAAATAAGTAGGTAACTTAGTGTTGTTTTCTCTCAAAAGGACTCGTTTCAGGTGAAAGGTACCACTCACTAATAAGGTGCTAGTAGCATAGCTGCAAGTAAAGTAGTCTTGCTTGATTGACAGTCGAGTAGAACCTATGTATTTGTGTCTGTGACTCTGTGTGCATTTAATGTGGTATACTACCTCATTGCAATTCCGATCCCTGGGTGTTTCGCCACTGCACCACCGTACGTCGCCCACACTGCGGATTTCTCCATTGATAATATAATAATGAGTTGCAATTGGCTTCGTGTTCGAATCCGTCGTCGAGCATTGTTTGCGTTTGTCATTGAACCGGGGAATTGTGCCTTTTTTATAGCGCTGTTCGCTACCGGCGTATTGTTGTTATTCTAACCATACAGGTTTTACTAGCATTTAATTTAGATCGTTGCGAGTAAACCTCAATGTTGTGGCACATGTCCACAAATCCACATGTGTTTTTCCGCGTGACCTAAATGAAATGAAATATCTACTCTACAGTGTTGCGGTTTTGCGGTCGCCGCTCGTGTCGTCACGAAAGATCATGGTAACTAATAAAACTTACTTTTTACCGCCTCCGTAACATTTCCTCGTTAAAGGACGGTATCAGTTCCGGTAAACGAATTAATTACCGTCGGTTAACACGAGCTAATTACCTGAAACTACCGGAACAATACTTTAATGCTTTCCTAGCGTAAATAATACAAGGCTACGATCGTGAATCTAAATGTTACGAATACCTTCAACATTAACATTGTTCCTTGTTAAGGCCGCATTTCCACCAGAGATGTGCGAGGATGCGTAGCGAGGGAAAACTAATAGAATCACTTCATTTATCTTATCGTCGCTCAGCGCAACTCTAGTCGGCAATTTTCTATTGGTTCTTAAAACATATCTCTCGCTACGCATCCTCGCGCATCTTTGGTGGAAACACTGGAAACGCAGCCTTACGTGCTTATTTGAATATACCAAAAAAGACGATGACTTATGTTTTTGTCTAAGTTTTTATTAGTTCGCTCGACTCATTTGTTAGCTGGCTTATATTAGCTAAGCCCATTCTCAGATTTAAGAATGTTTGGTCAATATCTCCGTCGCGCTGACGGGGACGGCTCCTAAGACCTAAGATTAGTGCGATAAGGACAACTGCAGCTCAGGCGAAAAATATCAGAAATCAGGGTCCTCCAAAACAACCAACCGTAACGAAATTTTGGGAACAGAAAGAGAAAGAATTTATCTGTTGACAGTTTTGATTTTTGCGTTTATTGATGCCGATTTTGTATGCTAGGCGTCTGTTTATTTTAGCGCTTGTTAAAGTAACCTATTTCTTATAAAAACAAGAATATCAAAAAATATTCATCTAGGGCCAAAATCCAGAGAGGAAAATGGCAAGAACGTTTGTATGGAAAAATTACTACTAATGTATCCTCTTAAGTGTTCATGTACTAAGAAGAACGTGTATCTTAAAAACCTTCACCTGCTTAAGGCTAATTAACTGTCTTGTGTTCGACTATTTATTGATTGCCATGCCAACGGAGATGCATGGGCTGAAACATTCGTCATACATGGACAATACAAAAATACAGTTGTCCTTGTTGAACGAAAGTGGCGCACTGCACGAAACATGTGACATAACGGTTCTGCCTAACTTTCTCAATTAGATCCCGCACAGTAAATACTGAATTATATTATAATGAATAAATGACAGCTCTGCTCTTTTCAGTGGTGTGATGAACAACAACAGCTGTTACAAAACCTAATATATAAATTTACGACTATGGGGTATCATTTAAATAATAAAGTGGCATTTTACTTAATGGGTCATACGTAGAAAATAAGTCATACAGACACAGAAAGAGCTTATTTACGTACATACTACATAAAAATATCAAAAAATCGTTTTCACCAAAAGTGAATCATTCACCAAAAATGTTGTCATACATATTTTAATTAACTTGTACTTAGTACTTACTAATAACAAAATTATTAGATTGCACGAATGATAGGAAGTTTTACAAACGTCCGTCTTCGTAACCTATAATGCAATATTGCACTATCACTATCAGCGATATAACGTTCTCTATTTTTTAGAGAACGGGACCCTATTACCAAAGATAGATATTCATTGCTATTACTAAGACTCCGCTGTCCGTCTGTCCGTCCGTCTGTCCGTCTGTCTGTCTGTCACCAGGCTGTATCTCATAAACCGTGATAGCTAGACAGTTGAAATTTTCACAGATGATGTATTTCTGTTGCCGCTATAACAACAAATACTAAAAACAGAATAATATAAATATTTAAATGGGGCTCCCATACAACAAAACTGATTTTTTTTTGCTGTTTTTTCCGTAATGGTACGGAACCCTTCGTGCGCGAGTCCGACTCGCACTTGGCCGGTTTTTTTACCTTTGCAAAGCCCTTGCAACCAAGAAACGATGATTTTCGAGTGAATGTTTGTAGCATGGTTTGCAGCTCAAGCAACTCATCGGATTTTGTTTGTTGCGTGAGGTTGAAAGTGTCATATGCCTTTTTAATACTTATTTGATTAGTTAGCTTTTTTCACATTTCTTTTAACTTACGCACTTGTTTCTTTAACCTTAAAATACATAAATTATTCAGCTTAATATATTTATCGGAATAACGTGGCCGTATCAGACGCCATACCAAATCAAGCGTCGCGGTTCAATGTTTTACGAAGCGATTCAATAAGCAATTGCCACCAACGTGCTATTTACGAGTTAAAGGCTAATGAGGAAGACGCCCACGTACTGCAGCTTATGCAGCAATGCAGACTAAGATCCAGGAAACGACGCATATAAAGACACTATGTACAGCTGTGGACTCAATAAATGAAATTGATATGAGCAACCAGGTCAACAAAGCAGAAGAAATAGATAAACAGAATGCGAATGTGGGACGGAATCGGCCAAGAGTACGTCGACCCAAAGCTCTGAGCTATCTTACAACATCCTGCATAATGCGATTGGCGGGGCAAATAATCCCCACTATCTATACGCGTAGAAGAGGATTTTTTTTAAATAATTAGAATATTTTAAAGTAATTAATTCTGTTCTGTTTTGCAGTTTATCAATTTAAACAACAACCAAATAAACAAGCTGCATGTTTAATATCAAATGCTACATTAATTGTGACAGTGTGATATTAAGTTAAAAGCTCATTATCCTTATCTGTATACTTTGCTTAATACAATCTTATGAGAGAGGTCTAATATAAGCACCATGAAAGAAAGTAAAGTCCGCTAATTAATTGCACTTGTCTTGGCAATATCTATTTATAATAATACAGGTATGTTTTTATGAGATTCCTCATTAATATTGTGTAAAATTCTACAAGCTCGAGATTTTTAAACCTAGGAATGTCGATTACATAACACTCGTAACCAGGATTAGATAGAGTCAACTTTGAGATTATCGCCTTAAGTCAAATTCCTTAAGATTATTTAAGAATTAAAGTAACTTTCATTACCATTTATATTCAATATCGTTAAATTCATATTTCTATCATTATTCAAATCTGAAACAAAACATATGTTATTTCAACTGCTGTCAGTTTACTCTATCTAATTCTGACTAAATATGATGATGAGCTTAAATTCCAATAAGCGATGCGAAGCTTATCTGTTATGAAACTAATAAAATTTAAATAATGTTACAAATAATCCCCAGCCAATGATATTACGGAAACGAGCTAGAGATAATTCTGTTGTGCGACTACGAGTAGGTACATCTCGGGTAAATTGCTATTTTTATCTGTAATACATGAATAAAACGCAGTAAATTTTTAATCATCATCAAACTATGTATCTACCCATGAATACGTGCCAACAACAAACACGTTTGCAAAATAGGTAACTAATAATTACCTCACATATATGTACACAGCTATAGCATACATCACAAAAATAGCAAGCCTTTTTAATTCGTCTAAGTCCGTAAGTGAAAGTGATGTCGCAAGCGACAAATTGTATAAGGTAGTCATGGTAGCGTGTGCATGTGCGACTTGTACCGAACACTCAATTAGGAACATGCCGAACATGCGCGAAGGTTGCTCTAAGTACCAGTACGGAATATCAAAGTATATCGGTAGGGTTGATCACTATATCTCTCATGTCATGTATGAAAAGTTGGCATCCAAATACAGATTTAGAGTATCAGGGTAGGTATTTGAGTCTGGTTTGCAAAGCTGCTTTTGTAATTAATATCTGACAGGGTTGATAGAATCTGGTTAACGAAAAAGACACGTTTGGACACCACACCACAATACTCATAGACTAATTTTTTTAACAGAATGCTGCTGCTTTTCGTATGTTATTAAACTCTATCATTTTTTGCATGGTTTAAGTAGTAACAGAAAATAGTACAGCTTCTTATAAGAAAGGAGTCTTTGATAGAGAAATGTACATTGTACGTAATTTGAGGAGATAACTATGTAATAATATAGGAATAGGCTTATTAGGATGAAAAAAAAAACAATACAGTTAAGTATTTGAAGTATTATGATTATGAATCTACCTAGATTTTAATATGAGCTTAGCTGAAAGATATTTTTTTATGACTTTTCTAATAATGATACAAGCAGCTAGGTCTCATATATCTACTGTTAACATTATCCTGGCAAAATATGTATCTGTAATCTAGTTATGACATTCAAATATTGGCACGTGTGCTCCATCAAGTCAATCTTCGGTGCCAAACTATTTGATACGATTAATTCGTTTAATCGTTCCAATTCGAATGGCATTCCATGAATTGCATGTTGAGAGGAGGAAAGATTTACGTAAGAGCTTAACATGTGACATTTTGTAGACTTTTATTACAATGTAATATGGGTTACTAATGCTTACTCCTTTGATTAAAGTTATAGAAGGAATGTAGAGTGGGAATATGAGTAGAATGGGCTACTTTTAGAGTTACTAGTTACTAATGTTTGTAAACACAGCCGTCATTGATATTGGAGTGATGCCATTTCGTTTCATCATTGTGCTATGTTATCAAACATTGTATAAATATTACGTTCGTTAATAATAATTATCAACAGAATACTAACGTTAAGTATATGTTTAATGCAGACCTTAAAGGTTTTCCAATGACATTCCTACATAGATGGTAAATTAGGAAAGTATTAGTGTTGCACAGACGTCACGATACAAATAATAAAACGGGTTAAACGTATTTTAATTATTAAAGTTGCACTATATTTTTTCTAAATGTAAATGTACTTTGTAACTGTTTTCACTAATCGTGCGCGCTAGCAATTCCTTATTTATAATGTTGTTTACACCGCTATAGCTAGAAAGCAATGCAAGTAACATCGCTAAAAAACCAAACCGACCAAAAGCAAGCTCTAGCCAGCCTATGCGCCTGCGTCGTATTGCGAAGATCACTTTTCTGTAGATACGTATCGGGGGAACCGGTCCTCGGAGTCTACAAATGCGACTGGATATGTTGGTGTTGCCATGTATGTAAATTTATATACGTACTAACTTTTGCCCGCGACTTCGTCTGCGTGGAGTTAGTAATTTGGGTAGCTTATTTTTTATCCAATCTGCTTTTTATCGATTTCCCATACAAACTTCCACCCTCCTTTTCACCCCCTTAAAGGATGATTTCTGCGATAAAAACTACCCTATGTCCTTCCCCGGGACTCAAACTATCTTTATACCAAATTTCAACTAAATCGGTTTAGCGGTTTAAGCGTGAAGAAGTAACAGACAGACAGACAGACAGACACACTATCGCATTAATAATATTAGTACCTATGGATGGTGAAGTCTCTTGCCTAAATGACAGGGAAATAGCAACGATAAATTTGTAAACTTGTTAGTTAAATTTTATATTTTATCCATTACTTTACGTTTAAAATGTAAAATAGCAATTGAGGATTAGGATCTAGGGATTGTTTTTTTTTTTAAAGTTAGCAGTCATTTCGTTTGTAGTTTTGAAATACATATATGTATACATGTTATGAATTTTAAAATTGAAAGTTTTTGTGCGACTCGAAAAGTCGAAAAATGATAAATATATGATAAATAGTAATATATAGACACGTCAGATGTGATACAATATTATTTTCATGACTGTGTACATTTTTTTAAAGGCATATGGCAATACAGAACAAGGCGCGTGCGCTTAGGACTTAGGATTAGGACACGTTAAGGGCATCGCGTCTGTCACTGTGGCCCTACAAGTAGCTTTATCTGCTGTTTTTATATGATTTACAGCTGTCGTGTAAAGCGTTGTTTTTATAGGGTACCTACATAAAACCGTATTACACGAGCGGGTCTCGCCTAGCAACAACACGAAGCAGTTTGCAGTCTTTGAAGAAAAGGTTACATGACGTAAAATAACATTACAGATGAGGTGCAATCCAAAAACGGCACTGAAAATAATTTTACTTGTTATAAATACACCTATTAAATTATAATTAAAATTATCACTTGAACAGAAACCGAATAAGATGCGAATAGGTCGATCACCAATTAAAATAATGTACCATGCCTTTAATTACAACGTTTTGTCCCGAGTTACATTGTTAATGTTCGCAGATAACCGAAACCCCATTAAAATGTCAAAACATAGATATGGGTACGCGACGAAATTTGACACCCCCTGCAAGTAAGTTTTTTTCCAGAAAATAATGCACTTATACAAAGCGTACCTTTGTCAATCAAGACATAATATATTATATTGAATCAGACTTTTTCATGTGCCGCTTCGCCGCTTGCCCTTGTTACAGTTCTTACGTCACATTTCTGCGAAACTTGACAGACGATTTTCAGAAATTTAAATTACAAGCAATAAAAGCTGTTGAAATTTTGAGAAGTTTGCTCTGGTTTTATCAAATTACGTAAACAGTGAAAGGGCAGATTGTATAAAATACAATATTGACGTAAGTAAGTACTTAATAAGTAACAATACTTTGTGTCATGTAAAGGTATCATGAGAACCCGTGCGTCACAACTCACAACACAATAACAGACCATCACACCCGCGTATTAACAATGTGAAAGATAACATAACTCGGTTTGTTGGCATGAAAAGTTTTTCTTAATATCATTTTTGCATCGCATTTTAAATGATTCAGATAAAGGTCGAGTAATGTATAGAAGCTTTGCTTGGGGGCAAACCGCTGGAGGTCACAGAAAAATATTTTTAGAAATTGTAATCTAATTTGGAATTACGCGTTGATAAAGGAATAATTTATATTCTCTACAGCGCGAAATTATAACTTATAAATACTAAATTTGAATAAAATAAAATAAGTATTAAAAAAATAAGCATGAAGCTTACTTTAACTCGAACTTTCTTTTTTAGATTCGTAAGTAGAATACCTAAAACTAGAATTCATTTAAGCAATCAGTAATTTCGAATGAATATTATTACTGTCAAGAAAAAGTTTTATTTACTGGTCGTAAGTTAAAAACATCAATGTAGATTGTTGTCGACATGTTGTTGAGATCTCCACGTGGTATGTTTGTTTCGTGAATAGATTGGATCCTATAATATCAAGATCCAGTAGCGTAGCGACGCTGTTGGTGCATTTTGTTCTATATTTAGTTCCGCTTTCGACGAAGACGGCATATTGCGTAAGCGTAAGTAATGTTTTTTATATTAATAACTGTAAATTTATCGAGTTTTTTTCTGTGAGAAGTTACTACAAATTACTTGATAATCGGGCTTAGGAGGATGATATTTTTTTGTTAGGTATAGAAAATGTTTATGATTTCGTACTTTTCGAAGGTTCTTACAGAAAATAATTAAACGAGAAATAATTTATTATCAATGATTTTTCTAAAGCCTTCATTGTACCTACGTTACGTACATATACGAAAACCTGCGCTAAACATGTTTAATAGAGGGCATACAGTCAAGAGTAATTACATTCTTGAATAATTATTAAATAATTCAAGTCGTTGAAATGAACTCTGGCTTAAGACACTGCAAATCATGTTACTTATTATTCATAGCTCAATGAGCTGTCTAGTATGTGACATTATTTAGTGAAGATAAAGGTGTGATCATAGGTGTGATAATGTTGTGTTAAGTATGTAGATAACGATATGATATATTTTAGGAAATGTTGATAATTGTGTTAATAATTGGGGTTTCTATTATTTATTTGTTTGTTTCTTTAATTTCGTAGTTTTTATAGTTAGAAAACTATAATATAAAGCTCTATTAAGATTCTTTCATAGACGTTGTTTAAAATCATACCTACCTTAATATTATATTAGTATCTCAATTAATTAATAAAATTACTTTCAACACGTTATGCTACACGTTACAGTTGTTATAATCGCACTGTATATATTTATTTGCAAAACTTCAAGTCGTAATCACCTGAAACCTGAAATTGAACTATTAAATCACGTCAGCTTAATTACGCGAAACCGCTTAATGTCATTTCACGGCCGGTAAAGTACATAAATATATGTAAAACGGTACAGATATAATATATGTTTACAGTCTTATCTTTTATTGCAATGGAATAAGAAGCAAAATTTTATATACTTTGTAAATACTCTTTGGAACATGTAAAGCACATGCAGTATCATCCATTTTGCAAACCTTCCTTACCGAATCGAAAGGTTTCGACTTTCGAGACTTTCGAAAATATTCATTCATGAGACTCCTTTATAACATTTTTGACAAGCAGAACCTACGAGCTACCAAACCTGTGTTTAACGTTACATTGAACTGATTTAATTTACCGGTTCATTAAGTCACCTGTTGCCGCGGCTCTAAATTGAAATTGTCTGCACCGATTTGTTTAAGTAAATTAGGTACGCTGTCAAAACGCACGAGCTAACCAATATGACGCTGCTTGTACCCGTAAACATAGGCTTCAACATAATCAATCACCGAACCAATCGAGAGGAAACTCTTTGTAGTCCAGCTAAGCGTGAAATCGACATTGCGGCGGTTTTCAGGGGCGCCCGTGTGGGCAACTTTTATAATGCTCGACCTGTTAAATTCATCAGGCCTTTGTTTACTTTTTGCAGCCTATTAAATTAGCAAGGTCAACAGAAATTTGGAAAACTTGCATATTTCACTAGCTAGAGTAATTTGAAGGCATTTGGTGTAAGTTCGGCCTTAAATCCTTAAATATAGAGCTGCGTCGTTTAATTTCGTTAACAGTTTTCAGGTTCAGGTCTATAAAAATATTTTGAGCATTCACCGCTAAAATTAGACCAAAAAGACATTAACATATTTGCAAATACGACAAATAAAATGCGTCAATTTTTTAATTTAACTTAACGCATTATAAATACCTACTTTAAAACTGTTTATTATATTAACGTCAGCTTATTAGAATTAGGTAGATCCCTAGATAAATCATTTATATTTTACTTTGCCAAAAACTTTTTAATTAAATTTAAACTTCGTTTATTTTAACAAACTGTTGTTTACCATTAAAATTTATGTTTTCGCTTCATGGTAACTAATCCCAACGAGTTCAGTTTCAGCAAGCATAAATACATATATTTAATCCTATATAATTCTTTAAAACAGAACAGGGTAGCGGAGAGAACAGCGTGAATATACAGCATATTAGGATTTTCGAATTTTGGTATTTAATTAAGCAGACCACTTACGATGAATACAAACTGACTAACTGAGATGGTGATTTAAATTTTTAAATCCCCTCTGATTGTCGTAGGCATCCTAAAAAGTGTGAAAAATTGTAGCTTATTTGAGTAATAATCGATATCGGTTTTTACTGACAGTGGCCGGCTTCTTGACTTTCATCATAAGGTAAGGAAGGATAAGAATCGTAAGACTTGATAGTCTCGTATGGAATCCTCATTGGAAAACTATTAAATTTTGCCTTACAACTAGAGTTGTGCCGTTCCCGGTAACATTCCCCATTTTGTATGGGGAAATTTCTCTCTCGGTAACATTCCCCATATGGAATGTGAAATGTGGAATGTTACCGGGAACAGCACAACTCTACTTACAACTTAAGAAATCAAATAAAGTCACACCTGTACGAAGATATTAGAGTTAAATTTGAACCATAGTTGGGAGCTTTTGGACTACAGTTGGGAGTTTGGGAGGTTTTACGGTACTGTTAGTCTTGTCCCGAGCAAACTAAACTATGCTAGTCTTACCCTACCTTATCTTACCTAATTTATTTTTACGGTTTAACACATTTGTATTTACTTACGTATTTTGTATTGAGTTACTACTACAAACAATGTGAATATCGTTATTTTATTTGTTTTATTATTATTATTTAGGCAACAAACTATCGATTACCAAATAAATAATCTAAAATGTACCTGATGCCTGATCTGCGTGATGGGCACCTTTTCGCCGGAAACGAGGCGGGGTGTGTTGTTCGATTAGTTTTTATAGGTTAGTTTAGGTTTAGTATTTATTTATACTAATTGTGACTGTACTTTTCGTGTGAACTTGGTACTAAATAAATATTTTTAATTTATAAATGTACCTTTGATAATATATCAATTAGATATCTACCTACATTACACAGACGAACATCCGTGACGTCATCCCGCTAACAATGTATGTCAGCCGTCGACAACCTGTGTTGCTGATATAATTAAAAAATTATGCCGCCCTGAAATAGACGCATGCCACGGAGAAAGCGGCACATTGAGTCTGTTACACTCCTTTTGACGTGGTCGAAATTCCCTCGGCGGTTTAGGGTCACACACATAGTTTGACACAGGGTAACCAAATGGCAGGATTTTGCCGGGAAATTTGTGTGACATCTAACTTTTCGATAATAAAATTAAACAATGAAAGATTGTAATAATACTTGGAACATTTTCAAGGTTTGTAGACGTAGAAACACCGTTTCTAGTGTTTATCGACATGTCATATAGTAATGTCACTTTGCTGATGACAAGGCGGTTCCCTGAGCCAGAAGGCGAAAAATCTCATATGATCATATTTTTCTAAGAGATGTTGATAGTCGTAGACGTGGAAAAAATAGTAGAGTCCGATTAGTGCGACTTCGCGTATAACAACCAACCGGTTATAGCGACGTAAGTATAGCCACATGTTTGGTTCTAGTATGAGCTACTATGAAAGTACAACCGTTTATTACGACTCCGCTTATAACGACCGACAAATTTACACAAAATCCGTCCGTCAAGTCCGGTTACAACGACAAGCGACGTAGTTTTCACAAATAAATTGTTGTTAAGAAGCTTACTCCGTCCAGCGCACCCAACTCCTCTCCCCTCTTTGCCTTTACGCAGCAAGATGAAATAATCATATGACTTTTCGTAATCTTGCAAGCTACATAAAACCCACTTCCCATTATTTAATTGAGCTTAAACTTCACATACATAATTGTGTAAGCTGGGTGAAATGCAATATTTTGGACTGTCACCCACTTCTAATGTTGCCGATGTTGGACACAGGAGGTGGCCATATGTACTGTGTGATAAAACAACGCAATCTAATTGCGTTTGGGTTTGTGAGAATTGTCTCAATGAGTATAAGTTGCGTGTTGAAACAAAAGTCACAGCCAACGATAGCAAGCCGCCATAACATATTGGATTATTTGCACATTGATTGGAGAACGTAAAATGTGTATAGTATATAGGTATTTAAAAAAAACAGGCACACACTTTCCTAATGAGTAGATGTACAATTTGATACATCTCAGCTACTGAGTGTTCGATAGTTGATAGTACTTGGCAAGCTTAGTTTACTTTTTAAACTACAAACATGTTTCGGGCGAGGATTGATGGGAGCACTTAGATTGCCATTTGAGTAACTGATAGAAAGTGGCTTAGAGATTTTTATTTACCTAATCCGCTCAAAGTAAATGCATTTAAACGAATAATTCAAGCTAATATTAAAAACCCCGAGTCACGTTTCTTATCTACTTGGTTTTAACCGACGCATAAAAAAGAGACGTTTTTATTCGACCGCATTTTATTTTGTACATATTATATTTGTTACCTCAGAACTCCGTCATACTTGATCCGATTTTCCGATTTTTAAATGTATACGAGTATTATTCCTTGGTCCCGTTTTTGTCAAATCCAGTTCTAAAGATGGGATCCGTTAGGAATTGAAGGAATTGCTCAAATCTTATAGGCACACATATAGCGACTTTTTTATTTTTATCAACAAATCGAACTTTTGTAATAAAGTGTTCGTTATTTTTACTTTCTTTTATTTATTTATTTATTTGGCTCACAAAACAAGTTACAGACAATTGCAGAAATTAATACAATATTAGCATACAGTTCACATCTAGACTATAACTCTAAACATGTGTGCATGTGTTTCTATATCTTATAGTTAAATTTTAAATCAGAATTAGAACTTTATAAAAAACGTTCCAATATTTTTAACTTATTATGTACTATCTTGGACTTGGACGGGGACTTGTTTCCAAAGCATAAAAACGAAACCTTTAAACCTCACTTAGGTTTAAAGGTTTCGTTTTTATGCCTTGGAAATAAGAAACACTAATTAAAATATACGTTATGTTTTCTGAAAAAATGTATAATTTTATTAAAATTATTACCATTCAACGTGGCAATGCAGCCAGCCTTTTGGGCACACTGCCCATCGGCAGAGACTTGGAGGACGTGTTTTATTTATAGGGCCTTTATTTTAAGTTTATTTATACCTTGTTTGTATTATTATTTTTAAGCCTATTTGTATTTGTATATTCATAGCTTTTTTTTCCACATTATGATGTACTTAAGTGTAAAATTTATTTTGACATGTAATTAAAAAAAAAACTTAAATTTTGAAGTCCTGAAAAATTAGCAATATATGTGCCTCAAGAGTGACATAAATATCAACTAGAGATGTAATATCAGAAGTAATATGCCAGTCGACACCTCCTTCGCTGATGCATCTAATATTACAAGTAAAATATGTTTGTGTGAAGACTAGAGATTATGCGGTCTAGATTCTAGAATGCATGAACTAGGGCCGCTTTTGCAATGACTGGAATATAAAATGAGTTAGTTGGTTTAATCTTGTATAGGAATGTGACATGAAGTCGTTATACGCTGACGTATGATGTAATACATATAATAATATAGACTAGTGAGTAACTCGAACTCGGTAGGTAATTCATAGTGAGCATATTAGCTTGGATGAAAAATGGCATGCCATTGAACAAGCAATATTTTAATAATTTTATTGTACCGGGTGGGGCCTGAAGCAGTAGCAAAAATTTGAAAGACTCCACAAACTATCACAATTTTAAAATCATAATTATTATGTTGACAGAAACAAAAATTAAAAATTCAATAACATTATATATCTAATTAGTAATAACAATTCAATTTACCTATATTTAATACAAATTTTAATTATTTTCTGTTTCAGTTTGTTTTGCTTGTCGTAGTTATGCGGTCGCCCTGATAACTGGCCAGTTAATTGAGAATCTGCTTAGGTATGCCTTTGATGCTAATAGTGGCTAATTTCATGACCTCTCATTGATGCTATCGTAACTTATGCAACCTATCATGATGAGTCAGTGATGCAACCTATTGTCTTAGCTTTAGGTACCTACGACCTACGTCAAAGATAAGTAAGTAAGAAGTATATATGTATATACTTTCGAACCCTATTACGTCTCACGTCGTTATGAAGAGAGAAAAGTATCTTAAATATATTTTTCTGGCATCGATTGCCAACCTCATTGACCAAGGATCCAAGGCTGTCTATATATGTATGTATGTATGTGTGTATGTCACTTTATTGCTATAGGTTTACAAAAAACAAAACATAAATAAAAATCTTATGTACAAAGGCGAACTTATCCCCAAAAGGGATCTCTTCCAGCTAAAATGTGAAAGGGTCAAACACTAACAGGTGAAAGACAATGTAATATAAACAAATAGCAATATAAGAATGTTGGATACACATTAAAGTATAAAGACGAGATCAATAAAAAAATAAGGTAAAACAAAAAAAACAGTACTACCTATAAATACGCATAAACTTTAAACATATACATAAAATTATACACACATATACTTACATATATGTATACATAAACCTATAATATACATATTATATAAAGTATTCAGTAAAAAGCGCTGGTGGCCTAGCGGTAAGAGCGTGCGTGCGACTTTCAATCCGGAGGTAGCGGGTTCAAACCCCGCCTCGTACCATTGAGTTTTTCGGAAATTATGTACGAAATATCATTTGATACTTAAGAGTCGCTTTTCGGTGAAGGAAAACATCCTGAGGAAACCGGACTAATCCTAACAAGGCCTAGTTCCCCCTCTGGGTTGGAAGGTCAGATGGCAGTCGCTTTCGTAAAAACAAGTGCCTACGTCAATTCTTAGGATTAGTTGTCAAGCGGACCCCAGGCTCCCATGAGCCGTGGCAAAGTGCCGGGATAACGCGAGGAAGATGATGATGATGAGATGATAAAGTATTCAGTTCTAACCACATCAAGTGTATAAGTTATAATTTGGCATATTAATTCACAGTCCTCGAGTAGCATTTCCTAATTGTTGTTTTTTTCTTAAATTTTAACTTCACCAGCATGTTGCACAAAATACTTATTGGCAAGCATAATTGCTATTTTCTTTTCAAATAATTACTTTGCTAGTATTTTTCCATGGAATTTTACGCCTGATCCAATTAATTAGGTATGGAGATAGATGAATGATGTATTCCAATAACACCTAGAGGTCGCAGGTCAGACATTCGCTGAGTACCTAAAGTTAATTGGGTATAAATTATATTTTGTTAAAAATAAAAAGATTTAAAACGGAATAAGGTAAACGTCCCTTACATAAACTATGTTTTTTGTTTCTCTTGATATACGCGGTACCTCTAACGTATTAAACTTTGTTAAGTAATTGTTTGACATAATTAATTTACCTATATTGTAAACTATTTTTTCTACCGTTCTATTCATAAGACCTGGTATAAGTTTTTCATCTCTCCTGTTCGGAAAGTTCACCTTTCATAGGCTGATAGCCGGGTGGAAAATTGCTTTTCCCACCCTAGGGTGGAAAGTAATTCTAATATAAATATTCCTGGCAAAACTTTTAATTTTTCGAATTGTTAAAATTTTACCGTAATCTTCAACTAATTTAATGTCATTGTTGTTATGTGGTTTACCTATAATAAAATTTGTTCTAAAGAAATATACTTAACAATAATAAACATTTTTTTTAAATAATTTGTTTTAAAGAAATTTATTGATTTATTTATTAAAACAATACTACATAAATAAATAAATAAATGAAATATATGTACTTGCCAATAATAAACTTGTGTTTGACTTTCCTCATAGTCGAAATGAAAAGTAGAGTGTTTAACTCGGGTAAAAGTAACCATCTCACCTCTCTCTCAATGGTTCCCTTTCCACCCTTGGATAACAATCTACTATTGTACTAATGTGTCTATGTAGACAATGGGTTTCAGTACTTTCAGTGCCATCTCTTGTGTTGTAAATAAATATATGTATTCTTAGTTGAACCAGCGAAATTTCCAGCTTCCTTAAAATGTAATTCTCTATCCCAATACGTAGTATCAATAAAGTTGGCATCGGGCCCTGTCTGTGTCTTGGAATAGGCACTAACAGCAATATATGGATTTAACAGACCTTAGGTAGTCTTTATCTCGTTGAAATAAGGTTTTCAAATGGTCAAACTGCAATATCGGTTATTGCGAATTTAATTTATCTCGTCGACGGATGTTGGCGAGTCGCAATGTGATAGCATTCTATTAAAGTTATTTTATCGACTGTTGGTTAAGGTGAAGTAGGTTCATGGTAGGGTAGGGTTCCGAAATATTAAATTCATTTTATGACAGCTACAAAACTGAGGTTGTTTGTTCTTATATGTTATTTGACGATATATTCGACAGTTCTATATATCCAGATAAAATTAATTTGCCTCGATGGTCAAAAATTGCAAAGATAGCTCTGATTTTGCTTTTTTCCCTAAAAACCTAAATCATTTCATTATTAGTTTATTACTATAGGTAGGTCCGTCTGATCGTAAGCAGCTACCGTAATCTATATAGACGTTTGCTACTATATCCATACTATTATAAAGGCGAAAGTGTGTCTGACTGTCTGTTACCTCTTCACGTTTAAACCGCTGAACCGATTTAGTTGAAATTTAGCATAGACATAGTTTGAGTCCCGGGGAAGGACATAGGGGGTGAAAAGATTGGATTAAAAATAAGCTACCCAAATTACTAACTCCACGCAGATGAAGTCGCGGGCAAAAGCTAGTACTTTATAAAACACAATTAGTCAATTACATTTAAACATAGAACAATCAAATAAAATAAAATACATATAAACTATCTATATTAAAACTTAATATTTATGATTAATTTATGTATTCTTTTACGCCTCTTTGTATGGGCTCAGATTAGTTATGTATAAAAAACACTCTGGGTAGGCGCGGATAAATCCCCACCACTCCTTAAGTGACTTGTTTATATTATCAATTGTACCATAGAGTAACTTATACTAGAGCGGTACTGTCATAGTAAATTTTGTAACCCCAGTAAATTCACTGCCATCTGTCGACACACTTTAAAACTAAAAATGAAGATTTATAAAAATACGATAAAATGTATTTAAATATAGATAAATGATTTTTTTTTATTTGCATTAATTATTTTTATGATTTTGACCCATGTTCTTTCACTGATATGCGTTAAAATTGTTAAATAACAAACGAAACCGTCAACGCCATCTATACGACAGTAGGCCAAAACTAGTAGCGCCCTCTGAACGAGAATCAAATTTTCTTGATTTTCGAGGCACGTTTTTTCCTTAGACTGTATCCATCTATTACGGAGTTATATCTATTTTTGATTGTACTAATACAATATTAGAATAATAATAAATTCATTTATTTCGGATACATGATCCATAATTACAACTATTTGCACAAACAACAATTCCTCAATAAAATTAGAAAAAAAATACATCATCATTAAAATCAATAAAAACAAAACTAAGCTCTACCGGAAAAATCGAAAATTGAAATTACGTTATCTGAGGGCCTACCCCGAACCACGTTCGACGTGTTGCCTCTCTGTCGCACTTGTAAATTCGTACATAAGTGAGACAGGGAGGCAACACGTCGAACGTGGTTCGCGGTAGGCCCTCTGCTTCTCTATCGTTCGAATATGCAAGAGTGATACTATTAGTGATAGTGAGGCAGATAGCTAACCCTCAGGAGTGTAAGTCAAATATTACTAATTGACATTTTTCAGTTTCTATTCACATTAGGAACTATTTTGCTTTTATGACATCGGAAAACTACTATACATAGTTGGAGTAACTCTAATTTTTTAATTTTTATGAAAGATATAGCACGTTTCTTGCAACTTTACGTGAGCTATCTTTATTTTGTACGGTGTGTCATATTATAATGTAAAAAAATATAAGTCCAATTACTTTAGTTATCTGATGATGAGTTGATGACTTATATAAATATAAAAATTTATTAACAAATAATTTTAGTACCTATCTATATACCTACAGTATTTGCTATTTAGGTAGATAGGTACTCGTACATCTCGACAATACGTAAATATCTAGAATAGTTATCATTTTACTCTTGAATTCTATCATTATCCGCCTGTAGTTGACTAGACTACTTTATATAAATCTTCTTCTCTTCTACTTGTATTTTACACTATTAAGAACGATCCTCGGCCACATATCGCTATAAAATCGATCGCTATAAAGTAAACTAATATATAAAAGTAAAGTTTCTCATTCACACTATAGTCGTAGACTAGTTATGACTAATGCTGTTAAACGTACTTCGTGACCACAGAGTCTATATGAAGATGATTACGCGCCATTACCCGCAAATATACAAATAATTCACAGTAAACCCCACTCACATAAAATGTAAATAAACACTTTCTCGGTTATCTGTTACTTGCCACTTCTTGATTACTCTCACCCGGGACTAATGAATGCCATTAAAGTCTTGCAAATATATGTATGTAGTTATTCATATCCTTGTACAAAATTAAATCGATTTTACCTCTTCAGGAGAGAATATTCTTAAAGAACTAATAAATATTTTCTTCCAGTAATGGCTATCTATGTGTCTGCGGTATCGTAGGTCGCAAGCGGATGGACCGATTTCGATGCGTTTTTTTACGTGAAAGCGAGTTTCCTTGCGGTGGTTCTTAGGTATGTTTGATAGGAATCGATCCAGCAGTTTGATGAGTATCAGCTCATTTCCAAAAGTATGTAATGCATTGTTGTTCGTAGGGATTTTTTTAAATTTTAATTCTGATAATTATTATCTGTTACCGTTTTTAGGTTTCCGTATCCAAAGAGTAAAAACCGGACCCTATTACTAAGACTCCGCTGTCCGTCTGTCTGTCCGTCTGTCCATCTGTCTGTCACCAGGCTGTATCTCATGAACCGCGATAGCTAGACAGTTGAAATTTTCACATAGTTATGATGTATTTCTGTTGCCACTATAACAACAAATACTACTAAAAACCGGACAAGTGCGAGTCGGACTCGCCCACCGAGGGTTCCGTACTTTTTAGTATTTGTTGTTATAGCGGCATCAAAAATACATCATCTGTGAAAATTTCAGCTGTCTAGCTATCACGGTTGATGAGCTGACCAGATCCTGGTAGGTAATTTACTAGACTGAGTATTATTTGTCACCAGGCTGTATATCATCAAGTTGACAGACAGACGGACAGAGGAGTCTTAGTAATGGGGTCGCGTTTTTACCCTTTGGGTACGGAACCCTAAAAAGTACGGAACCCTCGGTGGGCGAGTCCGACTCCTACTTGTCCGGTTTTTTATTGAGCCGTTGTAAAAGAGTAACAACTAATCATCCACACAAACTGTCGGGTGTAATATATACATTAGCATGGTAAGACAAATAATACTCAGTCTAGTAAATTACCTACCAGGATCTGGTCAGCACCTGCATCCCTCTAGAGCCCTATAAACCGATGTTTAATTGTAATTTTATTTGCAGTTAAAATGATTTATGGTTTTCCCTCTGGTGCCAAATCTGCTTCAGATCATCGCTTGAAATAGAGCGGAGACGTCAGTCATTGTTTTCAATCAATAAACAATTTCGCAAAAAAACATTTTTTGTTAGAAAATATAAGTTATGGATATTTAGTGCCTGGTATGGAAACAAATCTTAAAAGGAAACAGTAAATATTATCTTGAATCCCCTAACTATTTACATATTCGAATTCGATTACAAATATTATGCCACTATAGAGTCAAACTTACATACAGGTATACATGATCATATTGATTGTATAATGTTAAATAGATTACGGGTTTGAATCTAATTGCAGACGACAATGATTCATGTTAAAAATGTAATAGTTAGTACAGTGCTAATTATAGACAATTACCATATGCCCGACAAAGTCGTTTTACTTACGACATCGCGTGTTAACACCGGGTGAGACTGTCGCAAAGGTTGTATTAACATGTCTAATGTAACCCAATTTACATAACTCTAACAAATGTGTGTTGTATGTATTCTAGATTATCAGTGTTAACTTCACTTTCATTGAATTTTATGTGGGAACGCTCGTGCGAATGTTTAATTCAATAATATGACGCGATTCAGCCGGAAATTGTACCTTACAATAGACAACAAGCACTTTGGGCGCTTTATTGTCCAAACAAATAACTTAAAGGGGTTTACACTAATCAAAGATTTATATCATAAAATAGCCTTACAAAGCCTTTAAAGCAAAACAGAATTTAGGTACTTTAATAGTAATGGTATCCTCTATGACAAATGTTTACCTAAGAACATTTCATTACACATATCGTCAATATCGACTTTTTTGCGCAGTGCATTCAGTGTTACCAACTTGCAATTACCTAGAATTTGATTGTGGCTCGCAATATCTAATATATCTATTAGGTTGTAGATGCAGTATCAGCATGATAACGCAACGATTTGTAAATAAAAAGTCTATTTGACTGACGTGTTTGCTAAACCTCAACCTTTCACACATCCTAATGATTATGACCAGGTTGAGTATTGTTTCGCAGTTCCCACAAGTGCCGGTAAACGTCATCTCGGTAGGTAGTAGATTGCTAAATTACAGCATTGTTTGGACGTTTTTTAGTAAGTTTCGTAGTTGGGCATCAGTCACAATGACATGGTATGTTACATGCTCGTTCCGACGTGAACAATGGTGCCAGTGGTGCCAAATGCTTAGGGAAATGTTGCCACAACAACAAGCAGGCCTAAAATTGATGTATTTGCATTGCTATGTCAACATTCAGTTATCAATTCATACGAATCTCATAAGAATCTAGATAACGATAGGTTCGAACTTCGAATATAAGCGTTTATCCATTAGCAAGGACAAACGAAACCAGATTTAATGCAGATATTGTCTAGTGACGACCAATTTACAGTTTAATACTGATTAAAATTATTAAGAATAATCTATTAGTAAATTAAATGTGCAACAGTTTAGACGGAAATAAATAAAACGGCCGGTCAAAATAAACGGTAGGTAATCAGAAAGTACCTATAATGACGAAATTCAACTAACTAGTATGTGCTAATCTTTGATTTGTCTTTGATCACCGCAATAGTTACACGTGAAATAAAACTGTTTTAACTGATTAAATTGCGTATAATGAATTTAAAATACATCCTGACTGCAGAGAGTGAATATTTTTTTTCTCCTCACTAGCTCGGAAAGCCGTCTTTTATCCTTTGAAACAAGCGGCCCAAGCGGGGAAAAACGCATTTTATCCACTAGTGGGGAAAGTAATTTGACCTTGGGTGGAGCGTGTTTAAGAAGCTTTTGCTGACAGATAACAAAACGTAAAACGCTCATAATAATGGTCCGTTCGATATTAATTATCATAAATAAATGGTTTGAGAATTTAATAAAAAATACCAAATTTAGCTTTATTTAATTACTTTAAATTCCATTTGAACGCACAAGTTGAGTCGATGCAATTTCAAAACGCATCGCCAGAAATGTCAAAATTGTCAACAAAAATTTTCTCACCGACTCCGACACGTAAATATACGCAACTTCCAGAGTTTTCTCTTCGAATACTGTATTATCGTAAAAAAATGTGATTCCAGTGATGAAGATAATCTAACGCCTGTGGATGTTGCACTTTCCTCGCTATAGTGAGGGGAAAAGATTTGTGTTACACACGGGTGCAAATGTATTTTACTTCTCGTGTGTTGAAACACTTGCTACGCTCAGGATTCTATTTTAGAACCACTCGCTTCACTCGTGGTTCAACTATAGAATCCTTTCGCTTGCTCGTGTTTCAATTCCACACTCACGGGTAAAATACAACTTTGCACCCTTGTATAACATAATATAACTAACTAATAACTATTCCTCACTCCCGTCAATCGATAACGCGATGGTTTTATTTTAATTAACTAACTTATAAAAAAAAATTTGTACTATACATTCTGAGCGTCGATATTTAGGAATTGAATGAAAGCAAGGCCGGTTCGTACAAAATGTGTTGAATAAGGAAGCTAATACTGTGGTTTTATGCACGCGACACGCTGCACGGTCATCGACTAAAATAGGCGCACGGATTTGCATTTCTACTATTTCACCGAAATAGTTTTGCCAAAATCAAAATTAGTTTTGCTCGTCTTAAATAGGTACGCCGTTATTTATAAATTTAACGACACAATATGTCAACAAATAAAAAATGTTTCAGGAATTGAGGATACAGGTGTCGGAAATTCGCGATTTTCGCATTGTGAACTTGTTTACACAACCTTTGCATCACTTGCTATTTTATGTTTCTCTGTCTTGTAAATATACTAGCCACGGCTAACATTAGGATGCCGATTCATAACAAACATATAAACGTACCCGCATGTCGGTTGACCTAGTGAAATGCAGACGTAACGAATTCCAATGGCATTAATGAGAACAATATTATCCATAATATTAGTCATTGTTTAAAACAAAATGGCGTACGTATCTATTGTCTTCCCTGGTAATGTAATAAAATGTACTTTGTTAGTGAAATCTGTGACATTTCACATCGTTAAGTCTTATTATTTTTATCATCATATTGACGCGACAACGTTATTTGGCAAAGTTGTTCAACAAACCAGTTGTTAGGAATTTTCTAGATAACATTTTAGCTTACTTTTAATCCGACCATATGGATTTAAATCAAGAAACTGGTTTCTCGTTTTGCGTAGCGATATTCATGGTTTATGGCTGTCGAGCCTGCATTTTGATATAGTCAAATCTAACACGATAAAAGAATTCGAGTTCAAGTTAATACACATTTAGGTACCTACCTACTATTACTGTGTCTCGTATATTAACACTTTTACTGTCCCTCGCTTTCAACAATGACATGGGTTGATTGTCCGTGCATTCTATGTGATGCATAAGCTTACAGAGCTATCCATTTCTGACGTCACGTAGACGTGACAGAGTTAATTGGACGGTGCATTACATGTAATGCACGGACAGTAAAAGTGTTAAAAGTACGTCTGTTAATCATGCTGTCGCTTTTGATAATTTACGTTGTTTTACGTTATGTATTGAAGTGCATAAATTCCGTAATCAACTCGTAAGGAAGCATACACTTATCTTGTATTCAATAATTAATTACAAAAATTATAATACATTTCAAGTTCAAGATAAGGTATATTATTATGCTTAAGCAGGTACAATAAATAAAGAGTAAATAAACAATGCGAAAAGTTATTTTAATTATTAAAAGTTACAGACTTTCATAACTCAACATAATTTAAGCTCTAACTATAGATAAGATAAGAAATAATGTTAGAAAGTTAGTGTAATTGGATTAAGCTGCAATTTATTACTTGCAGATAGTGGAATAACGAGTAAAATTATTTCTACAAATAATATTAATTTTAGCCTGAAGGCAGTGGCCACCGTCTCCGTTCTAGCGCGAATTTATCACTTGCCATGCCCTCTCACAAATCTCGTGGATACAACAAGTCCTTCGCAGTGCGTTCAGTGAAGCTGTGGAATGAGCTGCCAGTTTCGCTCGGCAGGCGCAATCTTTTGCGTCGTTCAAGGAGAGGTTAAAGAAGCTATGGTTATCTGATTGATTAATGTGCCTATATTTGTATTGTATGTTGCTTTATATTTTTCTACTTCTTTCCAATTTTTAGTGTATTTTCCCCATTCCTTTTTATGTAATATATTATATGTTTATCCTATTAATTTTGTATGTATTTATATCCTTTATCTTTCTGGTACCTTGTTGTACATTTTGCTACATTTGTCACCCTCTTTTCACTTTCTCCTCTCATCTACTCAAAGGTTAACTGGAAGAGATCCCTCAAAGGGATAAGTTCGCTTTCGTACATCTTATTATTTGTACCATGTAATTTTTTAAATGTATATTTGTACAATAAAGAGTTTACTACTACTACTACTACTACTACTAATATTATAAGTAAGTAGGTACCTATTATGAAATGTGAACCTGTGGAATTTGGCAAGCTGGCAAACTTCGCCACCTATAATCATAATTAACATATAGTACTTATTATCCTAGTACTATATAACTTTTTATCCTTGGAATCATACCATATCTGGCGGTCTAGCATGAGTTGCGTTCTCGCGCGCGAGTCCAGATGTACGAGGAGAGCTTTGGACTACTTCGGAGTGGTCAGTTTACTGAGTGTCGTGCGGACGAAGTCGCTGGCCGCGCCTGGTAAATGAAAGCTTATCTTATCTTGATGAAAGGATCGAGCACTGGCTTGAATCATCGATTACAAAACTCCACGAGTAGGTATCTCAATATTCTGAACCATTTCGTCGCGCTCCACATTTCACAATCGGGGTCAATACCGTTTTCAGCGATTCATAAAGTGTATATTTGTGTACACAATACATATTAATTAAGCGATAATTACGTGACGTATCGTGACGTGCAATATGTGCTACTGTCTGATTCGAACTACGTATTGTTTGTTATAATATGCACAAATATCTTTATTTATCTAATGTATAAAATATTTTATATACTGCAGTAATTAACCTCGCTAAAATTTGTATATTTTTTAAGGACTATTTTATTTTTTAATACGGGTAGGTAAAAGTGGTAAGTACACTGGAAACAAAAAAATGGCCAAAAGTGTGTTTAATGGCAAAAGGTATTTTTTTACTGTCAATCGTCAGGGCTAACAAATAAAATAGGTATAATAAATAATTTATAAGGACTTAGGACATTAAAAAGTTTACGGATCTTCCTCTATCAATATTATTTCTTAGCGCGGTAGCAAGCGTTAAATTCAAATGTCAGTTACTTACATTTGCCTTGTGTCACTCCCACGTGCGATATGTTGGTCACCTCAATGCAAATGTCTAGATTCCTTTTAGGTATGTCTTTCTTCTTTTAGTCTGCCATCGACAACAGCCTGCGAAAGTGGGTCTTGACGAATTTAAAGAATTACCAGCGTTTTGTGCATTTCGGAGGCGGTTAAATTAATTAATTTCGATTTTGCTTCTAAACGGGAAAAGAAAGCAGGGAAAAATATATACAAACACATCCTATCTAGGCTAACTTAATAAGTAATAACGGATCTATTTTAATTATTAAAACGAAAGGTCTAATATGCAGGCCTTCCTACAAACTCGCAAAAATAATAAGCAGGGATGATATTGATAAGGGAGTAAACACATATGTTGCGTCAATTCTAAGCTATATTTAATACAATTCAGGGGCATATATTTTATATAAAGTCAATTTTAAACTAATGGGTATCTACCTACTCATATTCGCAGAAAAAAAAAAATTATTTGTGCGTAAACCGCAAGTTTTCTAATATACTTCAAAGACATAATCGTCATAAAACCGCACGCAATTACTTTCACTTAGAGAAGAAAATACTTATATTAGTGTAATAAAATTCTGCAACCACTTTATTTATAAAATACCTTTTAATCTAGCAGTTTTATCAGGATAATTACGTAGTTTCATATTAATGGATAAAGTTTCTAAAGGGGCCCACTGACTATCAGTCCGCCCGACGATATCGGCCTGTCAGTTGTACGGAACTGTCAAATTTTTATTCTAACTGACAGGCCGATATCGTCCGGCGGCGGACTGATAGTCAGTGGGCCCCTTAAGCCTCAATTCAGCCGTCTGGATTATTTGTGTTCTTTAATTTCCAAAGATTGGTTTTGAATGAGAGTAGGCGGCAGACATCCGGTGATTCTTGTAAATTATTATTATTTTTAAAATGCACTTTGCGTTTATTGAATAAACGTTGTTTCAGACGAGTTTAAGCGTCGTCAGTAAAACAAGCGAAGAGAATGTTTTATAAAGGTAGATTTTCTTTCTAATATTTTCAAAGCAAATACGTGTTTAAGTTACCGAAAATTAAAAAAACAGGCCAAGTGCGAGTCGGACTCGCACATCGAGGGTTCCGTACTTTTTAGTATTTGTTGTTATAGCGGCAACAGAAATACATCATCTGTGAAAATTTCAACTGTCTAGCTATCACGGCGGTTCATGAGATGCAGCCTGGTGACAGACAGACAGACGGACAGCAGAGTCTTAGTAATAGGGTCCCGTTTTTACCCTTTGGGTACGGAACCCTAAAAATCACTCCTATATGTACCTAGTTAGGTACTTGTGATTCTTGTCTTAGACGTTTCTACTTGTTGTTGGAAAAACGAGAATTTCATGTGTTGCTATAAGATTACCGTGCTGACATAAAACAGTCGAATTTACATTTCAGGTTCTGTGAGATCAATTGTCCGGCGCAATTGGATCATTGCGCGAATCATTCCCATCGATACGTTCTCGTTCAGCCCACGTAATGTTACCGTTGTTTTAAACGGCTAGTCTGATTGGAAATAAAAACAGTCGCGACTTCGTGCAGCGATTTACAGTCACATTTCACATTGACGATTTTTATCCAAAAACATTTATTTTTATTTTTGACTACTTAAGTATGTTTGTTTTCTTACTTAACAATTTCGAAGGTCGGCTTTTAAAAATTCCTTCTGTGGCAAAAATCCTAGTGTCAGGTAAAATGATCAAGTGACTTTTCGTAGCATTTGTCATCTCGATATATTTTTTCTTTTCGGTCATCGTTTGTCAATGTGCGATTGTCATCTCGTCTTGGCTAGCCCCTGGTCTGCTATGAAAAGTTACATCGCCCTGTACCTGTACCTAAATTTACAAAATAAACGGTGTTACTCTTGTCTGGATGCTTAAGACCGTACATCGTATTTATGGCGGTGCATGCCCAACAAACTCATTGAGTTCATGACCCTGTTTTTATAGTCTCCTGAACAACTACCAAGCGCAATATTATGATAGTACCTCTAAAACTGTGTGGCTAAAATGTAAATAAAATAACAGTTACATCGTTAGTTCGTTACTGTGTTAGGCAATACTAAACTGTACAAGCAGCTATTTAATAAACTAACTAATGATTGATTTATAGAGATTATAGGTAACGTCTGACCCCTTACTTCTTACACGCTTGTGTGTTTGTCAAATTAAATTGATATTCGTAAAGAAATCGGACAAATGATTACAGCAAACAATGCATCAGAGAAAAAATACTTTAAAACAAATGCAGGTTACCGATTCTGAAATCATGAATCATTGAATAAATAGAAAATAATGCTTAATATATATCATTATAGACTACAAACAAAGATTGCTCACAAATTAAATAAACTGACTACTGTTTGTTGAATCAGAGTACTATTTGTTATCATTGTTGTAGCTGGACTGACGATGCCAACGTACTTTATTCATAAGATGCACGGAGCTAGCTTTACCTAGACGTTTTATTTCACGAAAGTTAGTAGATTTCTCGAAGTTAGACTTTAATGTACCTGTAATAAGAACCATGGTAACGGTTTTCATGCGATAAAACATTTATACACGAGGCCGCGGCACGCTCCTCTTGCCCGTCTTTGTATCATCGTTGGCACGCGTTGACGAGTTGCTTTGGTTAACCAGCGTAATGTGGTATTGTGATCTGTAATGAATACATGTAAGTAAAAACCACACTATATTGGTCGCCCTAAGCACTTGACTCGCTTACCTATGGCAAGCGGTTGGAGCGACATGCTGGTTAAAGGTGTTAACAGTATGTATTGCTGTCACAGGCGTCTCTGTTAACACACTTATCTACTTAAACAATCATACGCTAAACGGGTCCCCTGTCAAATGCAAGACAACAAGTAAATATTGACTAAATGATTAATTATAATTGTTATGGATTCCCATGTAGCGTAAACATACCTAACTAAAATAACTAGAACTTAGAATGATTGACGGAAGGCTCAACGCTAGTTAAGGTTAATTATATTTTCTCTTCGAAGACTGGACTGGCAAAACTGTGGTATTTCCGTAAATGGAGAACGGCTTCATCACCTACGTTTCGCAGATGATATAGTTTTGATGACAGAAAACCACGACGAGCTCGTATACATGTTGAAAACCTTACAAATTGAAAGTGAAAAGTGAGATTTAGAAATGAACCCGGAAAAGACATGTATTATGACCAACGGCGATGCTATTTCTACGACAATATCATCCAATTATATGGATGCCAAACTTGACCATTAACTAAAGAACTTGTCCAAAAACTCAGTGTTTCAAAGATCAGCCGAAAGGAGTATGTTAAATATCAGGCTAACAGATAGAGTACGCTGTACAGATATCCGCCGTCGCACAAATATAATAGATGCAGCGGAAATGGCTTGCAAATTAAAATGGCGATGGGCTGGACACACGGCTCGCACTAATGATGGACGATGGAGCGAGAAAATCCTGCACTGATGGTACCCGCGCGGCTCTACGCGGCACGCGTACCGCCCGCGGTGACGCTGGCGAGATGACATCGTTGCCGAGGCGGGCATCACCTGGTCCCGAGTAGCCACCGACAGAAACGAGTGGAACAGGAGGGAGGAGGCCTATGTCCGAAAATGGACAGCCCAATAGATAGTTGTAGATTTAAGAAAATTATTATAATAAATACTAGAATTTAAAATTATCACCATATAAAAAATAAATTTCTAATGCTATAAATACAAATGGTAAAATTGATGCTAACTTGTTAACTAAATATAAATAATTATTTATGTTATGTTTTTAGTGTAGTAAATATATCGATGCATGGAATGTTAATAATGTAATCTATTGGAATTAACGGCTTAATTATTATATTTTCTCTTCATGTTTCAAAACGCTTTCTTTAATTAATATCCTTTAATAAATAGTGCGCAAGAGTCGCATATTAGGGTGGCAAAAGAATTCAACGCTCATCTTTAGTTTGATATTTTTCCACGCTAGCTGGTAAAATTGAACTTTTGACTAGAATGAAAAACAAAGATTTGAAATAAGAAATGTAAAATATTATTTACTGACAATTTGGTTTGACCAACTATAGTTACCAATTAATTCAAAAATACCAATATTTGAAAAAAATACTATCTTTGAGATCAGTGCCTAATTCGTTATCTTATTTTGTAATTTTATTACGAAAATTTTGTCCCCTGCAAAGCTCTTTAATAAATAGTGCGCAAGAGTCGCATATTAGGGTGGCAAAAGAATTCAACGCTCATCTTTAGTTTGATATTTTTCCACGCTAGCCGGTAAAATTGAACTTTTGACTAGAATGAAAAACAAAGATTTGAAATAAGAAATGTAAAATATTATTTACTGACAATTTGGTTTGACCAACTATAGTTATCAATTAATTCAAAAATACCAATATTTGAAAAAAATACTATCTTTGAGATCAGTGCCTAATTCGTTATCTTATTTTGTAATTTTATTACGAAAATTTTGTCCCCTGCAAAAAATAGCTACCTATACTTAGCTATTATTCCTAGCCTAGCTTGCCAATAGTATACACATATTATGTGACTTTCCATCAGGGTCGTTATGCTCCATGTGCATATGTTATCTGATGGAAAGCCACATATTATTTCAGTAAATTAACTATAAAGATACACCGGTCAAAAGACAACACGTGTCGCTGTTATCCTTAAACATATATTTTGTTTCTCAATAACAATAAATTATTCGAGAGACCAACCGTAAAAATCCACACAATATAAACACCGTTCTTTCCAGAGTAAAATAGACGAACAGAAAGAATGTCCGAGAATGTATTAGTGTCTTGAGATATGCAATCTCATTTGCTTATGTTGATTTTTTTGCCCTCAACCGGCTAGATTACGTATTTCAATTTGCAACTTCGCGACGAGGGATGGCCAGCTTGTCACGAATGATTTATAGTCCATCTTCCTGTATTAAGTAATAACGAGGTGACCTGTGTGTACTGAATTAATTTCGTAAGCATATAATATAAGCAACTTGGAACTGAGCGATGTCTAACTTATTCGGCAATTGAGTACTTAATGTTTAAATTGTTTAAAAGTAGTAAATACACTACCGGAATTGGACCACCGAACCTCTTGAAAAATTAGTCTTAGAATTTTAAAATGTCGCAATCTGAGTACGTACCTAGGCTACGCTTGAACGTAAAGCACAGGGTGGCAAAAAATAAGTATATTCCCGTTGCCAGGGAGGTATTGGGACTATACTGAGCAACTTTTACTATGGAACCAATCACGAAATCGCGGAAATTTTTTTTACCCTCCCATAGGAAATGGACCAGCCAAAATGTATGAAATAGCCAAAAAAATTTTCGCGATATCGGGGTTGGTCCCATACGAAAGGAACTGCTGTCGCTCAGATAGTTTTTTAACCTTTCGACGAAAATAAGGAGAGTTAAACGTTTAACATAAAAAAATTTTGGCCTTTTGCGAAAATTGTTCATACAATATATTTATAGTTACTTACAGTAGTGCTTCTTGCTTGCGTGTAAACTTACTGATTTATACCACATATATTTCTCGTAAAAATATTTCGTCACACAGGGCATTGTGCAATGCGGAAACAGGTTAATTAGTGGATTGACCGATGCTTTCGTGATTGGTGTTATGCCTTAATTTTCATCACGCGATCGACCGTGAATTACCGTAATATCTGACCGTTGCATGTTAAGATGCGAATCGATCCATACACGCGAGTTATTGTATTGGAAAAACGTGGTAATTAGTATTTTAACATATTACTGTAAAAGGTAAAAAGAAATGAAGTACGCATGCCGGACGAGGAGTTGTTTATTAACTTCATACACACGTACTTGTAACTGTATGAATATAGCACCGCCATCATTACTATACATACATATATTGTCCTACTCCTGGGAGTTCTGGGCATACCGCGGGTCTTCTTTCGGACTTGGGAGACTGAGCTATAGTCCCCATGCTAGCTCAGAGGCGGATGGACCTTAAGAGTAGGGTTGCCACCCATACTATAATATATAGTATCGTACTATATTTTAGTCACTTGTACTATATATTATACAAAAACAATATAGTACGAAAAATACTATATTTTCACCACTCAAGAATGGGGTATACAAATGTCACCGATATCGCATCGTATGCGACTTGGATTTTTAATTCGCCTCAAATCGGTGCCTTTTTTTATTTCCCAGCAAATACTATATATTTTCAATATTTTGACAAAAATACTATATGTGTATAGAAAAAAGGTGGCAACCCTACTTAAGAGCCCATCAACGTGCTCACTAGCGCCACTGCTAAGTAATTGTGATTATTGAAATTTAACGATGGATATTTTAAAAAGGGGGCCGCTACGTACTGTATTTTGTTTTTAAGTACCTTAAATACGTTAAACTATTTTTTATGTTGCTGGATTCGTCGATCTATGAACTCAAAACAAAAACGGCCATTTCGGACGCATAGATTGACGAATCCAGCAACGTAAAAACTATTATAATGTATTAAAAATACAGTACGTAGCGGCCCCCCTTTTAGGGTTCCGTACCCAAAGGGTAAAAACGGGACCCTATTACTAAGACTCCGCTGTCCGTCAGTCCGTCTGTCTGTCTGTCACCAGGCTGTATCTCATGAACCGTGATAGCTAGACAGTTGAAATTTTCACAAATGATGTATTTCTGTTGCCGCTATAACAACTAATACTAAAAAGTACGGAACCCTCGGTGCGCGAGTCCGACTCGCACTTGGCCGGTTTTTTTAAATATCTATCGTTAACTTTAAATAATTACAATTATTTAGCAGTGGCGCTAGTGAGCACCGACTTGTCAGTGAATTCCATAGGAGGATTTAGATGACGTAGCACTTAAGCACATGGTATATAAACTAAGCACGGTCGGACTCTATTTTTTTTTTAAATATCTTTTCACGAAAAATAAACTGATTGATTTGCACGTTGCACGGCGATTCCTTGTATCAAACTGGATAGGCAATTTTAAAGAAGCTCTAAGAACCCATTTCAAAACAGTTACTTTGGCTAAAAGGCTTGACCGGTTTCCGAGTTAATGCCAAACACCCATGTCCTGACGGTTAAACTGAAGACAAGGTAATATTAAAGACCGTCAATCTCTGTACAAAGTTCTGTTTCGTGTAAGTTTTCTTAAATAATACTAATACTAATATGATCTGGACATATACACACATCACTGTTTATAGTGTCTCATATGTATTGTATGTATAGGTAGTGTTATCTATAATAGTTCAAACAGGTGACACCGAGGTGTCAAGCATAATAGGTCAAAGCAAGAGCAAGTTGTAAAATACATATAATATATGTAACTAAGACCTTAACGACGCGACATAAATAAAAAGCGCAAAGTACACAGATTTCTACTGACAGTCTTTAACTTTATTATACTTGAAAAACTGAGCTAAGACCTTAACAAAAAACCTATTTTTATTATTGTTATTATACTTGACAAACTGAGCTAAGACCTTAACGACGCCGCATAAATTTAATAAAAAGCGCAACATACACACATTTCAACTGACAGTCTTAATTATACTGACAGTCTTTGATTAAATGTAGTTTGCGTGTTACTCAACTTTGGCCGGTTTGGAGCCAAGGTAAGATGTGCTTTGCATTATAAAAGGCAATCGAGCAATATCACGTCGCCAAAACGTTTGTGACAAAGACTTTCGCTCTGGGGTGTCGTTCTAATAACAAGTCCGGGCGAGTTAAAGGCTCAGGGTCACCAATATAAATGTGATCTTCGACTACGAACAGTTTTTGCGTATTTAGAGTTCATGGTGTACAGGGTAAGCCCGAAAGTGGACTCGCCTGCGCCAGCGCAACCGGTGGTCTACATGGCCGTTATGACAGACAATAGAAATCAATTGAAATAATTTTACTTTTTATTGGTCGTCATATTCATAATTAATATTGGCGTTCCGTTCTGATTATTTTATACAAACGTGTATCTGTCCTGTTTACATGTGTATAACGTGTACCGGGTTTTTGGCAGTTTCGAACGAATACATTATTGATGAAAAGTGACTCTTTGAGAAATCCTTACAACTGGGTGGATGTTTGCTGTCGACGGCTATAATGGGATAGGTATCATAGGTTTACTAATGCTAAAGTTAGTGAAGTAGAAGCTCTTCTTCCCATAGCTTCCCAAACGCTTTTGGTTCTTCAATCGAGTATAACAATGTCTAATAGGATAATAATAAGACTAAATTGCTCTAAGTAAGTAAATAAGTCTTGCGACAGGTTTACTTCGCTACGAGCGGGTTGCGCAAGCGACTATACATACATAATACACATGTATATTGAATTGAAGTGATAGGAGAAATATGGCTTGCACGTTCCTTTGGAGTCCCATCGGCGACAAAGTATATAAATACAAACCATATACCTATAAATTCAAAGCAGTGTTCATTAAGTATATCCAGTTGTTTATAAACAATTTTAAGAGTAAGTTGATATATTTAATTTTCTTTGATTCCACAATGCTCCAGGTCCAGGGCTCCAAGTAGTGGACTAATTGTAGCTCGTTAGATGTGATTCATAACCATCCATTCAGTACAATATTGCTTTAACAATGGTATGTTTACATTTTAAAATTATTGCAGCATGAAGCACGAATTACACTTACACTAAAGGAACGGCCACACTAACTTTTCTGCGCAGCCATATGTATCTTTTTAGAGAGAGATCTACTACATCTATTAATTTATCACAATAACTGACAGAGAAACAGCTATAGTTAAAAATTAAACAATTTGCATACCGCTCATTCTAACAGTTAGATATCGCTAACGATAATTCAGTGTAATTTTACTATTTTGTAACGTTTACACCGTTGCTAATGTATCTTTTTCATACACTTTATTGCGTAATAAATACAATATATGGACGATATCGGCCTGTCAGTTAGAACAAAAATTTGACAGTTCCGAACAACTGACAGGCCAATATCGTCCGGCGGACTGATAGTCAGTGGGCCCCTTTCTTGTCAGTTAGAACAAAAATTTGACAGTTCCGAACAACTGTAAGGCCGATATCGTCCGGCTGACTGATAGTCAGTGGGCCCCTTTAGAGTTCAACATGCTGTCTTCGTCAATTCGCTTTGCTTATAACATAACCGGACAACAGAACGTGGCACGGGTGTATAATTTATTTCTTATTAATCTCTTTACAAGGCGGTATAGCATGTGATGTGGATTCAGCCGATTCACGTTTCACAGAAGCCTTAAAAGCTAAGAGCGAGAAAGGATGAGGAAAAAAATTGATTGATACTGTCGGTACAGCCTGATATAGGTTTAATTACGAAGAAACGTGTGTTTTTAGTTAATCCAGAATATTTGAATCCCATCAAAAACATTACATGTAAAAAGATGCAAGTCTCGTAACGCAATTCTTCTACTACAAAAAAGTTTTGAGATGTAATGTGATACCATGTCGGTTATATTAGTCAGTGCCAGGGGGTGTTAAAAACCGCATCAATATTAGATATCTTTAATTTGTAATACGTATAACGTATAACCTCATCCTGTAACCTGTAATCCTTAATAGTTTTTCCGCCACCTGCTTAATACGAGCCCGATGCAGATGTTCTCGTCTAGTCAGAGCATTTTCTGAGGTGGCCCCATTTGTACAAACATGGTTTAGAAAAATATTCAAACACTTCCGTGAGACACATACACCCCAGGCCAAAAGTATGGAAACAAGCTTGTATTTCAATAGAAAAGTGTGATCTTTTAAGCGATGGATTGGATACTACCAAATACTACTCATTGACAATTTGGTAAAAAAAATAATAGAACATTTTAAAAGTAAATTACTCTGGCTGTGATAGTTGCCAATTCAACATTTTGTCATGTAATTAATGGGTAGGTATAATTATGTAACTTTTTCCTAGTTATTTTTTTAGCTTTTTGGCAATATTTTAGGATGTTTTGATATTAAGCGTGTATTTTTAATCTTTTGGGTTTGCCTAATGTAAGTCTTATTTTACAAATACATACAACAAAGATAGAAACATTAGATATTAAAGAAAACAATGTTGTTTCCATACTTTTGGCCTGGGGTATACATATTAAATATATTAAAAACGGGTCACTCACGTATTTTAATTTGAAAAACGCTCGACATGTTTCACTCAGAAGTATCATCAGGAACTTGCGTTGATGGTGACGGTACGGAGTGAAACATGTCGAGCGTTTTTCGACTTAAAAGACTTGAGTGACCCGTTATTAATATATTTAATATGTTTATCAATAATACTAATTTCGTTTATTTTTTACGGAAATATCAAAAATAAATGGCCTGGGGTCCGCTTGGCAACTAATGCAGCATTGCATGCAGTTTTATATCACGAATAAAATTAACTATATTACTCGTAAATTATTATAGGTCCCATTACTACGAGTAAGTCGTTTGTTCTACGAGCGTAAAACAAAATAAATAGCTTTTGTTTTTCACTAGACGAACTCCACTGCCTCGGGGCTCGAACGTCACGCTTCCTCAATTATACACGGTTTCTAAAAAATAAGTGCATTCCCGTTGCCGGGGAGGTTTTGGGATTATATAGGTACTGATCAACTTTTACTATGGGACCAACCCCGAAATCGCGAAAAAAAATTTGGCTGTATCATACATTTTGGCTGGTCCATTTTCTATGGGAGGGTAAATTTTTTTTTCGCGATTTGGTGGTTGGTCTTATAGTAAAACTTGCTCTGTATAACCCCAAAACCTCCCTGGAAACGGGAATGCACTTATTTTTTAGCCATCCTGTATAAATAAAAATGTAAATCCAGGTCTATGAATAGCATTTTTTTAATTGCGCAGCTCTCGCTGCCTCTTCAGCTTAGTTGAGGGTGGCAAAACTGCCACTGGAGCATGCCACCCTTTATCACAGCTTTTAAGCGAGTGTTGCCAGCCTGTGTAGCAATTACATGCCGAGCAGAGGCGAGCTTTCGACTTTTTCCAGTGATCTCGTAACAACTCTAGTTCATCATACATAGGACGTCTTTTAACATCAACTACCTAGGGCCACAACGATTGTATTGCAACATTTAAATACCAACTGATCTCTGTACCGTAAAATACTTAATAGCTTTTTCTACTCGTCGACTTTAATGGTTGAATTAAGAATTTAAAACTGTAAGTAATAGCATACTTTTCACTATGGGCTCCTGACTCAACTGTATTGACTTCTTACGAAACGCTTCAGTCAAAAGTGATGAATTCGACCACGTGTCGCCAAAGGATAGAACAAAAGACTTCAATGCGCTAATATTTAATGAACAAGAAGTGCGTTGATGTCTTTTATACTATCTTTATAATTATCTATATTTTATTTCACAAAAGAAAAACTTATTGTTAAAAAGCGGGCTTAATGCCAAAAGGCATTCTCTACCAGTCAACCTTAAGGCAAACAAGAGTGATTGTGGGCTGTGCGGTGTGAGATTCTATAGTAGAAAAAGTATTATTTAAGTCGACTCGTCGTAAAAGTATTGTATACAATAGTGATAAAATCAAGCTTTTCAATCTCGTATCTTCCTTAGGTCACTCAGCAAGCTTCGTAGCCTAAACACAGTACTCATAGACCGATAGTGGGACCATATTTTTGACCTTAAAGTTATGATAATTCTAAAGAAGGAAAAGTGATGCTTATATGGCAGGGGACATGTTTTTAAGCATATTTGTAATTTAAGACGAAAAGTTAGAACGAGCGTTAGGTATAAATTAGGTATTTATATATTTTGATTGATGCTTTTTGAATATTGAATTAAAGTGCAAAGTTTAAGCTTCATCGTTTAAATTATGTATGACTCTTTAAACTGTTACATTTTTAGAAAAAAGAAAAAATCTTTATAGGGTTGTATCTCCTAAACCGTGCGACGGAACGCAAAAATAATCAAATTTTCGTTCCACTAAGAAACCCTTAAGTAATATATTTAAAAAAAACACAGAAAATCTTTATAAGGCTGTATCTCCTAAACCGTGCATCGTAGCGCAAAATAATAAAATTTTCGTTCCATTGCAGTGGACCCTTAGTTAACATTTAAAAAAAAAGAAAAAAAAAACAGAAATAGTACATTTCGATGCTAGTGCGGAAAGTATGTCATACTTTACATACTTTCGAAGAATGAAATTTCCGCACGTGTATCGAACGACGTTTTTTAATACCGTTGCGAAAAAATAAGAAAAACAACAAGTAAGGAATTCGAAACTTTTATATTATTAATTCTGTGACATTATTGACATTAGACTTATATTGACCGGGATATAGACCTTTTGTATTATTTATGAGCTCCCGATATTTCAAAACCACCGTGAATCATTCAAAACTCTAATTATTGACATTTACATTATGGAGAGGTGTTTTTATAGCTTTTATTCGACTAGAATGGATTTTGTTATTATTATTGAACCCACTTCATACAACATTATACACATTGTATTGTTTTACAAATATAAAACATTGTACTATTATTACCTAAATATCGTTATTAACGATTATTTCAATACTCAATACTCAGTAATCAACATAAAAACCTACTGTTAAAGTAAGAATACGAAAAATATACATATTTCATATTTTATTACTTACCTCTTCATCATTATAACACGTCTATTTTTTTATATATTGAATATTGAAAAACCGTTCTTAATAAGTTGTCTGAATATAACGGAACGCCTGTCAAAGGAGAGGCGTTTTTTATTTCTGCTTTAAATTTCCAAAGGCAACATTCGATATTGTTTTTATAAATGTACGATACACAAATAATCGTAATTAACGATATTTGGGTAATAATAGTACAATGTTTTATATGTACAATTGTCTTATAGAACATGCATTTAAAAAAAAATCTTTCATTGAAGTGGGTTCAATAATAATAACACCCAGCTAAAAAACACCTCTTCATAATGTCAATGTCAATGATATCACAGAATTAATAATATAAAAGTTTCGAATTCCTTACTTGTTGTTTTTCTTATTTTTTCGCAACTGTATTGAAAAACGTCGTTCGATACACGTGCGGAAATGTCTAATAATGACATACTTTCCGCACTAGCATCGAAATGTCCTATTACAGGGCTGTATCTCGTAAACCGTGTGTTGTAGCGCAAAACTAATCTAATTTTCGTTCCCCTTTGAGAAACCCGTAAGTAACATTCAAAAAACATAATCGAACAACAAAGAAGAAAACAAAAAAATAAAAAATCTTTATAGGGTTGTATCTCCTAAACCGTGCGTTGTAGCGCAAAAATAATCTAATTTTCGTTCCCCTTTGAAAAGCCCCTAAGTAACATACAAAACACACAATGAAAAACTAAAAAGAAAACAAACAAAGAAAAAAATGTTTATAGGGTTGTATCTCCTAAACCGTGCGTCGGAGCGAAGAGCAAAAATAATTAAATTTTCGTTCCACTTTAAGAAACCCTTGTTAATATTTAATAGATACAACCCTATAAAGATGTTTTATTTTTTTGTTTTCTTTTTTGTTTTTCATTGTGTTTTTTGAATGTTACTTACGGGTTTCTCAAACGAGAACGAAAATTAGATTATTTTTTAAATTTAAATTAAGGGTTTCTTAAAGTGGAATGAAATTTTGATTATTTTTGCGCTACGACGCACGGTTTAGGAGTTACAGCCGTGTAAATATTTTTTTCGTTTTTTTTTTGTTTTTTCTCATATTAAAAAAGGGTTTCTTAGAGGCAAAGAGGATATAATAAGATAGAGTGGTACTGTCATAGTAAATTTTGTAACCGCTTTAAATTCACTGCCATCTATCGGCATACTTTAAAACTAAAAATGAAGATTTATAAAAATACGTTAAAATGTATTTATATATGGATAAATGATTTTTTTTATTTGCATTAATTATTTTTATATGATTTTGACCCATGTTCTTTCACTGATATGCGTTAAAATTATAAATAACAAACAAAACCGTCAACGCCATCTATACGAGAGTAAGCCAAAACTAGTGGCGCCCTCTGATCGAGAATCAAATTTTCGTGATTTTCGAGGCACGTTTTTTCCTTAGACTGTATCCATCTATTACGGAGTTATATCTATCTTTGTTAGAGGGGAACGAACATTTTACTTTTTTTGCGCTCCGACGCACGGTTTAGGAGATACAGCCCTATAAAAAGATTGTTTTCTTTGTTTTTTTCTTTTATGTTTTCATTGTGATTTTTGTATGTTACTTAGGGGCTTCTAATAGGGGAACGAAAATTTGATTATTTTTGCGCTATAACGAACGGTTTAGGAGATACAGCCCTGTAAATA